>NC_135580.1:4324192-4625621 GCF_965152235.1 Eretmochelys imbricata | reverse complement strand
CGGGGTTGACACCTCTGAAATCCTCCCCAAGACAAATGCAGCCTGGGGAGCAGCAGAGCTTGCTTCCCTACAATGCCTTGTCAAAGTGTCTCAATCTCCTGGAGGAACAATTCTTCACGTCCCATTCGCTCCTTGGCCTGCCAAGGGGTGTAAGTTTTAAGGGCAGCTTTCATGCTGTGAACACTTGACCACTCAGGGCCAAATCCTGATCCTACTGAAATCAACAAGAGCTTTGTTGTTTATTTGTTTTATAGTCCAGACTGTGGCACCATAGCAGTCAAGCTCTCCGTGGTTCATTTATCCTGTGAGGGGAAAAAAGAAATATTTATCACTGTTTTTCAGTTGGGGGTACGGAGACGTTTACATGGCTTGTCCAAGCTCACAGCGTCAATCTTTGGCGGAGACAGGAACATATCCCAGTTCTGCCAACTCCTAGTTGGGTACCTTTAAGTACAAAGACATTCCTTCCTGTCTCTTCCATGGAGTTGAATGGGAACAAGGTTGGGTTATTAGTTTCGGATCTGGGCTGAGAGTACACCACCAGCTAATTCCATCGTACCCTCACAGCCAAGTGGCAAGTGGTGGCGGCTGCTTTCTAGTAGTTTTTAGGTTCATAAAAGCTTCAGATAATTCCTTGTGAGGCAAACCTGCCCCTTTAAACAATGGAAACTTCCAATCAGGCATCAAGAAAGTGTGCGCTTGTGTCTTCCCTTCCCCAGTCCGATCACTCACCAGTGAATACGTCACAATACAGTTTTCAAACCTGAATTCAGCTCTCAAAGGGTTTTGCCTCTAAAGTCCCCCACCATTTTTTTTCACCTTCTTAGCATCGGGTCACCTTATGGCAATTAAACACAGAGCAGCAATTAAAACTGCACGGCTGGTTTAAAAAACTAAAAAGCTCATCCTGAATGTACGCTGTCTGAAGATAAGAAAGGTAAAAGGATCAAGATGACGAGCAACTCAGTTCTATGTGACCTGCTTTTGAATAAACAGCACTATATTCCACAGTCAATTATCTCAAAAGTACAATGTGTTCCGTTGGCAAAAAAAGGTTGTCAGATAGAAACGGTTAGTCGAAAGGACGCATTCACTGGAGTGAACATTCATCTTTTGTATTCCATCTAATTTTATACAAACCAGGTTGGTTTGTTTTGGCTTCCCCCCGTCCCCAACAAGATTATGCATCGTTTTAATATTATTTCATGAACATCTAATTGCAGGCTTCAGAGAGAGGTGCAAATATTGCTAGGGAAATAAAATAAGGTATGCTCCGTGCAGCCCGGTAATAAGGCCTCCAATACAAAAGCGGAAAAACAAGTAATTAGTTACAACCATTGAACAGAAGAGGTCTAATGGGAGCCACAGGATAAACATTCCATTTTATTATGTCTTCATTTCTATGTTTTGCAAGACTCTGTGGTTATAAATTAAAATTGCTTTTTGCAGCAGTGGCTGTAAAAGGTTCAAAATCTGTGAATGTATCTATTATTCTTATTTATATCACAGCAGGCTGCTAGTAGAATTAACTTTTTTCCTCCCTTGTTTGTTAGTTAAAAGATGGAAAGTGCATACAAATGCATATTTGAAGGCAGCATTTAAAAAAAAGCTTTGTTTTTTTATCAAGACAGCATCAATTTAAAGGGGAAAAACTTAGCAAACCAAAAAACAGCCTTCATCACGTTGGCAGATTCTTTTATTTGTTTATAAAGTTCAGCTAGCACTGGTGAAAGGGGCATGAACATTTACTTTGTCTGCAACAGATAACAACTTGGGATCTCTCGCTGACAAAGCAGAATGCTTTCCAGTGCTCCACATAGCCATTGTAAATAAAGAGCTGGATTGAGAGCCATGGAGAATTAAGTCCACTGATCAGCCACAAAAAAGGCAATGGTAGGGAAAGATTTCCCATGCTGTCCTCTGCATTCTAGCCAGAGGGGGAACACCTCAAGGGATGAGAGAATATTCAGTCTCTACCTCTCAGTCCTTGACCTTTTTTCTGGGACTTCTGGCAAGGGTATCAGTTTTAAGTTGTGATTTGACTCGTGGAACTCACTGACACAAGATATCAGTGCGGCCAAGAGATTAGTAGGATTCAAAACAAGGATAGGGATTTTTATGGATTAGGGACACCCATTATTTACATAAAACAGGATACAAATGTAGGATTGGTATAAACCCCCATGCTTCAGGGCACAAGACAATCAGTGACTGATGGGGGTTAGGAAGAAATGTCCCCTGTAATCAGATTATTCCATTATTATATACTAGAGGGTTTCTTACCGCTTTCCACTGAAGCATCTGCTATTGACCTGGCAGAGAATCCTGGACTAGATGGACTTGTGATCAAGTCTGGCAATACCTGTGATGGTGGGCTGTGTTGTGAACACCTCTAGTAAGCCTAGTATCACTGGATGATTTCACATTGGCCACCCAGGAGCCACATATACAGGTAACAGAGATGAAAGTCTTGCCCTAATCTACTCTGTCTCCTTAGGCAAAGGTGTATCTTCCACCACCAGGTCAGAGCAAACTACAACATATATCATCCCATGTGTCTAGGCATTGCTAATGCAACTATCATGGTGGCCCCATGCCACTCGTCTTACTGTTTTGCTCATATTATTTAATTGTTTTACAAATGAGACAAGGCGAAGGAGTAGAAACCACAGGACTTACTTGTTTATAAACTAGAGAGCTTAGAGATGGCATTCAGTGCAGAGTGATGTGTGTTAAAGTAGAAACCTAAGTTTTTCCTGCACAGGGCGAGAACCAGCAAACCTTGCCTCAAACTGTGATGACAGCTTCTCGGGAATTATTTATTTCCCATTTTAGACATCGGACAGTGACTCAGTGTGCCCTGGAAATATTATTGTTGTAGCAGTTTTCTCATGTGGTCATTCAGTTTAATGCTAGAGGAATGAGTAGTTACAAGTCCAGACGCTGTAAAGTCGGAGCTACATTCTAAAAATAAAGCACTTGGTAAGCTTTTAGTTGTCAACAACTTTTCGACAGTCGTTCACGCTAGAAAACGGAACAAGAGGCCTCATTCAATTCCTGGCACATTTTATGGTCAAAGGAAACATCTAAGGAAGATTAGTACGTTGGTAACGCTGATAATTGGCAATGCCACTGGTTCTGTAGCAGCACGCAGGGTTTAAAAGAGTAATATTTACTAATAGGAGCAAACACGAGGCTTGGCATCAGGATTCAAGGGTACTGTTCCTGACTTTGCAAATGACTTGTTCTGTGGCTTTAGGAAAGTCCTTTTGATGTTTCTTAAAGCAAGTCGAATATTTACCGGTCTCACAGCAGGGGGGTTCCAAGGCTCGATTGTATTCAGGGCACTTTCAGCCTCTGTAAATTCAAAGTATGATTGTTGCTTCGTAGACTAGTGGGGACTGAAACGATGCAGAGTCCTTCCAAGGGTGTGGCGAGTATTTGCAATGGAGACTTCTTTTTCATCTCCTTGAGTTGGAGCTGGGGAAAATGAGAGACCATTCTTAAAACCTGGGCTACCCATCATTACAGTAGCTAATTTTTCTGAGCATTTTACATCTTCAGAGCTCTTTGTGAACAATTAACTAAAACCCTCCAAACACCCTGAACGGCAGGTACCGCTATCCCTGGTTTTAGAGTCATTTCCCCGAGATCACAGAGGGAATAAGTAGCTCATATCACCCTAAGAACTTGCTTAAAACCACATTGTGTCTCTTCTGATCAGTCCTTTGGCCTTCTCAAATTGTAGTCCCTGCGTCTCTACTTGTGAGAACCAAGCAGGGCTGAGAAGAGGTGTAGGTTGGGTGCCGAAAAGGTTCTTTGGGAAGCAGCCTGGTGACTGATAAAGGTGGAAAATTACTGAATGAATCCATTCACATAGACACATCGTGGGGTGTTTATGTAACACTTGGGGAATACACAGCATTCCTGCATGTAAGAGGCTACTCCAGCCAATGGTGCACACAGTCTGAATTGCTGAGTGCATCCTGGTATTTAATGCACACGGATGCATGGCAAAACGGTGGGCATCTTTTGGGGGTAGGGCGACCAGCTGTCCTGATTTTATAGGGATAGTCCCGATTTTCGGGCCTTTTTCTTATATAGGCTCCTATTACCCCCCACCCCATCCCAATTTTTCACATTTGCTATCTTGTCACCCTATTTGGGGGGGGGGGGTTGTTTTAAAAAGAACGTTTCATTCATAAATAGGAGGAAAAGGCCAGTTGGAGCTTGGATGCTTACTAAATATCCTGAACTTTTCCCATTACTGAAGCATCAGTGTGTGTTACTGTGAGCAGAGATGCAAGGAGTGGTAGGAAATGGGAAACAGGATGCATGTTATTGGTTCAGTGTGAGGGGTTGTTCGACCAGCCCACTTTGGAGTGAAGTTTGGGCTTGATAGTCTGCCGTTTGGTGGGCCACATTCTGCCCAGTTTAGTTTTAGGAGTCTGTAAAATAAGCTAGTTCATGAAAGTGGCCGCCTTGCAGCTGGAGTCTGGCTGCCCACTCTCCAGTAACACCAGCTGCTGGGAATTTATGAGAGCAAACCCAGGAAAGTACCCAGTAACAAAAACATGCAGGAGCCTACAGTGCAGTTAGAAGTCTGAGTAGATATGAGACTCTGAATGGAGTCGTTTACAAAACATATACGGTACGATCATTTATCGGCAAATGTAATCCAGAGCACATGGATTTATCACTCTGGGTGCAGAGAGTTGTAATAGGCATGATACCGTATTGTGCAAAGTACATGGACCAGATCATCATGTGGTGTAAACCAGCATTGCTCTATTGACTTTAGTGGAGCTGTGCTGATTTATTAACAGCTGAGGATCTGGCCCAATAATTCTTGGCCCTTACGTAGTGCTTATTTGAGGCTCCCAAACCACAGACAAAAACAGCGAGGAGTCCTTGTGGCACCTTAGAGAGACACAAATTTATTTGGGCATAAGCTCCTTGTTGTTTTTGCTGATACAGACTGACACGGCTACCACTCTGAAACCACAGGCAGGAAATACAGTCTGTCACAAACTACCGTTATATACTGTGATAACTCCTCAGCCTGCAGGAGACCCAGTCCTGGACCTGCAGCACCCCATGGTGCCAGGTGCTGTACGAACAGCGTTCCTGCCCCAAAGAGCTTACAATGTAAGCTTTCTTCCCAAGCCTGCTCTTCCTGGGCTCTCCCAGCAGGACTACTGTCTCTGTTCCCTCTGAGAGAGATTTTTCAGCTTCTTATACCCTGGCTGTAGTGAGACAAAGGCAGCTAGCTGCCACTAGGATTGAGAGTAGACAGGTCTTAGAACTGTCACTTTTCTATAGGCTCATAAAGCCAAGTATTCCGACTGGTGTGCTCAGCACTGAGCTATGGTAGGAGAGTCTAAAAAATGTTCTGGATGAACCTTCTTTCTAAATGGGAATTTAAAAGGGAGGGTTTCATATCATGCCATTTCTGCCAGCACTCCTACTCTCAAAATGCAGTTCTAGCTACGGCACAGGGACAGCAGGAATGTGTGAGTAATAAGCAAAGGAGTGCAGCTTTCCTCATACCTGTGTGATTGTTGCTTGAAAGTTGGGCAGGAATTCAACAGGTGCCATATAGTCACCCTGCCAAAATAGCCACCAGCGTGGGAAAGCTTGCAGGGCATATAAATCAGGGAACAGAACAGAAACGAGTGTGAAAGTGAATCCAGCAATTGAAGTTGAAAGAGAACAAACTGGCAGGCATGCGGGCACCCATCACGCAAAGCTGTGTTGCGTATGGTGCCCATAGCATTGTGGCTGTGTGTCATTGTGTATCTGTACTTTTACAGACATGTTTGCAGTCGCAGATGTGCGTGGCATTACGGTCATTGACACGATGTCGACGATAATTTGTGCTGCTTCAGTGCCTTCCATCCCGTGACCCAGCGTGTTTTCCAGCAGCGACTGATTACACTTCACAACTTTTCTCTGAGAGACACAAGGTGGGTGAGGTAGTTTCTTTTATTGGACCAGCTGCTGTTGGTGAAAGAGACAAGCTTTCGAGCTTACACCAAGCTCTTCTTAAGTACTCTGAGTGCCTTTCCCAGTCCTAAAGAAGAACTCTGTGTAAGCTCATAAAGCTTGTCTCTCACCAACAGATGTTGGCTCAGTAAAAGAGATTCCCTCAGCTACCGCGTCTTGATAATAGCCTGGGATTGACGCAGAAATAACTACACTGCAAACAACTCTTTTGTGTGGCCTGCAATGGGGATGGGGAAGCTGAGGCTTGGCGACATGGTCAAGAGCAAACAGCAAGGTGGTGGCGGTAGTAGGGAATTGACCCCAGTGGCTCCGACACCCCGTAGTCCTGCTCCCTCTTAAAGGGAGAGGTTGTGAAGGCAGCTGAGCTGCCCACGATGACGTCTATGTTGTTGTTGTTTGACTTCAGCTTATCTCAAAGTTTGGGTGAGTCTTTGCTTTGTCCTCCTTGTTTTGTGGAAGTGCCAGGTAGCTTTCCTGGCTCAGTCGTTGACGTTTTGGTGTCAGCTGTGTGTCACGAACTGCAGGATATTGTGAGCGGATCTTTTATGAGACATTTCCAAACAATATTTGCCTATCTGTCTGAAAAGCAAGGGAGGGGGTGGGGAAAAAACCCCAGTGTGTGTGATGTTTGTTTGCACATCAGGGCCACAGCTGGCTCATCTGTTGTTTTGTAGACCCAAAGGGAAGGAGGATTCCAAACATTTGCCAACCTTTCTTTAGCAAAAATAAGCTAAATAAATCAATCTGCTATATTATTTATTCGTCCGCTGTTCTGACCTGGGCCAGAGAGGTTTCCCCAGACGCTATCCCAATCGCAAGAATCCAGCAGAGAAGGATAAGGCAGCCTGGCGTGTCCAAAATTTTCTGTAGTGCGGTAGCATTGGCAACAGGGTCTGCTCTGAGCATAATGAAGGCTAGCAGTCAGCCCCCGTCTCTTCCAGTCCTAACGTCTTCCATCCCTGTAGCCTCTCGCTCTCCTGTCTGCCTCTGTTGCATGCACACCTACGTGGACCCGCGATCTCTCTCTTTTACCGTCTACCCTTTGAGGCATAGGGTAATTGTTGGCATTAAAATATTGGACCATCTCTCCGCTGACAGAGGAGTGCTCAGCACCTTCATGATTAGGCCTTAAATATCCACCTGTTGTTGTTGTTACCCGGAGGCTGCAGCCAGGGATCGGGCCCCCATTGTGCTAGGGGCTCTACAGACACACAGCAGTATTTATCCTGACCTCCTGTAGCAGTGAGTTCCAAAGGCTAATAACTCTTACCTTAACAGTTCCTTTTACTAGTACATCCATAACAGTGACTTCCTGAGCTGGTGGCTTTGTTTAGCAGCTTCACTCGCTGATGCTGGGAGCCTGGCTGTGACGGCTGATTTGTATATGTGTGTGTGTGCCGTATTGTTTGCTCTTGTTGTGTCAGTTGGCCCTTCTAATTACGCATCCCTGGATGAATGCCAGCTGCAGAGGGGAGGACAAGATGTACAGTAAAACGTGAGGCGGCACAGAGAGGTTTGTGCCTTCTTGTGTTTGAAGGAGACTTAATTACATTCTCTCAGCAAATGTTTAACAGTCACAGAAATGTCCACATTAACCAAAGCATGCTTGTTATTCTAAGTGGAGTAGGACATTTCAATTCCACTAATGGTGAATTATTGGGGAGCAGATACTTGTCACTCTTATAGGCTCTGCTCTAAAGCAGTTTGCAACTGCTATTAGAGTAGATGGAGCATGCTGCTTTATTTGTGTAGACCCTAGAATAACCTTCTTCTTCGAAAAAGCCTTTCTACCATAAGAATAACACACTCAGTGCTGATTCCCCTTCTACCCTATAAACACCAACCAACCAACCAACCAAAATAAACCAAAAAACCCCAAAACTCTGAACCAAATCGGCTTAAAAAAATTATTTGATAAAACCTTAAAACTTAGAAGCAAAGCCCCTAGACTGCACAGCGTTTTCACCCCAAAAGAAGGAGTTGCCAGACACTCCATGAGTTCTACGAAGCACTTTGCTGTTGCTTTTACATGGAAGGCCCTCAGAAGCTATGGTGTTGGGTGGCAGGATGAGACCTTTGCTCTGCAGTAGGTCTGGTGGCAGTGGTTAGTTTTTGGGGTGGATAGATGACGACGCTGAGAAGAAAAAAGGCTCCCCCATCTGAATGGGGACTTGTACAATTTTAAAGGGATGGATGGTGCATTTTAGTCAAAGGGACTTGAAAATGCAGATTAACAAGGGACATGTTTTTAAAACTGCATTTTTCTTAACCCTTGCTGTGATCACGTCGTCCTCTTCCTGTGATCGCTTCACTGACTTCCCCTCTTTCCCCGTTCGGTTCAAACTCCTTGTCCTTAGCTCTGCCCGACTCTGTCCTTCCATTATCTCTGCTCTCCTCCTACAAATCTCCCTACCCACACTTGTTTCTTTTGTTTACTCTTAACTTTGCTCCCCTTCATCTCTCACAACTACACGTCTTACTTCCAGATCCCTCCTTCCAGTCCACATCTTCCCTTCCAACTCTTAGGCCTGAGCCAAAGCTCACTCATATCTGGAGTATTGCGTCCAGTTTTGGGCCCCACCACCACAGAAGGGATGTGGACAAATTGGAGAGAGACCAGCGGAGAGCAGCGAAAATGATTAGGGGGCTGGGGCACATGACTTTTGAGGTAGCTGAGGGAACTGGGGTTATTTAGTCTGCAGAAGAGAAGAGTGAGGGGGGATTTGATAACAGCCTTCAGCTCCCTGAAGGGGGGTTCCAAAGAGGATGGAGCTCGGCTGTTCTTAGTGGTGGCAGATGACAGAACAAGGAGCAATGGTCTCAAGTTGCAGTGGGGGAGATCTAGGTTGGGTATGAGGAAACACTATTTCGCTAGGAGGGTTGTGAAGCACTGGAATGGGTTCCCTAGGGAGGTGGTGGAATCTCGTTCCTTAGAGGTTTTTAAGGCCCGGCTTGACAAAGCCCTGGCTGGGATAATTTAGTTGGGGATTGGTCCTGCTTTGAGCAGAGAATTGGACTAGATGGCCTCCTGAGGTCTCTTCCAACCCTAATCTTCTATGATTCTAACTCAATTGGGGTCTTTCCATTGACCTCCATGGGTTTTGGATCAAGGCCTCAGTATGCTGAGCGTATGAAAGTTCCTTGTTTGGTGGGCTTGCAGGATGAAATCCAAAGACTGAAGGCTCCTTTCAGATAGACATTTTCTCAGTGTAGTAAAGGTGGGCTCAAGCTGCAAACTCTGGATCCAGATTCAAAACACCCTGAAGTTCAGGGTTCAACTCACGAAAAGAGGGCTAGCCTTACATTTGGATACAAACCCAGGTTTGAACTTAAAACACCCTCACGCTTCAGAGCTGAGGGGTGGTTCCCCTTCCCTCTTTTACATCTTCTGCAAAGTGCCTACTTATGCTCACTATTTCTAGTGCACCATAGCACTAGATGGCAGGGGGCAGCATTAAAATAAGAAAGGTTTGGCCAAGTTTTTTAAAAAAATCTTAGAGAATTTTTTTCTGGAAACTAAGGGTTTTTTCCCCCCCTAATCTTTCTTTTTTTAACTGGACAATTCAGACATATCATTTCATCAGAAGAGCCTGCCAGGTTTTATTGGTATTATATGCCATTATTTACACATGGAAATGTCTACCTGATTCATGAAAGCCCAGTAGGAGGGAAATCCAATTAGAGAATGGAGACAAAGCCAGGCTTGGCTTTAGGAAGCACAAATTGAATTTGTTTTACCGTTTGCATTGTTACGAGGACTGTACTTGAGCGGGCATAGAGGATGCTCAGGGAAACTTTGGATTTGGTTCAGTGCACAAGTGTAACAGGTCCATGGCATCCCTAATGCTATCCTCCTAGAATTGGCTTCATCCTCTCAAGGAGGTGCTGAGGATCCTTGTGGGTGGAATAGTCGGATTTCTGAATATGTGCACATGCGCGTGTGTGTGACTGGCAATTGCTACTTTGTCGTTTCGAACACACTAGATACGCATTATCTTGCTGCTTTGCTGCCTTACTGAGATTTGCGGTTGTCTTAGCTTTGTTCATAATAGCAACTAAGCATTTCATTGCTCTGCCTTCTGTTTGGAATGTGACCTTTTTAAACAGCTCAAAATAAGTTCCTTCCAAGCAAGTGAATGTAATTTTTCTTTCTTTCGCTGTTGTGCTGTCCATGTAGCCTGATTTCCAAAGCAATGCAGCCCCCTTGACTCCAGAGGGATTTGTGGGTGCTCAGCACTTCTGAAAATCTAGTCTGTACGCAGGCACATAATGAACATTAATAATAGAGGTAGCATCCAATTGTAATTTGGCCAGGACAATACACTAACGCTCCTGGGAAGGGTTTTGGTAATAATGATCACAAGGGGTCAAGAACATAATTTTAGGACTCGTGAAATACCATCCTGCCCCACTCTCGCAAATCACCAAGTGCATTTCCCTGTCAGCCAGCCTCACGGGCTCTGCATTTCCTACCATATGCACAGTGGAACCTGAGAACTGTCCTTTGAAACCTGCAGCATCAAGAAGTAGAAGAGTGGCGTGCCCGTTTGCTTGTTACGTTAGCGTGCATAAGGCACAAGTTAACAGCAGGACGTCTGCCAGTGTATACGAGCTCACGTGGTTAAGGTACCTATTGTGCCTTGCTACCGTCAGGAATGAGCACATAATACTTTACAGAGTGGTCCTAAATACTAAAGAGAATTCCACCAGCCTACTGAGGAATTGGTTCAGCGCTGATTTTGAAATGCAAGATCCTCCACATCCTCCCAGGACTTATCCACAACTGGGGAAAGTGGTGGGGAGGAACTGGAAGACAAGAAGCAAAGGAAGGAGAGGGGTGAGTGGGGAGCACAGGCACTGTGGAGCAGGGAAACTGAGGCTCTTGCAATATAGGGCATGGTGGGTGATATCGCTAATTCTTGCATGGCCGTTAGATGCCAAAGTGGTAGATAACTGCAATAGTAAACTCACCGGTAAACAGAGTAGGCTAGATTGACTGCATCTTCCTTGAAGGGTATCACACAAATTGTTGGTTAGAACCACCTCTGCTAAGCTTGTGAGAGCCCATAGACCACAGGCGTACAGCTGCAATCTCTAATGTCGACCGTGTATCTTACAGAACCCTTCTGATACTTTTATCCTCGTTATGACTCTCCCATTTTCTTTTAATGGCTTTTTTGTGTTTAGTCTGTCACACAGTTCTTCAGGAAATTGTGTAATCTTCTTCCCTAGGGCAGATCTAGGACCCGCAAAGCTGGCTTTTAAGCTGCAGTATTTGAGATCAGATGAGTCATTGAAGGTCTCTTGTCTGAACTCTCCCACCCACCCCCCCACCCCGTTTTTTGGACCAACAGAGCCGGAGTTGTTGGCCGCAGGTTTTGCAATGAGCTGTGCTGTATTTACCCAGGCTTTTAACAGAGCCGGAAGGGCCATTTGTTTAGTACTATGGATGGATCTTTGTGTAAAAAGGGAAACATTCAGTCATATTAGCTCCAAGGGTTATTCAGACTTGAGGCACCTGCATAATCTGCCATCCAGTGGTGCAAAGCAACGGTGGTTACACATCAAATCTGGAGCGGCCCTGAGCGTCTGCATCTGCCATTGGCTTCAGTGGAGGCAGCATGTATTCAGTTTACCCTTAATGCATCAACAGCTCCAAAATCTGATCATTCTCTCCTCGCTCTTCTATAAGACACAGTTTACGACGTACCCTGGGACTATTTTGTATAGACACATCAGAGTGAATCTCCACTGAAATGATGCCCATCGTTGACGCACAAGGCTGACTTCTATCTTCAGTTACACCCAAGCAACCCGTTGACTTTATTAGTATAGCTCAGCTTTGGACCATGCCAAATTTTAGCTACTTTGTCCTGAGTTGCAATAAGTTAAGTCTTCTCAATGTGCCTGTAATCAACGGTCAGCAGCATCACATTAGCCATCACAGCTGTATTCGAACCACGCAGTGCTGACAACAGCGATGCCTCCAAAGAGAAAATGCACTGGTCACATCTGTGTCACTTCATGCTCAAAGACTAGCTAGGCCATGTTCTCTGATGTTAAAAATCCCAAGGCCTGGCTGCGGTTGCTGGGACCAACCTCACTAAAGTTTCTCAAACTCGGATGTGTTGATTAGCAGCCATGTTGCACCTCTCCAATCATTATTAAACCAACCTCTTAGCACTCCCCACCTCACAAGAAGCAGGGAAGTGCCATTCTCCCCATTTTACAAAAGGAAAACCGAGGCACAGAGGGCGTAAGTGACGTGGCCAAGATCATTCAGGGAGCATGTGCCAGAGCTGGGAATTGAATCCAGCTCGCCGGAGTTTATTCCATTGTCTTAACCACAAGGCCATTATCTTTCCCCTGCAGTTGCATCTCAGGATCGGTAAGTTGCAATACAAAAGGGACTGTTCCACTGCAGTATCATTGGTTTACAACTGAAAATGTTCTTTGCCAGGGAAAGTTTGGTCTGGACGTTTAGATAATGACCAATAGAAGCTCCTTCATAAATCTGTTTCGTAAATTCCCTTCCTCTCCGCTCCCATCATTTGTGCACAGCCCCGTGACTACAGCCAGTGCCTATTTACTTTACCGTCTACAAACGGACTAGCACAGGTTCTGACATAAATGCAGTGTTATGCGACAAAAATGCAGGAGGAGGGAGGGTTTATAGTTTTAAGTGTATCCAAAATGTAATAATCATAGCAACCAACATAACTGATTTAGCACAATCCCACCTATTCAGCCATTAAAATGCTAGATAGTACTGCAAGTGAATGGCAATGTTTTAAAAGGCACACATCAGGTACCAACCTCCGCTGCAGACAGTACAATGGATTCAGGTGCTCTGATATGCTGTGGCAAATCTTAGGTTTCTATGTTCTACCTCCTGAAAAGCAAGGCTTTGTGGGGACTCCAAGCCTGCGTTCTGGTTGTCATTGTTGCTGACAACTGTCTGTGCATGCTTCGGGAGTATTTTTATCAATCAAAATAATTCAAATGATTTATCCGCTTGTAAACAATCGCTTCCATTCAATGGAACAACCACTCCACTGTGTCCTGATAGTGACTCTTCATTAAAACCAGGTGGGTGGGATCCTGGCCCCCGGTCAAAACTCCCATTGACTTCGGTGGAGCCAGGATTTCACCCATGATATTAATTGCTGGTTCTTTTTCCCCAAAGTGAAAGTGGGTCTTGTCCAAGGCCCTGAACACCTTTGCATTTTGCACCATTCCTGTAAATATCCCCTCACGCCCAATTGTAGTGAATGTAAAACATGCGTGCACATAAGTGAGGAAAGCAACAAATACGAACAGATCAAATGGTCATATTTCCTTGTGTAGAATACAGAACAGTTTTCCCTTTTCTCCTTGTTATCTGTTTTTTCTCCATTTCCTTCCTGTTGCCTTTTTTAATTTAGAGCCTGAATCCACAAAGTGCTGAGCACCTGCGGAGAAGCGATGTGCACCAGCAGCCAGCTCAGTGAGTGCTGATGGGTTGCAGCATCCCTCACGAGATTCTCAGTTCCTTGGAGGATCAGGAATCCGGTTTTTGGACTGTGCATACTTTAGAGCGAAGGGAGGAGACGGGAGATTCCATAGTAGCTTGGCTTTTGTAGCTCCATGGCCTTCATTAGTAGAGCTTGTAAGTCCCCCAACCTGGAACTACGGAAGCAATGTAAGTCGGTTAGTCTGTAGTTAAGTTCATTGCACAGGCAGGCTCCACTACCTCTTGCTCTGACAGCAAGCTATGAAGCTTCCCAGATTTAAATATTTCCTTATGCTCCAGAGATTCTACATTCCTTTAGCGTAGCTGTCTACAACTTCCAGCATTCGTGAGTTTTGGGGAGAGGGATCTCTCCCTTCTCTCTAATCCCTGTAACCCATCCTTGCTTTGGGTGTCATTGTCCTCAGTGCTATTTGCTTTTCTCTGGCATCCAAAATACTGAGTTGCTAGGCCATGATTTTCAAAAACGGGGGCCTAAAATTTAAGTCCAAATAAGTGACTCGAATTTCAAAAGTGCTGCGTGCCCAGCAGCTCCTACTGACTTCAGTGAGTTCACCAATTTCATTATTTAGGCACCTAAATATAGACCTAGGAGCCCCGCATCACAGCCCTTGTTATTGAAAATCCTGGCCCTGTTCTCTAGGTGAGTCTCTACCTAGCACCCAGAGCAGAGTTGCTTCTGCTAGAGGGAATGCTACCAGCCAGGGCTCTATCATCCCCGGCTGCCCGACTGGGGCAGAGCATCACTCCGCCTTCCCCAATGAATCACCCATGTCAAGTGCGGCCTTAATAAACACCAACTGGTGAGCAAAACGGCATTCTCTCAAGGTAATGAACTCCTTAACTGGCCTGGGAAACATGGCGCAGGGATAAGAGGCCATCTGTCATAATGCAAGACATAGCCCTTGGATTTTGATGGAGGAGCTATCAAGCCAAGCAGCTTTCCAGCATCTGGAACCACATCTGGATACAGTACAGTCAAGAGCCTGGTTACGCAGTAGCTTCTGAGAGATCTGAGGCTGATTCTCATTTCTGCTAAGCTCCCTTTACACCACTCGAGCAGTATAAAGAGGTCTTTAAGTGGGAGTAACTAAGTGGTACCCACTTGAAGACCCTTTGATATTGCAATGGCAGTGTAAAGGTGCCTTAGAGTAAATGTGAATCAGGTCTGTGGTGCCTAGGGGCCTGATCCTGTAAAATCACACGCGTCATTCTTACTCATAGGATCCAGCATGTAGAATTTTAGGTCTGAACTTTTACCAAGTGACTGGTGAATTTGGATGCTCTGATACTTCAGCACCCAACTTGAAATGCCCTAAAGGTGCCTGATTTGTGGATGGTGGACGGGTTTCTGAAAAATTAGGGTCCTTTAAGGTATCTTAGGTTGGATCCCCACAATTTGTTAGCCACCTTTACAAACTTGGGCCAGCATTGTTCAAGTGTGCATTAAAACAGTGTGAGTTTTGTAAAACTTTCAACTCTGCCCTGCCTTGTAGTGAACACAGCCACAAGAGCATGGTGCTTCATTCCAGAGAGAGGGAAAGGGAAACTGACCAAGCTAATTAAGTTCTTAAAGCTGAGAGGTGCAAAAAAGGGAGCAAGCATCAGAAAGGGAGAAGCGTGAAACATATTTATAAAGTTTTGTTTTATTTATCCAGCTCTGATAAAGGTTTAAACATATATTTTATACAGTGTCCCCTTAATAAATTAATTTTATAAGAGCACTGCATTTTAGTTTACGGCAAAGCTTGTATGGCCCAGAAACTGCATTCTAACCCTTGCCTTGTGAGAGTGGTGCATTTGAACTCTTTAGATCATTATTGCTTCCCGAAGGAAGACTAGGGGAAGAAAGACAGATTAGCCGATGAAACATCACTGCTCGTATGCTGCCATCGACACAACTTGTATTTCAGCTTTGGACAGTTCACTGCAGAAAGCACAGTTGGGGGAACTGAGAGGAAGCATCCCAGTCTGGGATAAACAGCAGGAGTGGTATCTTCAGAAGCACTCCACACTGGCCTAACTAGTCCGGCTGAGCTCAGTGGGAGTTTTACCATGGACTTCAGTGGGCTCAGAGTTAGACCCAAAGCCCAAGCACTTGTGAAATTTCCACATCTTACTCAGGTGAAACGTCCATGGATTTGACTTAGAGCTTTAGCTGAAGACTGGCGTCCGGTTTTGGCGCTCAGACAGTATTTCAGATTTAAATATTCAGTTATAAAAATACTACTACCCATCTGCCTTGCCAGTCTTGTATCTCTTGTAGCAGTTCACTGACCATCTGTTCCCTTGGTGTAGAGAGACACTGCATGTCCACTTGAAGGTATGCCTCTCAGACTCTGGGTTTATTTTTGGTAGCTGGTACTTATGGACCAGGTTCTGCTTCTCCAAATGTGATTGTTCTTAAAAACTTCGCAGCATAAATTTCACTTTTTATTGGGGTTCATGGGAGAGGGATACAAGGGAAAGCAATGAATTCTCTGTTTTTCGTTCAGCGCCTGTCTTGCTTACTTTTCCCAGCAAGAGAAGCATAAAGCTGCTAGGGGAGGGTAGCAACCCAGATGTGAGTTATCTGATTAATTAAGTCACTATCAGGCATATGTAGTAAAACTCAGATGAAATGAATCATTTAAAGTTCGATTATCAGTGTTTCTGTTCTTTTCCTCCCTACTTTCTATGCCAAGAGGCAGGGCAGTTCACTCAAGCGTGCAGCCCACACCCTCAAAGACCCATTACCCTCTGTGTCCGACAGGCACCGTAAATTGGAATCACACTTGGCCAATCAGATCTGATTGCAAAACGCATTTACAAGGCATGCACTTAGTTCCAGCAGAGATGCTCCCGGTAGCCCAGGTCCGCTCCAGGCAGAGATCTGGGCGGTGTGGATCCATTCTAGAAATGAACAGAATTATGAAATGGAGCAGATTTTATTGCCACTTGATGTGGTGTTGTTGCTGATTTATTGGGCATCATTGGGTTCTGTTCTAATAAACTGCAGTAGGATGAAGATTTTATTTATTTAGATCATCTTGATGGAGCTTGGGGAATCTGAACTGCTTCCAGGAAGTGCTTTATGGTATGGCTCTGTTTGTAGCTGGCTCTGTATTCCAGCACTGGGGCCTACTTCCCTACCACACAGAGGCGGTGTGAGGAGAAATATGCTAATGATCATCAGGCAGTGGTGAGGGCCATGTAAGTATCTAGATGAATGGTTGTGTGAGATGGAGTAGCAGTGGCCACTGTCTCCTCCATCCCATTTTCCTCTCCTTGGCTGATGAAGAAACAGTCAAATCTGTTTCCTGTTTGCCCAATTTATAAAACATGGACCTGATTGTGGTGGCTTGCAGGCACACCAGCAGTCCCATGTATGTCACTGAAAAACACTCCTGGGTAAGGTGTTCAGGCTCGGGCCTTTTGCTATGTAGGTAGATAGAGAGCTCGCTGCGCTGGGTCTAATTCTATAGTTAGGACGTCCTTGGCCCTGATGTGCATATTAGAGTTTGGCCAACAGGGCAGACGTCAGATCTGAGCTTCCTCAGAGTTTGGTTGCATTTAGATCCAGGGGTCTGGTTTGTGCCCCACGTCTGTGTATACACCCAAAGGGAAAAGTCCTGTGGTACCTAGGGGAAAGTCATTCGCATCTATAGAAATTTTGGGAAAAAACAGAACTGAATAGATAACTTTTCTCTCTCTCTTTTTTTTTTTAAACAGCAAAGTGGGTGTACCACGGTAGAAAATCTGGCCCAACAGGAGAGTAGTGAGTGGTCTCCTCTATCATCAGAGTCAGCCATTGGATTTTTGGCTCCGATCCTGCAAAGAACTTAAGCATGTGCTTAACCTTAAGCACTGGAATAGCCTCACTGAAGTAAATGGGACTGCTCATGTACTCACAGAGAAGCAGTTGCTTTAGTGCTTGGCAGGATCAGGGCCTATATAAGGGGTGGCCAAACTGGCTCGCCAGCCGCATGCGGCTCTTTTACAGTTAAAGTGCAGTCCCCCTCCCCATTCTCCACCTACCAGACTGGGGAGTGGGGAGCGGGGAGCCTCAGGAGCCCTGTCTTGCAGCAGGGTGGAGGGATAGGGGCTTCTGCCCAGTGGGGAAGGGAGTGTCGGGACTTCAGCCCCACGAGGCGCGCCTGCCGGGGCTCAGGGCTTCAGCAGGAGCGAGACTGAAACTTGTGAAGAATATCATATGCGGCTTGGAGAGCCAGTAATTTTGTCCACCCCGGCCTATATACAGAAAGGGCCTTATACTGCTTCTTCCATGACTGTATATAACGTCCCTTTAGTCTTTTACAAGTGCGTGATCCTCCCAGTTCTTAGGGATGTAAACAGTGCAAACACTTTAAATCAGGCTAGTACGCACTCCAAGAGAGAGGAAAGCCAAACCAGCAGCATCTCTTCTCCACCTTATTCTCCCACAAAACTGACTGATAACGCCCTATGCAAACACAGTGTGCTTGAGGCACCAAGAAAATTTGGGTGTGGGGGAAGAGCCAGGGTGCATCCTCTCTGTATCACATCATCCTCCGCAGACCCTCCCCCTCCCCGCCCAAACTCTCATGGGAAATCCCAGTGGGCATGAGGGATGTCAGTTTCAACATTAACACCTGCCCTCTGCCTCACTGCAGGCATGGTGAGTCCTAAGTGCCAGGCAGGGAGAGAAGGGTAGGAGAACGCTGCAGAGGGCTAATCCCTGTGTACACGTGCTCCACGATGGGTGGATTTGCCCCGTGGGTTTAAGGACATCCACATGGTTGTAACACAACACCTGCTGTCTCCTTTGGAGGCGCCTGGCTCTGGGGGAGAGAAATCGGTGGGAGGCATAAGGCTTCCAGGCAGCTCATACTCCCCCTGCCCTTCGAATTTTACCTGGGAAGGGGGACGGTTTAGGTCACAGTAACATTTTCTTTCCAAATACAAAATCAAAGTGTGCATCCACTGTCACTTTCTGGGCTCTCTGCAAGGCCTCATTACCCAGGCTGTAGCTTAAGAGGATTTGGGGAAAGGTCTGAGGGTTCCCATTTGTGGCGGGGGGGGGGGGGGATGATGTCGACAGAGATGAGCACCTTTTACTGGCAAAGAAGAAATTTGTAACATTGTTGCTCAATTGTCATTCCTCGTTATAAAATAATGTTGCCTGCATTAAGCACGTTCAGATCAGCATGGCAGGGGGCATGGAAAGAAACCGTGTAGCATGGCAGCACAGCACAGTTGTGGCAGTGTGATGGGTAGGCAGTGGACAGGCCTTGAGAGCCAAATGCCTGGGTCTTTTTCCCACCTTGGCCTTGCTCTGTGACCTTGAGCAAGTTGCTCCCCTTACCCACAAAGCAGTTTCTCCGTCTGGATATTAAATACCCACTTTGGGAAAGTCCTCTGAGTCCTCTGGATGAAAGGTGGCAGGTATGATCATCCACAAGCCCAGGGTCTAGCCCTTGTTCACCGTGGCGAAGAAGTTGGGCCTTAGAACTTTGAGACCCCTTCCAGACCATTCCTCAGCAGCTGGTAGTGCTTTGTCTTGCGCCAGAGAACAATGCCCACACAGAAACCAAACAGCATTATGATTATATGCTAATTGTAAGCTAATTAGTTTCTTTTTTCTTTAGAGAGGACCCACTTAAAAAACTCAGGTGGGAGGATTTCTTGCACATATTATCACCAGGGCTTTATTTCTGTACACACCCCTAATCCTTTGTAGTTCTTCTTTGTATTTAGCAATCTAACTGGATTAACAGTGGGTTGACCCATTCTTTGCTGAGGCCAGAGGGTCAGTTTATAGAAATTACTGAAATGAGCCGCCAGAGTAATGTAAGGACAAATTCCTCCCTGCACAGATTGGCATGAACACCGGAGGCAGCGTTTGAGTGTAATATTGACTAATTATTTAACCATGAGTGGCAGCTCTGAACATTGTGTGCTCTTTGCATCGCTTCCTGCGTTTACTGTGAATCTGATTACGAAGGGAACAAGTATTTCTTCTCAGGCTCCTGAAAACTCAGAAGCCAGCTTAGCGAAGTGTGCGGGACCCCAAGCTGGTTGAGTGGAGACGGTTGTACGTGGTGCATCAGCCGAGATCCTTGAACTGGATCTGGTGCACAGCCTATTTTGCTGAACTGTGCTTCAGGTCTCAGGGGTGTGTGCAGAGTGTGTGTGGGGAGGGTGTTTGAACAAATCGGATCTGAAAGCCTGGAGGTAGAAGCAGGCACTAAAAAAAGCACAGCTTCAACTAAAAAATGTTATGGTTTGAAACAAACTGTTGTTCAGATTGCTAGAGCCGTGCAAGTTCACCTCGGCCTCTCCGTCAGCAGGCTTTTTCTCCGTGGTGATGGTGAGCAGTTCTATGACAGTTGCCTGGAGGGGTGCCCCAGTGGAGAACAGGGCCCTGTTGTAGCAGGGATCTCCTGTACGCGTAATCAGAGACAGTCCCTGGCAGTTGAATTGAACATTTGCTTCTAGGGTTCGTGTTGTTCCTATTTGGCTGGGTTGGGAATGTGTCACTCAGGGAGGTGGAGACGGTTTCAGATACAAAGGAGACGAGCACACTAAACAGGCACCACTCACTGATTGCTAGGAGGAGCCGTCCTTAATTTCCAGGGCCTCAGGGTGACAAATGGGAAGGTTCAGTCTCCATGGGCCTTGTTTCGCCCCTCTGCGGTGTACAGCACTGGAAGGGGAGGAACACTTGGTTTCAAAGCCCCGCTGTGAGAGCCGAGCCCAGCGGTACGACAGTGAGGAGTGAATTCAGTTTTAAGGCCGGCGTTGGAGTTTGGGGACTTCCTAAAATGATTCCAGGTTTCTTTGACAACAGATCTGACCATCTTTAGACTGCAAGCCCTTTCGGCAGGTTGTATCTCTCGCTGTTTGTCTGTGCAGCACCTAGGGGTCTGTACATCTTCCCACAATAACCACCGTCCTTTATGGACTAACCCTGCCCTAATATGTCTCGTGTATGTGGCTTTGTGCCTCATCCTTAACCCTTTGGAGGCTGTAGTCACATACAATATACGTACATCCTCTTATGCATTCATTTGGCTGGGCATCTGGAGAATGCCTGTGCCCTCTCAGGCTGTTGCATAAACTGTGATGTCTGTGAGATTTAGGAAAGACTTCCTAGCTGTAAGGGCAAAGTTTTGGACCAGGCTTTCAAGGGAGGTTGGGGAATCCCCATCACAGGAGGTTTTTAAGAACAGGTTGGACAAACACTGGTTAGGGCTTATCTAGGTTTACTGGGTCCTGCCTCAGCGCAGGGGCTGGATGGGGTGACTATCAAGGTCCCTTCCAGCCCGACATTTCTATGATTCTAGCTGATGCATTAGTGCATGTCTCTACAACTTTTGTTCTTCATAAATTAAACTGAAATTCCCTAAAGTCAGAGGGAGGCCCTAACTCCAGGCTTTTCTCCTCCCTTGCTCCTTTTCCATTCAGCCCTATTGATTTGGCTGCCATTGCTTCCCATCCATTTTCATCTGTTAGAAACCCACTGGCTGTCTTGATTGAGAGCACCCAATACGTGACTTTACCGAAATGGGGATAAAAAGATCAAGGTGGGAAGGCAGCCCATGGGCATTTGTGTCTGTGCTGCACAAAAGATTGTTCCACTTGTGAAGTGATTACTCCAAACCCATTGGTCAATTCGGCGTATTACATTCCTGGTCATTCCCGAGGCATGGTACAGGGCTTTGATTGGCAAGCATCCTTTTGATAAGCTTATAATTACATCATTGTTTTTTTATTTAAAGCACAGTCTGTGTGAGCATTTACATTATATCAGCTGTCTTTTCTCCCTGCCCTTGCGACTTGTTCCATTGTACGTGTATTAATTAAGGGCCATTGGCAGAGGAGATGTTGGGCATCGACCTGGGGCGTATCAGATCGAAGGCATGTGCTTGGACTGGGACATGGTCTGCCGTGCTCTGTATTATGTTGTATTTTGATGGGATGTAACAAATTATACGTGAAAGCAAATTCTTCCATTGTTTGCCTTTATTATTAGTGCCACATGGTTCAATATAGAAAATATAGTGGGCCTAACACCCATCAAGCTTCCATGAAAATCACTCTTCAAAAGGAAATAGATGCGGGTTGGTGTTCTCCTTCCATCGCCGTAGGACACGCTGACAGGCACTCCTAAACTCTGTTAGATCTTGCAATAAAGTAAACAGTTGTGCAGGGAAAATGGTTAGCTGCAAGTCAGGACTCCTGGGTCCCACTTTTTACTCCTCTGTAAAATGGGACTAATCCTTGCCTACCTCAGCTGGTGGGCAATGAGAGGCACGATGGGTGTCTGTAAAGGTTCTATGTACATGCAAAGTATAGCTGTTATCATACTGTGATGGGAAGTTCAGCTCTTGACTCCCATTCTCTAGCGCACCATGAAATAAGAACATCTGCCATTACATTAGCTAAGTTAAAAAAGAAAAATGTATAAACTCTCCTGCTTCAGGGCATAAGCCAGCCACAGACTGTGTGGGGTCAGGCAGGAACTTCCTCTCTGGGCAAGCTTATCTATATTTGTCCATTCTGGGGTTTCTTGCACCTTCCTCTGAAGCATCTGGCACTGCCCTCTGTCAAAAACACAGCGCTTGACTAGACAGACCTTTGGTCTAATCTTTCATGGAAATTCTTGTGCATTTCTCTTCGTCTCGGGAATGTTTTATGTAGGGTAAAAATAGACGTGCAGGAGGGTTTATTGTTACTAGGAAGTAAGTATTATGCCTCTCCAGTCCCCAGAACCGAGATGACATTAGCTTCCCAGCCTGGGAAATCCACTTTTTCCCTTCTTCTGCATATTTTTCTTGACAGCTTCATCGGTTGTCAAGTCTGCTAGGCCTCTCTAGTCACCTCTCGTGCAATGCTTTAAGAATCAGTTCTGTCTCCATTGAGCTGGGTCAGGCCCTAAGCTCTCTCCGTGGTTTTCTCACTCAGGAGGGCAAGTTTGGGGCAATATCCGTGAGTCACTCAGGCTCTGCCTTCTGCTCAGGGATCCTCCTCTTCTGTGGTCAAGAGCAAGTGGGTGAAGGAGATGAAGCTTCAGGATGCTACACCTTGCCCCCTACTCCTACTGCCATAATGGAAAGAGAACCTTGTTGGTGCTCCACAACTGCTGGATCAGCCATTAACATGCAGGAACATAACAGTGTCTGAATACAACTCTGTAATGCGTGCAGAAACAGCACTTGTATTTCCTAAACAGTCAAACCGTTTAAGTCTGGATTTATACTGCGCTTTTCTCTTCAGCATTATCCACCCTTGAATTATGCCCTGGTCCCTCCCCACGCCCTATCCCAGTACTCGGTAACAACCTGGAGCTTCCCCTTTGTCCTCTTCTGGTTTCTCTGGCAACCCTTCCTTTCGATGCTCATCCTTTCTGCTGACAAACCCCGATGCTCATGGGAATGGTGACGTTCTCTGGGTGTTCATGGTCACCATGGTCAAAGGTTCATGTATCAGGCAGGGGAAATTCAAGACGAGGAGGACAAGGGAGCATGTGGTGGAGTTCAAAGTGTGTAGACTCACTGGGCCAGATCCTTTCTGAGTGCAGTTTGGCACAGCTCCCTAGAAGTCCATCCATCAGCACCAATTTACTCGAGCTGAGAATGTGTCCCATTCTAGTTGTAGCTGTGTTGAGAAATAACGCCATGATAAGAGCTAATTGTGAAGCTGTGTTTCTCCGCCGGTCAGTAGCTGCCTTTGAAAATCCAAGGCAAGAGAAAAGATCCCTTTCCCTGGGAACAGATGCTACCAATTGTGCCCCTCTGTTGCAGGCAGATTTGCTTTTGTGCACGTCAGACAGGAAGAGGAGCGCTCTCCCAGCAGCGAAGCTGGCCTGGCAAAAGAGCGAGGTGGGGAGAGGGGGAGAAATCTGCCTGTGTTGTGGCTTCATTGTGTTTCCAGAGCAACAAGCAGCCCTGGAGAAAGGCATTTGGAATCTGTCCTTTCTATCTGTGCAGCGCCATGTGATGTTCTAGCCTCTCAGTGGTCTGCCTTGTGCTATTTTGGGTTTAAAAACGAAGCGCATGATTGCAGTGCTGTCATGGGCATAAGCACTTTGGTTTGCTCACTTGCACGGATGGGAGCAATTCTCAGTGCAAATTATGAAAGTGACTTTCCATTCCTCCTCCGGTGATGTCTGGTACTGGGTAGTAAACACCATCCTGAGGCTTGCAGCCATCCAGAGTAATAGACTAGATGATCCCCTGCCATTCTGTTTTCCCATAAGGCAGTGTTGCAGGGATGGACTCGTTGATGTTTACCAAGTGAGTTTCTTCTCTCCCCCTTCCCAGCAGCTCACTCTCAGCTTTGCTCAACAGATTGATTGAGCATGTTTGCCATCTCAACAGCTGCAGCTAAGCCCACTTCTCAAACAATTTATCTTCCGTTCTCACAGACTCGCTGCACCAACTGTCTGGTTGAAGGGACATTTTAAATGAATTCATGCCAGTGCCAGATAGCCAATCCTGGAGGTTTAAAAACAACCCCCCCTCACTCTCCAGCGGGCCCAGGCCGTTGGCTGTGCAAGCTTCCCCACATCATGCAGTCGATGAGCCTAAAACCTAAGATGGAGAAATGGTCCTTACGCAGTGATAGGGGAAGGACGGTCTCCATGGCCACTCGGTCCTTGGCCTCTCTGCTGAAAACAGAAGGTGTGGTGCTGCTTCTGATCATGCTTTCTGTTGTTTATTTGTATTACCGTATTGCCTAGGAGCTCTCGTCATGAACCGCGACCCCATTGTGCTGTACAAACACAGAACAAAAAGACAGCCCCTGCCCCACCAAGCTCACAATCGGAGTACAAGAGAGGGATACAAACAGACCAGAACAGGTGTACAAGGAGTGAGACCACGTTGGTCAGCACAATGGACAGTGGTCTCAGCACACCGGCAGTCTCACCCCGCCACATTTTTGGGAGATAGGAACCAGAATGAAACCATCAAATAACTTCAGACTAGACCCTGCTCTGGTTCTCCTGCAAGGAGATTGAAACTGGGGTTCAAGCAGCGTCAGGCTAAGGTGGTGGTCATAGATTTTCACTGGCTTGCCCCGCTGTGTCGAGTCCTGTGTAGCCAACACTTCAGGGCTGAAATAAATGACTACAGTTTCAGACACTGTTGAAACCCACAAGTGCATTATTAGTTTTCAGGTAGTGGTGCAGATGTGCACTGCATTGTACACCACAAGTGTGGGCAGAATCCCACACCCAGAAAAGCTTAGAACAGCAGACATCACCAGCGGGCAGGGGTGAAGTAGGAAGTGAACAAGGGCAATTGGATTACATAGTCTCTCGGCCGGCTAGTGGAGGTGTCTTGTGGTCCCAAGTATTTTACGTGTGTTTTTGAAATTCATGATGCACTTTGAAGATAGGGTGTTTAGATGGGAATTGGAGGAACAGGTTCAGCAGATGTGAATTCAAATTCAGTCTGTCCCAGGTGCAGAGAAAAGCTATGAGGATGATACGGGGAATGGAGATGAGACAAAAAGAGCTTGGCTTAGTTAGCCTCCCAAAATGAAGGTTCAGAGGGGGTCTGATTGCTTGGTGGCACTTACTTCTGGGGGGTAAACACCAGGGAGGGTGAAGAGCTAATGAAGCTTCAGGACATCGGTGGCAGAGGCACAAATGGGAATAAATTGGGGATGAGTAAATTCAGGCTGGAAATGAGAGGGTTTCTAACCATCAGAGGAGGGAGGTTCTGGAACAGTCTCCCAGTAGGAGCAGTCGGGGGCAAATGACCTAACTAGTTTTAAAATGGAGCTTGGTAAGTTTATGAACGTGGGTGGATGACCAGGCTGCCTGCGGTAACAGGGCCTGGATTCAGTGGCCCGGGAGAGCCCTTCCAGTCCTGTGTACCTAAGCCCTCTGAAAAGAAGTTTCAGGCCAAGAGGTTTCAAAAAGAAGGCCTGGAGTTGGCTCAGGTGGGGGAAATCCTGAAGAGTGGCTTGGTCTGAGCACAGAGGTGTTGGAAGAAGTAAAAGGATCCCAGGTGGAGAGGGAGGAGGGCCTTGAAATGAAGCAGATTTCTGCCATCCTCCTCTTCAGTGCAGAGGTGCAGCCTGCAGGCAATAGATCTCTGTGTGTGATGCTCACTCCTGATCCGTGCAGCCCAGGGACTGTATTCTGCATGAGTTGCACCTCCCTGTGAAAGCTGAACGCAGCCGTGGGCTCTGCGGGCTCCATTTAGCCTGGTGGTTGCACTTTGACAGCCACTGCTGGATTAAAACTATGCATTTTAAACCAGCTACGCTTACTACAGCACCTTGTTCACTTAGGCTCATTGATGCTGATTGACATCGGCTGAGGATCTGGCCTATCGTTTTTAAATAAGCTGTACAAAGATTGTTTTTTTTTTCCTCAGGCTCTGCCCAGACTCCGTGAAAGTTGCTTGGTCATTAGACACAGGGATTTTGTTGCTGTTGAACAAAACATAAAAGCCCTTCACAGCCACAGTGATCATCTTAATACCGTGAAGCACTGCAGACCACTTGTTCGTTCTTGCTGCAGCCCTTGGCCTCATCCGCTATAATTGGATATGCTGCAACCTTCTTTACTTCACTCCGTTCTGCGTGAAGCATTGCTTGACCAATTAGCAAGATAAGTTCATCAGTAGCCCAGGAGGCATGTGGACAGCCTTCTGTGATGCATCTTTGTTCATTGGGGAATGTTTTGACAGTTAAACATGGATCTTGTTAAGCTGTCAGTTCTGCTAAGTCTCTCAAGCGCCTCTTATTTATTGAGTCATCAAGCTCTTCCTGACCTCGCTGTAGTCAATCCCAGACTTGTAGAATAGGCAGCACAGAAATACGGTTAAATCGTGGGCTTGGAACAATGCTGACTTTCTTCAAGCACTTAGCGCCTTGAATGGGGCAGATCATTAGGTCTGTGATTACTGTGCCTATCAGTGTGATAGATGCCACCACAGGGCACGTGTTAGGATGTGACGTTGCTCTGTCTCGCACGGGAAAGTCCGGGTTTCTTCCTCTCCTTCACTACATGTTTTGGTGCGTAAGACCCCATGGCTGTTCGAGGGCCGGCTCCAGGCACCAGCGTTGCAAGCAGGTGCTTGAGGCGGCAGCTTGAAAGGGGCGGCTGTTTTTCCGCAGCGGCGGCAAATCGGCGGCCGCTTCTCTCTTTTGCCGTCCACGGCGGCAGTTTTTTTCACTCCTTGGGGCGGCAAAACCTGTAGAGGTGGGGCGGCCGGCCCTGCTGCCGATGATGATCGGTCCCAGGGGGACCATGGCACGGTCCAGTGGATAAGTCCGTGGATTGTGACTTAGGACACCTGGATTCTGGTCCCCTGGCTCTGCCACTGAGCCACCCTCTCTGTGCCTCCATTTTCCTGTCCCACCCTGTGTCTCCAGCAAAATGGGGCCTTGATCTTGCTTGAGGCTTGCCTCGGCTCTCCCCTTGGGCTCCAGCACCATAGCGTGTTCTGGCTATCCGTGCGGGAAACGGACTGTACTTCCCCTGTTCCAGCGCTTTACAGGGCTGCTCCCCTCTTGTTGCACAACCCCCCTGTGCTCCATCCCAATCAAGGTAACTATGGCAACCTTCAAGAGCACAGCGACCTTTAGTTACCTCTGGTGCATGCAGGTTGAGTAAGGAAGGTCGCCACCTACTGAATCCTCAGCAGGCTTCATTCAGCGCTTTTGCCTCGGATATCCCCCGTCCAAGAGCCAGCCAGGTCTTGGCCCACGTCGTCATGTAGAGTCTGTTGTGTTTGCACCCGGAGGTTCTACAGGGCAGCCCCCAAAACGGACAGTCTTTTCACCTCTCCTGCATTCTGCTCAGATCTCACCTCCCGCTGATTGTGCGATGTTCACTGCACAGGGACAACGTTTCACGGAACACTGGAAGTTTTTACCTGAATAGTACTTACCTACCCTGGGCTGTGCAACCAGGGAATTCTGACTTTGTGGAGAACTTTCTACTGCGGCAAGCCAAATTAGAGATCATTTTCATAAGTACATTGGACGAGATAAATGATAATCTGCATGACAGGCATTTGGCATGGATTCTTTCCCCAAGTGTACCTCAGAACTTGGCACTGCTGCGTTCTGAAAATATTATTTCTGGTTATCCCGAGATAATTGACAGTGAAACATGTGAGTCTTTGCTACAGTTAATGCTGTAACTGCATTCATCTTGAGAGCTTGGACTGTGCCTTTTCTGGGCTTGAAATGCAACATCCAGCCTCCCTCTAATTCATTGATTCTCCATCTCTTTTCAAATCTCATATTAAAGGTTTGCCCACCACCCTCTGCCCCACCTCCTTACCTCTGTCTCTGAATTATTTGACCCCTCTGCAAATGTCTGGAATGTTGAGTTTAGTCCCCTTATAGTGCCAATGTGACTTGTACCATAGCTTCTGCCTTTCATTAGTTAGCAGCACAACACCACCCTGAAGCAAAGTGGTCAGCATGGCCAACTGGCTTTGAGAAGCCACCAACTGGCGCCAATGGGCTCACCTGACTGGCCTGTTAGGCAAACACCCATCCATGGCATCCGTTCACTTGGGTGAGAACTGAGCACCCTTTGTGCTTTTAGTTGAGACTAGAACTGAACAGAACTCTGATCGTGAACGCATCTGTTCCGCAGGAGGGGATAGTGGTTTCACCATTGTCTTAAAAGATTTTATCCACCGGTTGTTGGGGTCAGCCCCTACCTGCTATTTTATTAAGATCCCATTCTCCCAGTTTGCTGTAAGGAGACCAGTGGCTGAGTCAATGGAGGCAGTCCTTGTGAATTACCCTAAGCCCATCACCTGCCATCAAAACAATGGCTCTCTCTGAATGAGAACATACATCCTTGCCAGAAGCATGTGAGGTGATGTTAGATGGCTGAGCCAGAACTTGGACAACCTAGAGAGACCTGCAAAGTGTAGGGAGCTCACCTTAATGTTTCATTGAGCCTGCCTATGGGGAAACCTCATTGCTTTAAATTCAGTGAGGCTGGTCTCTCGTAAGGCATCAGGAAATTCATCAGCAGAGCTATAAGGGCAGGATGCATAAAGTGGAGGGAGACTCAGAGAGCATAGCAGAAGCTAAAGAATAAACTCTTATCTGTCCTACTTTACTTACAGACTTCATCATGGTGCTTTACCTTCTGTGGCTTGTTCCCTACAGCATCGTGCAAGATTCACCTTCTTGTTTTGTATCTCCTTGAGATATCAGTAGCCTTTTTGCAGCATTCTCCTCTCCTATAACATCTTTCACTGAAGGATCTCAAAGCACAAACACAGGTGAATTCAGCCTAATAACAGTCAGGTATTATTGTTAGAACTGGTTGAACATGGGAATTTTTATCATCAAAACTTTTCTAATTTTTGGAGTTTTTTGACCAGCGCTGGTTAATATACCAAATAGGTAAACCGAGCCATGGAGAAGCTAAGGAACATGCACAGTGGAAAACCAGGGTGTCCGGCGCTTCTGTATTCCAGGTGCTCGTTCTAACCATTAAGTTACTACCTCCATTTCCTTCACTTATTCGCATGTGAGCTTTGAAAGTCAAAGGATAATATTTAACACTTAAAGCACACTACTCTTTCAGAGCTCCCAAACTGCTTTGCAAAGACGCTTGTTCCAAAAGTTTTGTTAAAGCAGGAGGGTGGGGGATGGAGAGGAGGAAGGGAAGAACCCAGGATCTCATTCAGGAAATGCAAGATTGTGCAGATCTAAATGGGAAAAAATTCTCTCTCAGCAGAAGATTTGGGGGATTCTGATGAAGAAAAAAATGCAATAAAGCTTAGATTGGCTTGTGACTAAAACGGGAAAACCTACCTACCTATCCCTAGGAAAGGATTGATCCCAGTAGGAATGTGATTTCCTTTTGCCACCCCTGTTTTTCTAGTCTGTGTGGTTTCTATTTGTCATTATTATTTGTATAGCACACAGTGTGCTAGGCATTCTCAGGGCATGTAGGGAGACAGGTCCCTGCCCTGAGGATCATCTGATATAAATAGACATTACAAAAATAAAGGAGAGGGGGGAGAGACAGCGCAGAATACAATAAGGATAATTAATCATAATGCTTTGCAGTTGTAATGCCACTTTTCACTGAGGATCTCAGATCACGTTGCAAACACTAGCATGTTAAGACTTGCATCCCCCTCCCCTTTGAAGCAGCTAAGTATTACTATCTCCCAGTTACACAGCACTAGCGGAGGGTTGTTTAAGTAACATGCTGGGGCTAGAACCAGGAACCCTGGACGCCTAGTCTGCCTCCTATGAGCATTAGACCATGCACGCGCTTAAACATGAGCAACACTTTTCCTGTAATGATTTTTTGGTAAATGCTAAGCAAAGCATGTAGTCTTCATTTAACTCATTAGTATCTTGGGAGAGGTAATGGCCCGTGACTCTGCTGACTAAAACCGAGACTACATCAAGTGGATTAAATACATTTGGTTAACCATTTGTTTGCTGTTATAGTTTTCACATGAAGAGAAAGAGACTGAAACACGTCGTGTTGATGGAAAGTGATGTGATTTGAAGTTTCTTCATGTATTAAAACAGAAACCCGATTTGCATCTTTTAAGTCTCTTTTCTAACCTATTCGGGCATCTGGCAAGCAGGATATATATATAAACTGCTAATACACTGTGAATGCAGGTTTCACATGCAAAATTAGGTGCTTTCATTGACACTAAAATGATGAAATTTATTTTTCTTTTAAAGCATAAACTATGCACCCTTACTTCTGTTTTCGTTACCTGTTAAGGCATTGCAGCTGGAAGAGGCTGTTTTTGAAACAAGCGATGAACCTGAACCACGGCACAGATGGCATTTATCTTACAAACACTCTCTTTCCCCCACACCCCTCCAGTACTATGGTGGGACTCATGGTGAGACACCCACTCACTGCGGTGCAGTGGACAGGGCAATGAACTGTGATTCAGAGAGACCCACACAGCTTCTATTCCTTGTCCTACCACTACATCTACTGTGTGATATTGGACACGTCATTTCGTCTCTCTGGGCATCACTTTCGCTGCCTGTCTGAGGTGTTGAATAGTACCTTTTGTGACAAAGTTCCTCCTCTGCCTTGGTGGGTCCTGCGCTTATGGGTGGATTTTCTCGCCTCAGAGGTTCACCGCAGTCCTCAGTTTGGCCACGTTCGTGGCTGAAATCTGCCGTTCACTCAGTTAGCCTCATCACTGGCCAGCATGGGGAAAAGGAAGAAGAACAATCCCCGCCGTCTCTACTGATCCACCTAGTGGATCGGGGAACAGGCCAGAGACCTGCCCCTCTGGTGGAACCCACAGTCCAGTTCAACTCCTCCGGTATCAAGTAGGGAGATGGAGGGATGGGGGAACCCTGGCCCACCCTCTAGTCCAGGTTCCAGCCCAGGGCCCTGTGGATTGCAGCTGTTTACAGTGGCTCCTAGAACAGCTGCATGACAGCTACAACTCCCTGGGCTACTTCCCCAGGGCCTCCTCCCAACACCTTCTTTATCCTCACCACAGGACCTTCCTCCTGATGTCTGATAATGCTTGTACTTCTCAGTCTTCCAGTAGTACGCCTTCTCACTCTCAGCTTCTTGCGCCTCTTGCTCCCAGCTCCTCGCACGCACCACAAACTGAAGTGAGCTCCTTTTTAAACCCAGGTGCCCTGATTAGCCTGCCTTAATTGATTCTAGCAGCTTCTTGATTGGCTGCAGGTGTTCTAATCAGCCTGTCTGCCTTAATTGTTTCCAGAAAGTTCCTGATTGTTCTGGAACCTTCCCTGTTACCTTAACCAGGGAAAAGGGACCTACTTAACCTGGGGCTAATATATCTGCCTTCTATCCTAATGACAGTTGCTTGAACTTCATTGGGGAAAATGATGAAGTTCTGGTTGCTGGCTTTGGTCGGAAGGGTCATGCTGTTGGTGACACTCCTGGTGTCCGCTTCAAGGTTGTCAAAGTAGCCAATGTTTCTCTCTTAGCCTTGTACAAAGGCAAGAAAGAGAGACCACAATCATAAATTCCTGTCATGCCATCTAGGCTACTAATAAACTTGAGTTTTATTTAAAAAAAAAATCACTCTCCTGTAGCCATCTGGCCTGACCCTGTCACACTTTCAAAAGCGCTGAGAGATTTTTTTTGGATGAAAAGTGCTATACAAGAGCTAAGTTTTATTCTCTCATTATGTTTTAAGGCTATTTCAGGAAGTGTAACTTTTGAGCCATTAGAGCATCCTGGAATGAGCATAAAGTGGCTGGCCATTATGCCTTTGGGGTGCCATTCACTCACGGCTAGCTTTCTACAGCAGCCCTGTTGGCTTCACTGGAATTGCACTAGATTTACGCCAGTGTCACTGAGGTTACAGTCTGGCCTATCATCTCTCTAGGCAAAGGATCCACAACTTCACCAGGACCCAAAAACATCTAGTCCAGATGACAACAGGGGCTCAAAAGCATCAGCAGCACCTCTTCTACATCAGATAGCCCCGTGGCCAAGCCAGAGAGTCTGTGGGGATCGAAGGATGGCTGTGGTGCCCCCTCTAAAATACAGACTTTGATCTCCTAGCCACCGGGGCGGTAAAGCTGAATTAATTAATGTTTGGTGCCAGTCACTGGACATGTAGGTTGTTAGGGAAGGGGGGCAGTTGGAGTTTCACAAGCAGTCATCATTTAGCCTGGAGAATCTTTATTACTGGGGATGCTGTGAGAAGGAAAGAACCCAGCTTGACTCTCAGATCCCAGAGAAATTTTCAGGGGAGGCAGTTTGAACAGACTAAAATTCACCTCAGTCAGTCAGGAAACAACACTGAGACAATGAAAATGGAACCTCCATTTTTATAGAGTAGAACAAGTGCTTTAAACCCATAACATAAGGTGTCACTGGTGTATTAGTATTATGGTAGTGCCTAGAAGCTCCAGCCAAGATCAGGGCCCCATTGTGCTAGCTACTGTACATACATGTAGTAAGAAAAGTAAGTGAAAAGCCAAGTGCAGCTTTTATTTTGAGCCTTATAGGAGCGTAGTTTAAACTGGCAATAATTCCCAAGAGAACAAGGCAACATTACTATTGCAAACAGCTTTTGGTTCTTGGTATTTGGTTTTATTAGGAATTTGGTCCTAAAAAGCATAGTCAATATCCTCTTATCCTTGAATGTCATAAATCAGACCTGAAGGAGAGCTCTGTATAAGCTCAAAAGCCTCTCTCTCTCACCAACAGAATTTGTGCCCATAAAAGATATTATCTCTCCCGCTGTGTGTCTCTATGAAAGTGGATGCTGCTATGTAGCACAGTCCCATTCGGTGCACAGAACAGGTGCTACGTATAAATATTATCCAGCCTTTATATCATGCAGCAGAAATAATCTGACGCTTCCTGATGCAAAACATCAGCACAAACATGAGGACTAGTGATAATTTATTTAGTCTGCTTGAATGTAATGGAATACACAGAATTCAAGGACAAAATAGCTATGCTCATTTATTACCATTTTTGAAGATTACTACAACACTTAGCCCTAGGATCTCAATAATGCTTTACGGAGATTGATTAACACCCCTGTATCAGTGCAATATTACTGAACCAATTTTGGAGAGAAGTTAAGGTAACAGTTACTGATCCAATTGAATGTAATAGCAAAACTTCCATTTACCCCTCAACATGGGGATCAAGTTTTTTTCCAAAACTATGAGCCTATCTAGGGCTCTTAAGTCCCTATTTAGATACCTAAGTAAGTGACCTAATTTTCAAAAGCTTTGCGTTCCCAACAGCTCGTTACTGAGCTGAGGTCACTTAATTTAGGAGCATAACTTTAAGGCTCAGTTTTTGGAAAATCTTGGCCAGAATGCCCTCCCTGCTGAGCCATGCCCTGAGATCATAACACACAAACAAGGGCACATCCAATAAAATTGAAAGGCGGCACTTTTAAAAGCGATAAAAGGAAATGTGTATTTCATACAATATTCAATTAGCCTCATTATAGAACTGTGGAACTACTTGCCACAAGAGATCATTGAGACCAAGAGTTTATCAGGATTGGAAAAAGGACTGGAAATGTGTATGGATATCAAGAACATTCAGAATTATAATACTAAGGATTAAAACAAAAAAAACATAAGTTTTGTCATGGATATAAACTCTCCCACTTCATGAACCAACATCTAACAATTGTAGGTCAGGAGGAAATTTTTCCTGTGGGTAAATTATTCCATTACTGCTGGAGAGAAGCTAGTGGATGAAACAAACCACTGGCTGCATCCAATGTGGCTGTTCCTATGTTTTTACCCATTCTTCATCCAGATAGTTTCTAAAGACTCCCCACTTGAATTACTTGTGTGTCAAGAATAAACCCAGGAGTTCTGACATCCTAGTGACTTGTCACAGCCTCTAGACAAGTCCACCTGGAAGAATCTGCCTGTGCTTGTGCAATTGTAACATTTCAACAGATAATAAACCAGGAATAAGAACATTTTTTTCCAGTTAGTCTTGCTTGGAGGAAGGGTTAGTTGGTTTCTATTTCATATCCCTTTTTCTTGAGGAACTCTCCTCTTGAGGGATGTGTCATCTCACTGTATCATCTTGCTTGAAAGTCTGCAGCTGGTTTGGATGACCAGTACTCTCAGTCACAATGGATTGGCTTTGGTGCACTGTGACAGGGTGTACCTGGCCTTTTCTGCGTCAGGAGGCCCCACAGTCCTCCTAGGAAAGGAGCAGAGAAAGTGGATCCTCAAGTTTGTCCAGCGAGGCTTCACAGAAGCAGCCAATCAGAGTCCAGCATGCTCAGATAAATGGACCTGCAGGGCCTTAGCAGGTCATTTCCTGGCTAGAACCAGAGGGTTAGGGAAGGGTGCTTCGCTCTGGCCACCGGAGCTTGAGGGATAACCAGCAGGGCCGTCCTTACCCATATGCAAAGCACACAGCACCAAACTTCCTGGTGCCCAGTGCAGCCGCGTGCTGCTCCAGCCCCTGCTCCGGCTCTTCCCCAGGGCCCCTGCTCCTCCCCAGCCCCGGTACCACTCCCCTGAGCTCTGCAGCTGGGCTGGGCCTGCGCTCACCAGCAGCGGGAGTACAGCAACCCAGCCTCAACCGCGCCGCCGGTGAGTGCTGGGGGTTGGTTCCCTCCTGCCCCCCGCAAGCCAGCCCTCCCCCAGCCTGGGGCCCTACACACACACCCCACGGGGTGGGGGGCTGCGTAGGGCCCCAGAATTGCTAGGGATGGCCCTGATAACCAGACTTTGTTTCTGGCTGCATTTACTTGAGCTGTGTTTGAATGAAGAGAGAGACCCTAAGAACTTTGACCCTGAGATACGGGTGAAGCTAAAAGTGACTGGGTGGGAAGAGGCCCAGGAAAGAAGCAGCAACTAACTGAAATCAAGCCGTGCCTAGCTGCTGTTTACAGGGACCTGGGTTGAGTAGTGGGGCCTGTTTATAGGGTCCCTGGAATAGTGGAAGCACCTGAGTTCCACTACCGGCCACAGTGGCATAACCCCCAAGAAGGAGACAGGGCTTATTTGAGAGCCTGAACAAAGGACTGAATTTAAAGGGCCCAGAGCCAGGGCTGAAGACCCTAGCGGGGGCAACAGGACTTTTAATTTACTGGTCTCTTTACTACCCCAGACGTAATTCATTTGGACTTTGTGACTTAACTGGAAGGCCACGCCATGGAAGACCACCAATGTCAACTGGCAGCCTACAGGGGACTCTGCGGTGAGAAAAGGCGTGCAATACCACACCCAACTATTAGGAGGCACTCAGGAGGAGTGTTCCGATTACACAGACCACTAAGTAAAAAGCCATTGATAGTGTAGTCAACAGTTGAACTAACTAGTGATGATTTATGTGGTCAGAAAGTGCTGTGTGTGTGTCTGTGGAGTAGAAGGGAGCTGAAAACTTCATGCAGCTGAACAAGAAGGATAAAATGAAAGGGAAAGTAAATATCAGCAAGAGATGTTTCTGGCAGCCTTTCAGTTCCAAATTGGGCTAATTCTACCTTTTAAAAAGAAGATAATTTCCATGTTTCTTTAGTTGAGAACACGTAATTGAAGTTATTTTCTCTCTGAGAGAAGGAACCTCTTATACATCATTTGCAAAGGAATAAGAAAAATGAACATGTACAGTGTACCCTGAATGATGGTCTATTCATTAGCACATAATTTTTGGATGTCTGCTGATTTTGCATGGTGTTTTTTTACCCATTTGGGTGGAACTTTGAGTAGGGGGATGGAGGGTGTTGGATAACGAACTTGACTAAATCCAAAGTACCCTGCACTGTGTAGTTGGTAGACAGATGCTTCTCAGGTCTTGAGTGCCAAAGAAAAAGAAAAGAAAAGCTGAAGCTAACTATTGAAATGAAACCTTGGCTTATGGTACCAAATAATTGCATACTGATTCCACACAATTGCTCCTCTTGACCTGGCTTTTTAGGAACTGAACTTTAATGAGGAAGATGAGCCAGATTTTGTTGCAGCATGTTGAGGGTGGCACAGATGTTAGTCACTTCCTTTTGTTTATAGCATAAAGATATTTTCTACTGCAGAGTGAGAGACCAATTGAAACTTAACCCTTGGAATGCTAGTGTTTTCCATTGTGTCGTGTTAACCAAGTGCTTCGGAGAATGTATATACTTGTGTGTACGTGAATGCGTAGCAGCGTAGGACCATTACAACAGTTCTTACTGTGCTACTCACCGAGGCCGCTTGGTGCTTTCCAGCAGCAGTGAGGAGAGAACTCAGATCCTCCTGCTCTTGAAGCATAGTCCTCTACTACTTGAGCTAAAGAAGAATTATGTGTAGCTGGGGCGGTATTGAGGTCTATAAGAGTGCTTAGCCTTCTCCAGGGGACGGCTTCTTTCCATTTTGATTGGTCAGTTTTCTAATCTTTGTGATTGAGGTTGGTGAAACAAATGAAGCCATGGGGACCAGGATTCCTGCACTGCAATTCTGCATAGACTACAGACCTCCCTCTCTCTCTATGTGTATATACACACACACTTTTTTACCTCTGACCCATCAAGGCAGGAGGAAAGAGATAGTTCTGCTGAAACAGACCCTTCAGATCAGACTGTGGATGCACCATGTATTTCTTTTCCCCTTTCTCACCAAATGTACCAGCCTTGACTATAGGCATGAAACATGCTTTTCTGGATGCTCATGCACTGAGCAGTGTAATACAGGAAAAGGTTCTGCTGAGCTCTTCTTAAACATTGGGCATTCATATGTAGTGTCTGTAGGAAAAATAAACAAATAACGCACTGAGTGTGATCATCGGCGTTTGTTGTTGATTATTTCACTAGACACTGTCCGAGGACTGTGGCTGGCTGATGCAGAAGTGTGTTGTTTGGGCAGAGTATTGCAGCAGCATTTCCAAACCTCCCCATTTATTGCAGCTAAAAGGCAGTGTGGTGAGTGTCTGCCTCCGAACTCTGACAAACGTGGACAAGCTTGAACCTGTGGCAGTTCAGTATGTTCCCCTCGGGGCAAACCCTGTCCCTGTTTGTTAGGTGTGAAGGGCCCTGTCCTCGGAGGAGTTGATCTGGGGGTGTGGAGATGAGAGAAGCCAATGCTGGGGAGATGGGGGGTCATAGATTCCAAGGCCTGAAGGGACATCTAGTCTGACCTCCTGCATAGCAGAGGCCAAGAACTTACCCGCCCTGCCCACTGAGTCCTTCAGAGCCCAGCTCCCAACGGCTGCCTGCAGCTGACATTAGGGTGACCAGATAGCAACTGTGAAAAAACGGGACAGGGGATGGGGGGTAATAGGCACCTATATAAGAAAAAGTCCCAAAAAACAGGACTGTCCCTATAAAAATGGGGCACCCTAGCTGACATGCAACGGGGACTTGGAGGGAGGGATGGGTTGGAGGCACTGTGTGCATCTGATGACCATTTTGTGCACTATGGGGCACAAGAAAGACAATCTCCTTCAGCCATGAGGACCCGCTGTGGAGATGCTTAGTATGGGGTCCCGGCAGCCGGGCTGCGAGCTGATGTGAAGTGACTTGTTAGCGTCTACCACAGGAGGAGGAAAGCACTGGCCTTGTCTACCCCAAGCCACGGTGTAGACTGTGAGGGTATGAATTGCATTAACGTAGTCCTCTTTCAAGCAGGACTATGTTAATGCAAACCAGGTACCTTTTAGTTCGCACCAGCAGCATCGCACCAAGCAGTTAGAGTGCAACTCTTCAGTGTGCTCTGTTGTTTACACTCTCATAGTTTGCACTGGCTACGACTCACAAGCTCTGGGTTCAATTCCCACCTCTGCCATAGACTCCCTGGTTGTGTCATTGTGTCCCTTTACCTTAATTCCCTATCTGTAAATCGATGCTTTCTCCATCTTGTCTATTTACACTGTAAGGCCTTCAGCGAGGCAGCTGTCTCTTAATCTGTGTATATAGACTGCCTGGTGCAGTGGGGGCCTTCATTGTGAGTGGGGCTTTTAGGCATCTTTAAGAAGCAGTGTATTAAAAGGGAAGCCATCAGCCTCTCAGAAGCTGCACAACCTTGTCTTCACAAAAAGCCCCAGGGAACTAACTAAAAATCAGAACTATTGTGTGGTCGTTCGTCTTTTCAGCATGGAAACAAGAACACCCGCAACTGATGGAATAATATGTTAAGAGGTTTGGTTGCCTGATTGATTTCCAGAGCTAATAAATCCTTGGCTATGCTCATTGTATTCAAATATATGCTCAAGCGCGATGCATGATCTGCTCTTAGGAAAGAGAGAAAGCTGGGGGGGAAAAAGTTCTACCCAGATTAAATGCTTTAAATTTGGCAGCTCTAATTGTTTTATTAATAAGCCTTTTATAGGGGTACATCATTTATTATTACCTGACTTCTAAAAAAATGTCATTAAAATATTGGCCATTGGCTTCTGGGTCAAGTGCCAGTTCTAAAACTCTTGCTCATGTGAGTATCTTTACTCCATGGACAGTCCCACTGAGGGGTGTCTCACTTAGGGGCAATGTTCTCCCTTGGACAGAGAGCCGGTGCAAGGCTTATGCACCATTTAGTCCCCCATAAGCCCCTAGGGTGGAACTCATACTGGGTGAGTACAGGGGTGAGTGTTATCCTAGGGTCAGTGGTTAGCTCTACCTTTGCCATTCCCCCCACGTTACAACAGGAAAAAGTTTTGGAACACCCTTCCCAATCATGCATAAAGAAAGGAAAGGTGACCATGACCCCCTGAAACCTGCTCACAGGCCAAGAACTCATGCCCTAAATGCGACTGGGTTCGGATCTCAGAGGATTTTTGTTGTTGGAAGTGGATGGCAGTTCCATGGAACCTCACTTTCAGTTCTGCCAGTCGCCTCACGGGGGAAGTACCCTTACCAGGTGAAGGTCTCAGCAGGACTCCTACATTGTTTGAATTAAAGGTGACCCTGCAAAGAAGAATAAAATATAGGTACTTGGGTCAGTGCCCCTCTCGATCTCTTCAGGATGGACAGAGAAGGCTTTGGTTAGTTGGTTTTCTCCTCCCCACCCCCGTGTTTGTTTTTGACATTAGGAATTCAGGACTTGTCTACCCTGGAAGTCTTTTTGATGCCTGAAATGATGACATCAAAGGGGAAGGAAACATGAGCATTTGAGAATGGAAGGGATGTTTAGCCAAACGGTTTAAAGCTCTTGGTTTTTGACTGTTTGTTAAGACATCTTTACCTTCAATGACTAACCAACATTCTGGATAAAGTACCCAACTGTTAAAGATTCATTGACAACCTTTCAACAAGGCATTGAGAGTTCACAATCGTCTGATGGTGCTAAAGGAGTTGGCGGATATGATTGCAGAGCCATTGGCCATTATCTTTGAAAACTTCTGGTGGTCAGGGGAGGTGCTGGACGACTGGAAAAAGGCTAATGTAGTGCCCATCTTTAAATGTTGATGAGCTCTTTGCTGCCAGTTAGCGATGGGAAACACAGTCTGTGTGTTAAACCTGAGCTGGGAATTATGTCCAAATACCAAACTATTTGTTACACTTACTGTCCCCCTCCTTCTGCCTTGGGGGCAGAAACCTTCTCGAGAAGAATGACAAAAAAGGGAAGGAGGAAGATCCGGGGAACTACAAGCCAGTCAGCCTCACCTCAGTACCTGGAAAAATCATGGAGCAGGTCTTCAAGGAATCAATTTTGAAGCATTTAGAGGAGAGGAAAGTGATCGGGAATAGTCAGCATGGATTCACCAAGGGCAAGTCATGCCTGACTAACCTAATTGCCTTCTATGATGAGATAACTGGCTCTGTGGATGAGGGGAAAGCAGTGGACAGGTTATTCCTTGACTTTAGCAAAGCTTTTGATACGGTCTCCCACAGGATTCTTGCCAGCAAGTTAAAGAAGTATGGGCTGGATGAACGGACTATAAGGTGGATAGAAAGCTGGCTAGATCGTCGGGCTCAACGGGCAGTGATCAATGGCTCCATGTCTAGTTGGCAGCCGCTATCAAGCGGAGTGCCCCAAGCGTTGGTCCTCGGGCCGGTTTTGTTCAATGTCTTCATTAAAGATTCGGAGGACGGCGTGGATTGCACTCTCAGCAAGTTTTCAGATGACACTAAACTAGATACACTGGAGGATAGGGATAGGATACAGAGTGACCTAGACAAATCGGAGGATTGGGCCAAAAGAAATCTGATGAGGTTCAACAAGGACAAGTGCAGAGTCCTGCACTTAGGATGGAAGAATCCCGTGCACTGCTACAGACTTGGGACCAGTTCTGCAGAAAAGGACCTAGGGGTTACAGTGGACGAGAAGCTGGATATGAGTCAACAGTGTGCCCTTGTTGCCAAGAAGGCTAATGGCATTTTGGGCTGTATAAGGAGAAGCATTGCCAGCAGATCGAGGGACCTGATCGTTCCCCTCTATTGGACATTGGTGAGGCCTCATCTGGAGTACTGGGTCCAGTTTTGGGCCCCACACTACAAGAGGGATGTGGAAAAATTGGAAAGAGTCCAGCGGAAGGCAACAAAAATGATTAAGGGGCTGGAGCACATGACTTATGAGGAGAAGCTGAGGAAACTGGGATTATTTAGTCTGCAGAAGAGAAGGGTAAGGGGGGATTTGATAGCTGCTTTCAGCTACCTGAAAGGGGGCTCCAAAGAGGATGGATCTAGACGGTTCTCAGTGGTAGCAGATGACAGAACGAGGAGTAATGGTCTCAAGTTGCAATGGGGGTGGTTTAGGTTGGATATTAGGAAAAACTTTTTCACTAGGAGCGTGGTGAAGCACTGGAATGGGTTCCCTAGGGGAGTGGTGGAATCTTCTTCCATGGGGGTTTTTAAGGTCAGGCTTGACAAAGCCCTGGCTGGGATGATTTAGTTGGGGTTGGTCCTGCTTTGAGCAGGGGGTTGGACTAGGTGACCTCCTGAGGTCCCTTCCAACCCTCATATCTATGATTTATCATAAAGAAGCAAAAAAGAAACGAAAAGGCCCAGTTTTTTAATAATACATCCTTAAAAGGGTTCACCATCAGGCAGAGGTGGAGCTGAGAAGCTATTTCAAACATGTACACTGAAAGGCATTAATTCTCAGCAGCATTGAAGGATCAAAACCAGACTTTTTAAGAAAAATGGGATAGTGATATTGAAGGGAGATATAACAGGGGAAATAGCTCCTGACTAGAACTGGTCAAATATGTATTTTATTCTCTCCAAAATAATGAACATTTTTTGTTCAGATTGACAGTTTTCCCTGGAGTTGTGAGAATTTGGTCAAAACACCCAGAACCAATTTTTGGTTGTTGATTCTGGTTGTTGAAAACTAAAAAAATCAGTTTTTTGAGGGGGGCGGGGGGTATAAAAACTGAAACACATTGACAGACACAAATTATCTCATAAAAATGAATACATAGTGAGAAATCCATTTTTTGCTGGGGGGGACTGATGAAAAGTCTTCCAGCATCTGTCGTCCTGCTATAGAACAGGAAGGTCAACCTGCATCATCCATTAGTAATGTCTGAGAAGATTGTTTCAAACTCTCATTCCAATGGTATCTCACTTGCTTAACAGAAGAAAATATCCAATTTAGGCAGTGACCTTTCCTGGGGAGATTGTAGGGAGCAGGGAAGGTCCTGGAGGACCTGCCCACATGGGAACAGGTGAAGCTGATGACAGAATGTACCCTACCTAGTGACTCTTTGTCTGTTTGTGAGACTGCCAATAGGAGTTGATTTATTCTTGTTATACAACTGAATTTCTCAACTCCTGGTTGCTACTAGAAGCTTCATAGGTTACTTGCTGGAAACAGACTTTCAGGCCAGTGTAGTGTCATAGTATACTAAAGCATGGGACATATTTGTAATGGAAAAATTGATACACCTGATTTGAACAGAAGAGGGATCAAACTTATAAATTTGGCTTCCTTTTTTTTTTTTTTAAAGACTGAGAACAGTCATCAGTGGTAAAACCAAAAGATCAGTGATGCTTTTCTGAGTTCTTATGTCTCTCAGATTTGGAGTATAGCATCTCAGAAGAATGAGACTGATGGAGATGTTATCACAGAACACAATTCTAAGAACTCCTCCACCTGACTGATGTCAAGTACAGAATTTCCCGCTTTCTTGAAAAGAAAGAGTTGGTGTGTTTAGACAGGTCAGTGGGGATGCTGTTGTACTTGGTTGACAACAAGTGGTTCGAAAGATTCATCTGGTCAGTTGTATGATTTTTTGCAGTCTCTGTAAGTTAAATGTTTATCACCAGGGTGTCCAATATGTTGTTCTCCAGCGATGTAACCCATTGATCCACATGTAAATGAGTATAAGGTATAGGAAAAGCCATGTGTGTGAGATAGCCTGTGCTGATATTTGCCTCTAGAGTAATGATCCTAAGGTATGGATCTGAAATGAAATCCTAGATGAAAGCAGCAATTAACCAAATAAGCCACCCTGACTTTAACCATACTTTATTCCATAAACAAGTTCATTCTTGCATACAGGTTATTCAAGAAAATTGTATAAGCCTGGAAATCTTATCTCAGCATCTTTTAATTCTGTAATGACCCTTGTACTGAATTACACACACCGTACTTAACTGCTTCTAAGATCCTCCCAGGGTACATTGATGCACTAGAATACTTCCCTGTTTCTCAAGATGTCTCCATATTTCTGTTGTTTTCTTAAGACAACTCACTGGAAAACATAGCAGATACTGCACACCAGCTCTTAACACATGAAGGCCAAGAGGTCTCATTTCTAAGCACACATTAAAATGTTTGCATCGCTAGATCTAAAATCTGTGAGCCAAATTCTGGTGCTCTTCATATGAATGGCAAAACTTCCTTTGATCAGGACTTGGCTCTGTGGAAGCCATACTAAAGAGAAAATATATCTAGTCCTTGGAGACTAGCTCTCCTAGTCTGTCCCTTCCACCAAATGCAAAACTGTTCCCTCTGGCATCTTCTCTGAGTCTGTGTCCAGTCTAGTTTTAAGTGGTTCAAGCCAACGGGCCTTCCACCACTTCCCTAGGAAGACAATTCTAAAACCTCCGATACCTTTCTTATTAGGAAATGTTTATATTTGATTATCCTTAGCATAATTCCTTCTTTCTTTCTTATTTCAAGTCTGTCCAAAGGTCTGCTAGGCTGTCTAATTACTGGATACATACATCCCTTCTAGTAATACCTACTCATCTCATTCTGATGGAAATTGTTTAGCGTTTTGAGCCATCTATTTTCATTTCATTAAATAGGATGTTCATTTGTCCAAACCCACTGGGTCCCAGGAGAAGAAAAATAAGACCCACGAGTGAGCTTAAAAGCCAAACAGCCAATAGAGTGAATTTTCTTTACCTTTCTGTCTTACATCGGGCATGTGCAGCGTTGGTGGACACTTTAATGCTGATTTGAAACTTCACGAGCAGCATGTGTCTTCCCTTCTGCAGAGTGGGTACCCTGCCTCTGGCTCGGCATCAGACGCTCCTTTGTTCAGACCCGAGGATGAGCTGGAACATCTGACCAAGAAGATGCTGTACGACATGGAGAATCCACCCTCTGATGACTACTTCGGTAAGTGCCGCGTCACATTGAATAAATCTACCCAGGGCCTTTTGATCTATTTACCACGCTCTGTGACGGGGAGACTTGACAGCCACACTGCTAATGCAGTGGCATTAGTAATGATGGATTCGTTTGGTATGCTTGGGCATGTAGTGTAATTGTTCATAGGGATCCCTCTGTAGTTTCAACATAAAACTGATGCTCTATAACTGTATTTTTAAACTCTCACCAGTGATTAAGGTCAATGTTTCAGTGCCTGGTTTTTTCTGATACCATCAGTCTGCAACCTCTCTAGCTATTGGGTCAAATTCAGCCTTGGTGTAAGTTGGTGCAATATCATAGGGCCTGATTCTGATTTCACTTGCATTGGTGTAAGCAAGAGCAATTCCACTTGGCCCAATGGACTTCAGTGGAAATATACCAAGGTTAATTATAGCTTCTTATAACCATTGTTCCTTTTTTGAGCAGGGGGTGGGACTAGATGACCTCCTGAGGTCCCTTCCAACCCTGATGTTCTATGATTCTATGAACCATGTCATCTTGTTTGTCTGAAAGAGGCGAGCCACTGATTCCCTTTTTAAAGGTATTTAATTGTGGTATCTCATGCCTCTGTATAAAATACAAGTTAGTGTGAGCTTTGGATTATGTGGTGAAGTCAAGCAACTCAGTCATTCTTGAAATTTCCCACTATCTGCACTTCAATTTCTCATAAACTTGGCGGATAGATCTGTCAGGGAAACCCAGTGGTATGAAATGGAGCTTGAGTTTTGCTTGGCACTTATAGTTGTGAAGCTGAAATATTTATGTCTTGCAGGCTAATGCTGCATCACTAGATGACTTGACTCCTTTCAGAGTATGATTTTTGACAGAGAGGGCTGTATGGCTCAGGGGAATGGGATATAAAACCCTTCAACTTTAGGTCATTGGTAAGACCATCGATTGGAAACAGCTGCCATTTGCCACCCAGTGGCTGTTTAGTTTACATGAAATTAAATGAGTGAACTGGTTCTAGCACCCAGTGTAGGTGCCCAAATCACCAGACCAGTCAGAAATTGCCAGCCATGTTATCCTCAGCAATAAGGTCAAAGATTGAATGGCCATGGAGCAAGCTAGGAAACCAGCAACCTGCAAAAACCCAAGTCTTAGCTCAGGCAGATGACATATAAGCTGGGCACTGAACAATCTACGGATCACACTTAATTCTCAGGTTGCCGGGATGGACTAGTGCATCCAACCTGAGGCCTCCAGTCTCAGTTTTCTTTTAAACATCATTTACCAGCAGGAGAGAGGTGATTGGCATGTGCCCTGTTGTTTTGTAGAATTCCTCCTCATTTCTGCTCAGCCTCTTGAGCGCCATACAGCACTTTGGGGAAACTATCCAGAGCTAATTGTGCATCTATCAAAAAAAGTAGGGAAGGGGGCGGGGAACCCAGCTTAGAACAGAACCACAGGGGATGATAAAACCAGATACCCAGACAGTCCTTGAACAAGTCACTTTAAAAAAAATTTCCAAACTTGCATCCAGGTTGAGCTACGCTTTCACGTACAAAAGAGGCATTCTGACATGGCAGTGCAGGGAGGGAGCTCACTCTGCTGCAGCTTGTGCTGTGGATAAATACGGAAAGCCACGCTCCCGGGCTATCAATCCAGCACCTTTCACCAGCATTAAACCCACTTGGAAAAAAATTAAGGATGAAAGCGGGGGGGAAGCGTTTGGACTTTGCATGGTTAACTGTCTGAACCAACCTTTCTGCCTTTGTAGCCAGGCTGCATTTATTTAGTATAGTACCACGGACCATACAAGCTAAAGATTCATATGGCACATTGATCAAATAATCAGAAAAAAGGACAAGTGGGCAGAGACATTGACTCTGATTTGCATTAAATATCTTCTGCCTGAGGTCTAAATGCCATGGTAATTGTAGCATACCAGATAGCTGTCAACTAATCACTTTATTAGTTTGAATTAAGAAAACTGGATCTCAGCATATTAAAAGTTGGTTAAGAGCAGATAGGTTTTGAACTGAGGAATCCAATTAACCTTGCTGGAAAGCTTCAGGGCGTTATATTAAGTCATGAAAATGATTTGTCCAAATAATTACATTTGAACTGTCATGCTGGAGAAAGGTCATTTTACTTGGTCCGTCAACACTCAGGGTCGTCTCTTTAACAGCTCTCCTGCTGCTAGTCAGTTTCTCTTTTCACGTCTCTGGTTTCAATCAGGTCATTTGGTTTCCGGATGCTATGTCGGCACAGCTGATGTTCCTAGAAAAGGAAGTGGAATAGGGATCGGTAAAGTTCTGTCTACTCTTAGCTCTGGAAGTATCGGCTAAACCCCCTACAAGGCTAGAGGATGAGTTCAGAGGCAGGGCAGCCTGCAGCTCCATCAGCTCTGTTTTCACCAATACACATCGTTGTAGCTTCGCTTGATGGAAATTACTGTAGACGATTTCACACACAAGAGAATAGCTTTAGCCAATAAACATTGTAAAAGAAATCACCCAAGCACATACAATTGAAGGCAAGGGATAGTTCACATGCATTCCTTGAGAGGCAAGAACGAGGAACAGCAGCAGTTAGACAGGAGAAGCAAGATAATGATTTGTCATCTATCATATATCTCGTCTCCTATCAGCTTGTGATATAATCACGGAGATACCCTCAGGGTTCTCGTTGGCTAAAGATATATCCTCATCCTGAGCAATAAAGACCAAATTCTCATATGGAAATTGTCACGATATAAATGCTATCACGCCTGCACAATGTTGGATATTCTTCTATCTTCCGTATGATTCATTATTAATTATCTGTATTACCTTAGTGCCTAGGAGCCCTAGTCATGGACACAGAACAAAAGCACAGTCCCTCATATGGCCCCATTACCATAGTATCTGAGTGTCTCACAATCTCGAATGTATATGTTCTCTCAACACCACTGTGAGGAAGGACAGGGCCGTTTTCCCCATCCATACAATGGGGGGGGCGGTCCTGCGGCACAGAGTGGCTAAATGACTTTCCCAAGGTCACACTGGAAGTCTGTGGCAGAGCAGGGACTTAACGCTCGATCTTCCAAGTCCTACACTGATGCCTTAATCATTTGTTCAGCTAATGATCTCTAATAAATTACCTTTTATTATATTCCTTTACATTAAGAAGGATCTCCAAGTATTGTATGGACTGTTCATGTAGAGATCCTTTACACTCGTTCACCTCTGAAACGTTGTCCTCCCTTTAGTGGCATCTGGTATATTCCTGCAAGTGGATGGTTTGATTTGGTGAAGGGTAAACTCCTCATGTTGAAGCTCGAGGGGAAATTGCAGCTAAGTTGGTACTTGGCCAGCACATGTGGCTTAACGCCCCATCTCCTGCCAAAAGTCTCATGGGGCCTTTAATGGCTACAAGTGATGCGGACCTCAGCTTTATGTCTCATCTAATGAAGGCACTTTCAGCAACACAACAGCCTGCGTCACCACGCGGGCAATGATGATTAAGATAGAAAAAGTGCCATCAGGACCCCTGTCCACTGACTCACTGTTGGTCCCTCAACTCCTGTTGTTGGGACCAGCTAGCTCCAACTCTTGTGAGCAACAGAGGACTCACGGGTCATGCACAGCTGGCTTGCAACAAAGTGTCCTGACTGGCCAGAGTAACCAACAGAACCAGCACTTTATTCCCCCGGCTGCTCAGTGTTTACACCCTCAAGTGGGATCACTCCTGTTCCTAGCCTCCCTCCAGTCCTGCTCTGGCTCTGTTCCTGCTTTACTCTGGCCCTGCTCAGTTCCTGATTCCAGTTCCAACCCTTGGCTCTGACTCCTGGTTCCTGACCCTGGCTCTGACCACTATGTATCGCCACCCGCTGCAGGCCCGGCTGCCCACTGCTCTGACCACTAGCCCCAGCCGCCCTGACTATGTTTGTGTGAAAGTATGAAAGAAAATAAAGGAAGGTCAGATTTTGGTCCAGCTGACTTGACCGCTGCTCCCCCTTTACATTCTGCTGGTGCCTTTTGGCAAGCAGCTGCTGGATACAAGAGGCCAGTCATTTTTTACAATGCTTATTTTGAGCTTGTTTTAACTGCAGACTATTTGAGGAGTCAAAGCCCGGTGCCATTTGTCTCGTTAAAACAAAGAGAGGTGATGTGACCGAGCAGCCCCTCAGGATAAGGCATCTTGGTAGGGAAAGTGCAGTCGCAGAGGGCTGCGGGTGGTGTTTGCCGTGCGTCTTGCAGCAGACCCGAAATAACCATCTGGAGTGTGTTTGCAAGCGAGGGGGCAGTTTGTTCAGTCCTGTGCAGACAAAGCTGCCTTTTCCAAGGAGCTCGCAGTTATCCCCCGGTGTGCGGGAGAGGTGCATACGGGGCTGTTGGTTTCCTCAGAGAGAGCTTTGGAAGGGATTTTATTAAAGAAGTTTCTTCTTCTGTCTTTCCAGAGGTCTGGTCCTCCTCTCATCAGTGAAACCCCATTGATGTGGGGAAATTACTTCAGATTTACTCCTTTTTAAATGAAAGGAGAGCTGCCGCCATGAGCATGCAAATCATCTCACTGCCCTTCCCCATGGCACTTCATCTGCACATGCTGTTTATTCCTTTCTTGGCTTTTGCAATCCTCCGATTGTAGCTATATAGATTATTGTTGTTATGGCATCTTGCAGGGTGTGGCTCATGGTAACAAGGGAGCACTGGGCTCACTACAGACCTGCCCACCTGCTGCACAGATAACCCAGGAATGCCACTGGTTGTCTTCGGTCGCAGCTCACCAGTGCAAGAAAGGGCACAATTTTTGTCTTGAGTTTTTCTGAGGCACAGCCACTTGGTTTACAGACTAGCACGGCTGCAGACAAGCGGTCTGAAACAAAATTACCACCTTAAATTCCAACCCCAGAATTGTGATTGTGGGTGATAAAATCCCATCTGAACAGCATGCCTTTTTGTTTTTAGCTCCCTGGTTAAGTCTGAATCTCTGGCCGTCAGCAAAATCTTATTTTCACTTGTAAATGGAGCTGATCTGATAATGAAGTCACTTAAAAGAGAATAAGTGCAGAGCACCGGGCTATCATTTTTACAGAGAACTTTCCTGACTACCCCGTGCTGTAACGCAAAGGTGGATTGCAGATCATGAATTGAAGTGATTTTTGTCTTGACTCTGAATAAATGAAAGACTATGGTTTTCTGGTGTCTGCTAGGAAGAATGAAATGCTATGGTGAAATATCAGAGAATGTTACTGTGACGCGTTTGATCACAGAAACCCTCTTCGGACTGTTACCTGGTGTGCTGAGACTACCTCTGAGCCCATTTTCTCTGGGCCTCCAGAAGTCTGCCTTGTTGAACCAGACACGCCAGCCTGCTGCAACACAGACCCAGGGTCTGAACCACGCGCCCCAAAGCTGCAGACTTAACTAAAAACAGCTTAAGAAGTGCTCCTGTCTCCAGCACCCAGACACCCAGCTCCCAATGGGATTCAAACCCCAAATGAATCCGTTTTACTCTGTATAAAGCTTATACAGGGTAAACTCATAAATTGTCCACCCTCTGTAACACTGATTGATAGATATGCACAGCTGTTTGCTCCCCCAGGTATTAATTACTTACTCTGGGTTAATTAATAAGCAAAAGTGATCTTATTAAGTATAAAAAGTAGGATTTAAGTGATTCCAAGTAATAACAGACAGAACAAATTTCAGAGTAACAGCCGTATTAGTCTGTATTCGCAAAAAGAAAAGGAGTACTTGTGGCACCTTAGAGACTAACCAATTTATTTGAGCATAAGCTTTCGTGAGCTACAGCTCACTTCATCGGATGCAGTGATGAAGTGAGCTGTAGCTCACGAAAGCTCATGCTCAAATAAATTGGTTAGTCTCTAAGGTGCCACAAGTACTCCTTTTCTTTAGACAGAACAAAGTAAGTTATCAAGCAAAATAAAACAAAACACGGAAGTCTAAGCCTAATACATGAAGAAACTGATTACCAATAAAATCTCACCCTCACCAATAAGCTTCTTTCACAGACTAGACTCCTTTTGAGTCTGGGCCCAATCCTTTCCCCTGGTACAGTGCTTGTTACAGTTCAGGTGGTAGCTAGGGGATTTCTCATGACTGCAGCCTCCTTTGTTCTGTTCCACCCCCTTATATAGCTTTGGCACAAGGTGGGAATCTTTTGTCTCTGAGTCCCCACCCCTCCTTCTAAATGGAAGAGCACGAGGTTTAAGATGGATTCCAGTACCACATGACATGGTCACATATCCTGTGAGACCCCAAGCCTTCATTCTTCCTGGCCTGACTCACGGGAAGGCTTACAAGTAAACAGAACCGTTTACAACCAATTGTCCTAGTTGATGGGAGCCACCAAGACTCCAAACCGCCCTTAATGGCCCACACTTTGCATAATTACAGTAGGACCTCTCAGAGTTATATTTCATATTTCTAGTTTCAGATACAAGAATGATACATTTATACAAATAGGATGACCACACTCAGTAGATTATAAACTTTGTAATGATATCTTGCAAGAGACCTTTTGTATGAAGCATATTCCAGTTACATTATATTCACACTCATTACCATATTTTCATAAAATCATATGGAGTGCAACATCACAGTTACAGCAACCTGCAGTGACCTCCCTACTGTGTATTTAAAGATCAACATATTCATTTAAAAACTTCCTACACTGGGATGATGATTGATTATTGATGCAGTGGTGTGATGTTATCTGATTAAAATATGACCATATAGATCATTGTGGCAACACTGTTATATATTTGCAATAAATCTTGTATAAAATGTGGCCTGTAAGATGTCATGGAAAGGTTATGATTTGCTGGTTAGGATTATGCTATCTGTATGCATGTATCATTTTTGTATTTGAAGTTATGAGTATTGGCTCTTTACCTAGATTTCAAATGTTTGCTCCTGGGGTAACATCAGTTAGCTAGCACATCTTGGAGGAACTATTCAAATTAAATGGCTCATCAAGAAACATTTAACTGACAGTGGACCATGGGAGATGCCCATCTACACTGAATGGACTGTCCTGCAAAGGTTCTGTCTGGGATATGGGTCATGATTTCCTGCTGTGACTAAGGAAAATTATGCATGGACATGTGACTTGTCTATGTGATTCCAAACCCCATCTTGTCACCTGTGATTTTTCCACTAGCTGTGCTGAGGGCTTTGTTCGAAACAGTGAGTTTCCTTCCACATGGCAGAAGCTATAAAAGACCCTGGAAACACCTCCATTTTGCCTCTCTCCTGCACCAGTCTCTGGACTATGGATTTATACTAATGGGAGCATTCTAACCAAGGGACTGAGGTCCTTCCAATGATTTGGAAGCAGCCAGAGACTTGACTTAAGCCAGAAGTTTATTCCATCACTGCTACAAGCCTAAACCAAGTACTTTGCAATTACTGTATGTATTTGATTCCTTTAACCAATTTTAACTCTCACCTAACTTTCTTTCTTTTTTATAAATAAACCTTTAGATTTTAGACACTAAGGGATTGGCATCAGCATGATTATTGGATCAGATCTGAGTTGTATATTGACCTGGGTGTGTGGCTGGTCCTTTGGGATCAAATGGATCTTTTATTTGAGGAGATTGGTTTTAAAGAACCACTCATCTCTAAGTTTAATGTTTTGGGGGTGATACAAGGAGTGGAATGCCTAAGGAAACTGCTTTTATGACTTCTTGTTAGCCAGTGTGGTGAAACAGAAGTTTTACTTTTGTTACTGGTTTGGTATATCTCATGGGAGAATAACCTCCAGTTTTGGGGTGTATCTGCCCTTTTTCTCAGCAGTTTGTCCTGAATTTGATATTCTCAGTTGTGACCCACAAAGGCACGGTGACAGGTGGTAATGGCCAAAATGTGCTAGATGCTGTGAAAACACATAGGAAGACAGTCCCTTCACTGAAGAGGCTGCAAGTTATGAAGAGAATGATTCAACCCTCAAAAACAAAACTGTCCCCCGCCCCCAAATCAATATCTCCTGGATGCAAACAAAAGCAACACTTTCTTTTTTAAAACAGTTAAATAAAAATCCATTATCAAACTTACTGGAGAGCCAGAAAATAAAATATTGGGGGACTTGCTGGCTAGAGGATTGATAATGATTAGGTGATTTGCCCAAGGTCACACAGGAAGTGTGTGGCAGAGTTGAGAACCGAACAAAGAAATCCTTCGAGCCCAATGTGCTATTTTCCAGCCTTCTTCTCATTTGAAGACAAAATCAACAACATTTCACTTCTTCCGGTGTAGAATAATGCAATTGTGCTTAAGGCTCTATTGGTGTTGAAATCATAACCATATTTTGGGGTGTTAATAACATGGCTGTGAAAACAAGAAAGAGAGAAAAGTGCTCCAGGATCAAACTTAGTAATCTTAAGTGATATTAATATAATGTACCCACTAATGCTATCACACTGCAGAATTTAGATAATACACAGCTATTATAAAAACTGATAATTCACCGTAGTAATCAGTTACTTTCCAGTCTAACAACCAGCATGCCATTACAGGTAGGGGTGCGCAGTGTAGTGTGGATTGTTTCTTCTGTTTTTCATTGTTAGCATTTGTCTTTTTGTTTTTATTGGTGTTTTTGTCTTCTGTTTGTGGTTTTCTCTGGGTGTTTTGAATGTCGCATTGTTTAGTGGGGGGAGGCTATTTTAGCTGAGAGTGAAATACACTAAAGAATCATTATAAACAGAACTTTCTCATTTATTGAGTGTCTTCCCCCCAGCGTTTTTCAGTCGGAAATGTACAAAAAGTGTTTTTTTTAAAAAGGAATCGCTTTGACTCAGATTGTGTGAGATGAATCATAACCCACTTTCTCATCTGAGAGGCGCAAGAAAAAATTCCAGCTCTGCTCTTGGCGTCAGCATAATCAACATGGAGTGCTTGTCAGAGGCACAAAAAGGAGGGGGAGCATCAGAAGAATGAAACGAATCAAAAGTGGTAGAACTCTCTCATTTCTTCTTCTCGAGCCTGCCAGTGCATCACACTGGGGCTCGTCATGTCATCCATGGAGCACACCTGCCTGCAGTCAGTGTTTTCTTGGCTAAGACGCAAGGTCGGGATGGGCGTTCAAAAGCCTAGCCATTGATGGTCCAAACGGGTATTCAAATCATGAAACCCCACTTCGACACATCTGTAGGTTTCTGAATGCTGCCCATCAGTCAAGAACAAAAACTCCTCTTGACTTGCAAAACACGATGTACCTTATCAACCATCTTGACTGCGAGAGCGCCCTATTGATTGGAGCGTGTATGGCAAACATGAGACCCTGTGATCTGCCAGCTTTCCAGTCCAGTAAAGGAAAACAGAAGACAAACTTCAACTAGTAATAAGACTGAGGTGGCTGTGAATTTAAATCGTGAAATCAAGTCTGATTCATTATGGATATCCTTAATTTACGAATGTGCTTGCTCATATTAGAATTTTTTTTTTCATTTGTGTCTCTCCTAAGCTCCAGGCACATACAAATGTTACAGCCAGTAATTACTACTCTACTTACATGGGCCAATGATCTTAATGTTTCATGGGGAGGGTTCATTGAGAGTCCAGAAGGGCATTCCACCCACCCCAAGCATAGCACTGCACAATTAGGTACATGATAGAGGCATGCTTATAGGCATTCCGGGAATAAGGAAGGAAACCTTCCACCCAACTCTGCACTGTGCATTAATGTACAGTAGAGATGATAGATGTAAGTGTGTGGGAGGAGGGTTGAATCATCTTCTGCAGCATCATATATTGGTCACTGCTAGAGGTAGGCTACTGAACTTCGTGGACTAATGGTCTCAAATGCTCTAGGCTTAATTCACTTCGCAATTAAACCATTTTCTTTCCTGGACCCAATAATGGCTTTAGCACATCCCTACAATGCACCTAGTTGTGAAACTGGAGCTTCCATTTGCTTATTTTTATGAATCAAGCCCTGTGTTCCATTCATCCAGTAAACGGCACTGTAACACAATTTCCCCCATAAATGCTGGTTCCAGACACTACCTTGAGAGGTTAATAACTTGCTCTGTAGCAAACACATGTTCTGATTCTGATTACACATGAGTGAACAGACAGAATAAATGATTTGTAGCTGTTTATGTGAGGGCAGTTTTTGAGGACCGGAGATGGTTTCTTGGTTTTTTTTTTTTTTTTATCGTTTTGCATTATATTTTTGGCTTTAAAAACCCGCTGTTTGCTGAAACGTCAGTATTTCCTCCTCATCTGCATGCCCTGCAAGGGTAATTCATTCTAGCTGCTGCCCCCTAAATGCCATGTTCAGAGGAAGCCTGCTTCCTTCACCTTGATGTGCTCTAATGAATGAGTGGGAGTGAGCCACAATACCAATGGGCCTCCCCTTTCTGCATGTGGTGATTGTTTCCAAAAATCAGCTTTTACCTTTGCCATGGCTCAATGGTGAGCTGGGTTCTGATGCAGCCAGTACAACCCACCTGAAGGTCTGGTTGGTCAAACTAAGTCCTCTTTCCAGTATCTCTCTCCTTATGGGAGGCACAGAGTGACTGCTGGGTTTGATACTTGCTAAGAGATTTCCTTCCTCCCCGTACTCTGTCACAACAGTTGAGATCAGCTGACACCCTCTGCCTCTCACTCCCTTTTTGATAGTCCCTTGCAAATCCTTACTAGATCTGAACCATCTTCAGTGGTGCTGACTCTCCAGGGCTGTTGGGGGCGGGGGAATGAGTTAACAGCGTCTGCAATGGGAGCCAAGTTAGGGCAAAGCTTGGCTCTTTTGCAAATCCCATCCCATGTCTTTATGGTTATAGCTTGTAGACCCCTGGGCTTGATCAAAACATCAGTCACCAAGTGCTACGTGCGTCTGTAATTCCCCAGTGACTGCTCATTCAGTAACACCCCTACTGGCACCAAACCAGTCATAACCTCTTCCTCTATGCACATTGTATTTCTAAATATAGAGTTGTTTTTTATGTTCAGAAATATTGTCTAGTTTCTTTGCATAGAATAGAATAAAATGAAAAGGAAGATAAAATCTAACATGTACATTCTGGATATGCAACGCTTGATGCACCCTGTACATAATATCCCTCATTTGGAGGGGTGGGGACAATCATCATGGATACATAAGGAAGTAACACAGGAGGAAGAATAGCTGTTTGCCATTCTGTTCAGTGTGAGCAGAGGATGGCCACTTCATTTTTATGACAAATTGCTTGCCCCCGGTGGCTATGAGGTATCCAGAAATGGATTGTGGATTCTCAGGCCTTGTCTACACAGGAAAGTTTCACCAGTTTAACATATGACGTGATTGGAAACTGATTTAGTTAAACTGGTGCAAGAGGCTGTGTGGACTTATGATGATGATTTAAATGATTTAATTGGGGATTGGTCCTGCTTTGAGCAGGGGGTTGGACTAGATGACCTCCTGAGGTCCCTTCCAACCCTGATATTCTATGATTCTATGACTTTCTTATTTCACTTTAAACCAGGCTTAGGTTAAATTGATTAGGAACTGGATAACTGTCCACACAGGTTTGTACTGGATTAAAAAGTGATTTAAGTTAAACCACTGCAATTTCTGCATATCCATAAGGCCTCAGTCCTGTTCCTAATGTCACAAAGTCCCTCCCCCAGTGAACAGTAACTCAGTGTGGCTTTGTCCCCCTCTAGTGGCTAGGTCACAAATAGAGTCTTACGGGTCTGCTACTGCCTCTGGACCTGGTCTGATAGTTCAAGCAGGAGAGGCGCTTGTGCATTGAGATCCAGAGGTCCTAGGTTTGAACTCCACAGGCAATCCACACACAGGCGTTGTTACACGGTAGTTGACACCTTTGTGGGCAGTCCCATCAGAAAAGCTATGAGCTGAATTGACAAGTAGTGACCTACGGTCCCTCGAGCTAGGGATAGAGGCGTGCTGGTGGTACAGTGTTAGGGAGCTGTGCCCTGATTCAGCCCATGCTGTCCCTGAGCTGTGGATAAACAGAGGACTTCATTCTCTAGAGCCATCAATCCAAAATCTTTTCCCAAGCAGAGCATTTGCTTTTAAAATAGAAATGGTATTTGTAGGCCAGGCTTGACAGGAGTAATTGGATGTGGGCAAGGCCTTATTTTTTGGGAGACAGGATTAGGGAGGTAAATGGATCAGCAAGCTGGAAACAGAATGTCTGTACTAGCTAAGAAGAGGGAACACCCAGGGTACAGTTGACAATGCACCAGATAACAATGGGTAAGAGGAGCCTGGAACATAAAATGAGGGGGAAGGAGTCGGTTGTGCATGGACAGTGCATGATGTACTGGGATTGGTTCCTACAAAGTGACCACACCAATCCCAAAACACGTCATACAATGTATAGTAAATACAATGTAATGTGTGAATGTAGGTAAAGAAAGAGGTTTACTGTGTAATTTTGGATGTGCGGTACGGCCTATACCCACCATCTGCGCTTGAGTTGGATCAACTCAGTGTGGCTTTGCGGTATGCCAAAGAAGGGAACCTACGTCATGAGGCTGGAGCCGAACTGAGTTCCTGAGGACCAAGTGGAATAGATTTAGAGGGAGCCTCAACAGTATTTTGTAGGGTGCCAATTAGTCTCCAGCTCCCAACTTTCTCTCTCTCTCCATTGCAGGCACTGCTTCCACCAGAGTGGGGCAGGGTGTAGGATGGGGGAGCGCGAGAGAGGGAATTAATGTGCCTAAGTTCTGTCCAATTTTGCATAATTGCTTTTTGCACAATTGCTAGGAATGGATTAATCTTTTTATTGCTTGCCTCATTTCATGAAGCAATAGCATGACCTTTAGGATAAGAGAAGAGGAGAGACCTACTGCAGCCCTGCACAGAGGACAAAAGTTCAAGGTTTTTACATTCACAGCACTGAGACATAGAGTGGGGAAATGATCCTTCAGGAAACGTGAGATAATTGCCTCTGGCCCTGGACAGTTGCATGTGTCTAGAAGAATGGAAACCTACTCTGAAACCTAGATGAGGAGCATCTCACAGGCAGATGACTTGGAGCACAGCCCAGCTGGGTCATGCGCACAATCTGGGCTGCATCATCAGCTCATGTGTGTTGGTGAGCGTAGCTCCATTGATTTTGGTGAAGCTGCACCAGTTTACATCTCCTGAGCTGGTGATTTGGTCCAGTATATCTAGAATGAGCTCATTTGAGAGTCAAGATGCCATTGGCTGCCTGCTTACACTTTAGGGGTGGGTAGAAGGCAGACAGTGTGGGGGTTAGTGCTGCAAGGTAATGAATGTAATGAAATTAATGGGTAGCAGCTTTAAAACAAATAAAAGGAAGTTCTTCACTCAGCGCACAGTCAACCTGTGGAACTCCTTGCCTGAGGAGGTTGTGAAGGCTAGGACTATAACCGGGTTTAAAACAGAACTGGATAAATTCATGGAGGCTAAGTCCATTAATGGCTATTAGCCAGGATGGGTAAGGAATGGTGTCCCTAGCCTCTGTTTGTCAGAGGGTGGAGATGGATGGCAGGAGAGAGATCACTAGATCATTACCTGTTAGGCTCACTCCCTCTGGGGCACCTGGCATTGGCCGCTGTCGGTAGACAGGATACTGGGCTGGATGGACCTTTGGTCTGACCCAGTCTGGCCGTTCTTATCATAGAATCATAGAATATCAGGGTTGGAAGGGACCTCAGGAGGTCATCTAGTCCAATCCCCTGCTCAAAAGCAGGACCAATCCCCAATTAAATCATCCCAGCCAGGGCTTTGTCAAGCCTGACCTTAAAAACTTCTAAGGAAGGAGATTCCACCACCTCCCTAGGCAACGCATTCCAGTGTTTCACCACCCTCCTATGAAAAAGTTTTTCCTAATATCCAACCTAAACCTCCCCCAGTGCAACTTGAGACCATTACTCCTTGTCCTGTCCTCTTCCACCACTGAGAATAGTCTAGAACCATCCTCTCTGGATCCACCTCTCAGGTAGTTGAAAGCAGCTATCAAATCCCGCCTCATTCTTCTCTTCTGCAGACTAAACAATCCCAGTTCCCTCAGCCTCTCCTCATAAGTCATGTGTTCCAGACTCCTAATCATTTTTGTTGCCCTTCGCTGGACTCTTTCCAATTTATCCACATCCTTCTTGTAGTGTGGAGCCCAAAACTGGACACAGTACTCCAGATGAGGCCTCACCAATGTCGAATAGAGGGGGATGATCACGTCCCTCGATCTGCTCGCTATGCCCCTACTTATACATCCCAAAATGCCATTGGCCTTCTTGGCAACAAGGGCACACTGCTGACTCATATCCAGCTTCTCGTCCACTCTCACCCCTAGGTCCTTTTCCGCAGAACTGCTGCCTAGCCATTCGGTCCCTAGTCTGTAGCTGTGCATTGGGTTCTTCCGTCCTAAGTGTAGGACCCTGCACTTCTCCTTATTGAACCTCATCAGATTTCTTTTGGCTCAATCCTCCAATTTGTCTAGGTCCCTCTGTATCCTATCCCTGCCCTCCAGTGTATCTACCACTCCTCCCAGTTTAGTATCATCCGCAAATTTGCTGAGAGTGCAATCCACACCATCCTCCAGATCATTTATGAAGATATTGAACAAAACCGGCCCCAGGACTGACCTCTGGGGCACTCCACTTGACACCGGCTGCCAACTAGACATGGAGCCATTGATCACTACCCGTTGAGCCTGACAATCTAGCCATTGTTCTTATGTAAGACGTTTCACAGGTTTTCTTTGAGCAAATGTCCCCTGGTTTTGCTTCTCTTTCTGCTAGCAATATCCCCTGATAACGGTTGGAGCCTGGCCCGCCGCTATTCGTAGGAAGAGGCTTTTGCCATATCTCAGATAGAGAAGTATCTTCCCAAACCGCGGTCAGCATTTGAGTCTGTTTCATCCCATCTGTGCCTTGTAGTGGAAAGAATGGTTCGGTTTTCCTTTTAAGTGGCGTTGGAGTGATGAAACCCAAACAGATGAGCCCCAGGCTCGGGTCAAGCATCACAAAGTTTGGATGCAGATCTGAAACTAACTCGAAAGCGAGTGCAACCCTCTGTTCTAGAAATTGGATTGGAGTCTTCCCAGGAACTGACTTACGTGCTGTGTTCGAGTGCTCTTGATCCATGCCAGGGCCAAAAACAGGAGGACTGTGGAAAGGAAAAATAATTTACAAATAGACAAATTTAACCAAACTGTTTTGAACCTCAAAACCCATTTGGATCATGTGAGTCATTGTTTTGTTTAAACCAAATTGAGTCTCACTGTGCTTCATGTTCTGTTTTGGATACAAGTTGCAACAAGCCATAACTCCTGCCTTTCTACCACACTCCTCCACCATGTACTCTGCATAGGCCGCATGTGCTATAGGGATACCATTTTTAAAATGCTTTGGAGAGTTATTGGTACTATTTTTCCATCTGCCTCTGCGAGTAAGAGCAGGCTCCCTTCATACCAACAATCCAGCTCTCAGAGGAGGATACAGTTTTAGCAACATCAAATAACGACCTTAAAAGAACTTTCTCTCCATAATGGTGTCATGGTTTTAAGGGATGGTGTCTCTGGCCCTTGCAGTAGTAAAACCAAGTGGTGTGTGCCCCTTTCAGAAGGGAAGAGCCTCCTCTTTGCAGTTGAACAGAGCTCTCAGTTCTTGCACTAACTGGTAATCAGATAGTGAACCTCGAGTCTGAGTGGGAAAGAAGGAAACCGCTATCTGGTGTAAAGAAAAGTGAAGGCAGCTGTTCAGAGCTGCTCAGAAGTTTGGAGTGACAGAAGTTCGGCCCAGGGGAAATGGGTTAGTGTCAGAGTGCAGGTCAGGCACTCAAAGGTGCACAATGGATTCAGTTTAACACCTGGGCAGTGTGTAGGCAGAAATGCATCATACACCTGGCATTGCTGCATGGATTCCTATTCAAAGGAGTCAGGTGTCCCACCGAAATTCAGTGGGGCTTGTGCATCCAGCACCCTTAGACTCCTTCGACAATCCCAGGCCTGAAAGCCTTTGGTGGTTTGACAGCCCAGCAGCAAGCTTCTGTTGGAGTCTCTTCTCTTTGCCACCTTCTTCCTTTCTCCCAGCTTTTGCTCCCTTGTTTTCTATTTAGCGACATTTCCTCAACTGCTCCTCCCCAGGCAGGCGTGAGGCAGGTTGGCAGACAGGAGCAATTGGCAGAGCGAGAATCTCTGACTCAAAGTTTCACATCTCCTACTTCTTACCAGGCTTTTCCACTTCCCCACGGAACAGAGGACACAACACACTCTGCTTCCTGCCACTTGCAAGTCCAGCAGTCTGGCAAGGTGGAAGCAGGCTGCCGAACACCAGCTGGAGTGCTGGCCGGTGGAGAATGAACCATGTCCCTCAGGCTCAGCAGTGCTCCAGTGAGCAGTGTGTGATTTTGGGGGCTGGTTGTGAGTCTGGGAGAATGCTGACAGCCTTTGCCAGGAGGAGATGAAATGATTGGCTTGGGGAGGAAGGGGCGGTTTTTGCGGTTTTGTTTGTACAGCACCTAGCACAACAGGTCCTGGTCCAGGACTAGGCTCCTAGGTGCTGCAGTAATGCAGATAATAATAACTCTGAATAACTTCCATTAGGTCACTTCTGGATGAACAGTAGAAGTCCGTCTGTTCCCCACTGTGGGCTGAAAAGCTGGTATCTGTGTCAGTGCGTGTTGTGGCCAGGCTGATGTGTTCTTTTTCACCTGCCCAGTGGCTTGGTTCTCAGCTGAGCATCCACTAAGGGGCCCGGGTTTCTGTCTGAATTTGCAAAAAGAAAAGGAGTACTTGTGGCACCTTAGAGACTAACCAATTTATTAGTCTCTAAGGTGCCACACGTACTCCTTTTCTTTTTGTGAATACAGACTAACACGGCTGTTACTCTGAAACCTGTCTGAATTTGGAACTCTTGTATTTTGGGGCTCAGAGCAGCTGGGAATCAGCACCTTTTGTCACGACCGGGATGTGGACAGTCTGGCCTAAGCGAGTAGGACCAGGAGTCAGGTTTAGTGGTCAGAGCAGGAATAGGGCCTGGTAGCTGGAGCAGTAGTTGAGAGTTGGTGGTAAAGCCCGGGGTCAGAACCAGAGTCAGAAACTAGGAGTCAAGCCGAAGGACAGACCCAGAGTCATGAGTCTCGCCAGATATCACAGCTGGAGTCAGAGACCAGGAATCAATCCAAGGGTCAGAGTCAGGGACCAGTGGGATCTGTTATAGCAGGAGGCCCGGTACAGTCGAGTTGCAGAGACAGCTTCCTGCTTAAATAGTGCACCTGGACCAACCAGAGATGTTGCCAAAAGGGATTTCTCTGAGCGGCACTTCGTGTGATGCTTAGGCCCCCCGGGTTTACAGAGCATTAATTGCAGGTCTTCCATGGTTGCCTGGTGGTAGAGTGGAAGTGTTTGTCACCCGGAGCCCTGCAGACTGGGGTTGTTGCCCTCCAGTTCCTTACACATTTGGCCTCTAGGAGTGGGTGGGGAGGGCTGCAAGCATTCATCGAGTATTAAATGTCTGAGGAGGAGGTGACCTCATTTGGCCTCAGAGTTTTGTGCTGCATTGCCGCTCCCGCAAACAAGTGGGGTGGGTGTAGCAAGCCCTAGAACCACCCACCACTGCTTCTACCAGCAAGTAGAAGCACCTTGAGTTACCACGTCAGAGCGCTGAGCCAGCACCTTTTGTGTACAGCTGTGCTTGGCATCCGATGGGAAAGCCAGAGCCCCACCCAGCCCCCGCCTGCGCAGTGGCTGGGACTTCCGTCACCAAACCACCAGAAACGTATTTTTGTGGCTCCCCAAAAGAGGATCCTGAGATCTTGTCTAGAATTTCAGAACAGGTCCCGCAGACCAGGGGAATGCCCAGAAAGTCACTACCACCCCCAGAGGGGTGGGGGAAGAGAGACCGATTTCCATCACACACTCTGCCCTTTGTTTTCCGCACGAGTTTCAATCAAACCTTTTAGATAGACGTTTGTTTCTCTATTTGTGTCCTTTCTGTTTCAAGAGTTAAGTCTCGCAATGATGATGTTGAAAATGTAAGTGCAAAGGGATGCATCTCAGTGGATGGTACTGGAGTTCCGGAGCCGTTCATAGGAATTTACAGTCTGGATCAAACATAAAGTCCATCAGTATCCTGTCTCTGACAGCAGCCAGCACCAGCTGCTTCAGTGGAAGTCATAAGAACCTGCCCGATAGCACTGATGGGATAACTTGCCCCCAAGAACATTTCCTTCTGAGTAAAGCCAGATGATTTTTTTTTTCCAGCTGAAACTTTTCTGTTGGGTGAAAATGCCAATCTCGCAACCCTGTAACATTTCACAAATTCATGTCAGTTTCGCTGAATTGTTTCAGCAAGAGGGGCGGGGGGAACAAAACAAAAATCCAAAGAAAAGTGGGAACATTTCATTCCAGTGTTTTCTAAACTAAACGTTTTGATTTTAGGGGCCAGAATAACTTTTCGTGATGAAATTTCCTTTGATTTTACTTGGTTTTCAATGCAATATCATTCTTAAAAGCCACTCCACGTCAAAACAAAATGTTCTGTTCAGCCCAAAGCAATTTTTTGTTCACCAAAAATTCCAGGCTGTTGGTTTGGGGTTGACTGTCAGCAACCAAACCCTCCATTCTTCACGCAGCGGCTTAAGCCCTAAGCAGCAGCAGCAGCTTGTTTTTCAACTGAGCAATCCTTTCTGTTGAAAATATTCATTTGTAAATGAAACTTTGAAGCAAACTTTCTCTCCTTTTTTTTTTTTCAAACTGGGAAAGGGAGATGGGGAAGTAGAAAGTGAGAGGAAGTGTTTTTTTTCCCCACCTCCACTTCCTCTCACTTTTCTTCCCCCACCCTTCCTCTGTTTCTGGTGGGGGCGGGGGATTTTTTTTTTTAAAGTGGGCTTTTTCCAACCTAATTTAAACAAACAAACAAAAAATCATTCTGGAATTTACAGTGCAAAACAAAGAATTACATGAAAAAAAAATCAAACAAAACAAATCTTTCCTTTTTAATTTTTTTCATTAAGCATATATGCCTCTTTAAAATCCGCTCAGTGTATATCCCATCTAAAGTGCCCATTCCTTTTTCATCACCCGAACACCAGTTTCAGTTCAGGCTAGATCAGTAGTGACCAGTGTGTCACAGGTGGCCGCAGTCCCTCATATCCCTTCTGGAAGTAGTCCTCCCTTGCCAGGGTTAAGGCACATTGGTAATGCACTGTAGGGAAGCTTGTTCTGCCAGTTCCCATGCTATGGCTGCTCTGTGGGTAGAGTGCTTTGATCTAATCGGGCACCATTCATCAGCATTAAAGGAAATAAAGTACGTCTTGCTCTATCCTCTGCATGTCCATGATCGATCAGCAAAGGAGGTTTCCTTTATTATTATTTTTTTCCATCTCAAGATGTTACACTGAGGCTGTAATTCAACCACTTTGCAAATGGTAAAACATCTGCCCCCAAGGGAAACAATACAACAAAAACCAGAACCTGCTGCAAAAAGTGAGCATTAAGTCAAGTACTATAGAACATCACTGACCCCCACTGGGCTGGGAGACCCATTGCAGGCTACCAGTTTCTGGGGACTAGCAAATAACCAGTCGGGCACAAGAAAACAGTTCAAGTCTCCTGTGTTGCGACAGGTACCTAGTCAGTGCTGGGTCATCATCAGAAGCTCAGATCAGAATAGCCCCTAGCTTTGTGGGAAATCCAGGTCCAAACTTTGCAGGTGGCTCTCATGATGGGAATCGACTCAATCAAACCCCAGATGTGGACATTAAGAATGCTCTAGTCCTCACCTGACCTTTGGAGCTCGGCCCCATCATGGTTGCAGCAATTTAGGAAAATTACTTTGGACCATGCAAATGCACTGTATTCTGCTTAGTAAAAGTGATGGGATAACCTGCCCTTGAGCCTTTTTGGGGGGAGCATGGGGAAGGGAGGAGTTAGGTTCCAGGGGTTTTTCACCAGGCATAAGAGGCATTATTGCAATCCCATTGTTCCAGGGAGCACAGTGGGTTGCTCCCTCATAATGCCTCAATTAAATCAAAGGAGCCAGGGAGCAGCTTCCCACCCTCCTTCCTCTCAGAGCTTGCCCAGGCACCCTGGGGTGACAGCACAGTTTGGCAGGAAGCACATTCGTCGTGCCTACTGGGGAGTTGTGATCAGGTTCGTATCTGCTGAGGCAAATCTCTCCTGGAGCACCTTGTACTGCAGGCCTGTGTAACAGTGGAGAAAGAGATGGCCCTGTGGATGGGGCCTCAGAAGACCTGGCTTCAATTTCTGTCTGTGCCACAAACTTCCTGGGTAACCATGGGCAAGTTGTTGACCAATCTGAGCCTCAGCTCCCCATCTGCAATAGCACTTACAGGGTGTGGTGAGGATTAATCCACCAATGCTTCTGAGTTGTTCCAATAGGAACAGGTGAGCAGCATGGGAAAGTCTCTGAGAAGATATCAGGAAGGCTTAGAGACAAGGTGGGTGATGGTATCTTTTATTCGGCCAGCTTCTGTTGGTGAGACAGACAAGTTTTCGAGCTCCACAGACCTGAAGAAAGAGATCTGAGGAGCTTGAAACCTTCTCTCTTTCACCAACAGAGGTGGGTTCAATAAAAGATATTCTCTTCCCCACCTTGTCTCTCTCATCTCTTGGGGCCAACATGGCTGCAACAGCACTGCAAACAACAATGAAACTTTAGTAAGACAAGGCCACACCATTGCCCTGCATTTGCTGATAAATCATTAGCAGTGCATGGGCCGAGACCACCAAGGCATATTGGAAACGTATCAGGTTTGCAGATAAGTGAAGTGAGATAGCAAGGTTGTACTGTGGTTAGGGGATGAAAACAATGAGCAAGCTTTGCTGTTACTGGAAGTAGTCAGAACGGTCATTGCGGAGACCTATGCATGAGGCGTGCTCTGTAGTTGAGATAAAATAAGAGGACTTAGGAAAGTAGTCAGTAATTAAATCACAGCTTTTGATTTAATTCATGGAGTGTTACAAACATGCCTCGAAGCACCAAGCATCTATGAACGACGCGTGTTCGTTGACATCTGCCGAAGCAGCGAATTAAGATGAATCTGTCTAACGTCCAAACATTGCATGAGACGACCGATGTGTCTGACCTGCAGCTGTCAAATAATGAAAATTCAGTGCAGTGCTCCAGCACAGTGAGTTCAATGCTAAGGGGCGAGTAACTGCCACGAAAGCTGCGTCAAAAAACAAAAGAGGACAGGTGGCGGGAGTAGAGGGATGTGTGGAAGAATATCATATAATTTAATTCACCCTATTTGGCATTTATGTAAATCGTCTATCAGCTTAGGTTAAAACTGTCTGGAAAATTTGCTTCCTGTAAAACCAATGGCAAATCCCTCACAAACTCCAGTGGGATTAGGGATTATCACACACATTACAATGGCAAGACTTTGAGAAGTGACTAGTGAATCTGTGTGTCTGGGTTTTTTTGTTGTTGGGTTTGCAATACCGAGCACCAATCCTCCAAATAGTCTCTTTTAAGGTGTCTAAAATCAGGCACCCCAGATCCCTAGTCACTTCTGAAACGCTTAGCCCCAAATTAGTCCAGGAGAAAAATCTGTAGTGTTGAACCGCAGGCAGGACTGAGGTATGAACCCAGGTCTGCTGCAGTGTTGAAAAGTAGAGCGAATTCATGAACCTGACCATCTGCCAGGCTTGTTGGGAGCTCGAGTTCACTAGAATCCAAGAGATAATGCTTCTTCACAGCTGGGTTAGCTCCTCCCCAGGGTCTGCTGCGGTGGGAATTCTACCTGGGAGAAGCTTATGGCAGTGCAAGTTGCCTACAGCCCCATGCCACCAGCCTCCAAAGCGTTGGCACTAGCTTGGGAGAGGTCATGGCCAAGGCACCCTTCCCTAGCATAACCCCTCTTGGACAAGCACCTCCTTTCCTCAGCCAGATGGTAATATTTACTCTCTTCCAGAGCAAAGCTTCCGCTCCTGTCAGCTTGGGCAAAATCAAGGAGCCTGTTGTGTGCATGGTCAGAGAACATTAACCAGAGCTACAGGAGTTCTGGGTTTTGTTTTAAGCTCTGCCACGGTAGCGTGGACTTGTGCAAGTCTCTCACTTCTGTTCATTAAGGGAGGCAGTGTGGCCTAGTGGGTATAGCGCTAAATTGGGACTTGGGAGCCTGGGTATTAGTCTCGGCTATGCCACCGATGTGCTGGGGGACCTTGGGCAAGTCACTTCCCTTCTCTGTACCTCAGTTTTTCCCATCTGCAAAACAGAGCTCATGGTAATGCTTGCTTCCTTTGAGAAGTGTAATATGGTTGAGCTAAGTCGTAGTATCAACCTCTCTCTGTGCCCCTTTCTCTAATTCTATTGGGGGTAACTATGCCTACCTTGCATGGGGCTGTGAGGATTAACAGATGTTTGTGGAGTGCTTGAAAACCCTTGGATGAAAGTCATTGGAGAAGGGGGGGAGGAACCTTGTTATTTTGTTGACTTATGGTCAACGTTGCCCTCGAAATGCTGTTTTCGCGTCAATATTTCTTCATTAGGAATAATGATTTTTCCACATCCATTGCCAGCCGATTCAAAACTGTCCAAAAGGAAGATGTGTCATGAATTCCTAAAACACACTTGCTGGAGAACTCCTAAGCAGAGATGATTAGAAAAATAGCACTGGGGAATATACCAGGGTCTTGAGAATGCCAGGGGAGCTTTTAGCTTGATATTTGGTGCAATGTATTTACATATGAAAAATACTGTAATACACTTTGGTAAAGGCAATGTATTCTATTTCTTCTCGTTTGTATCCCAGCAGCAATGAAAACCAGGGAGGACATTGGGTTGATCGAGGGAAATTTAAGTGTAATCAATAAGCAGCAGGGGATGTGACCTTGTTTTGATTAACTGTGGTATACTCTACAGTCTATCGGCATTTCTTTGAATGCATGAATTTAAAGCGTTTTGTGGGTGAAGGTCCATGTGTTTTCTACTCATTATTATTACTGCTCTTTATATGGTTTTGGCTGAGTGCTGTACCCACAATGAGAGACTCTCACTGCCCCCAAAGAACTTACCGTCTAAATAGATAAGAGCCAAATGTTGTGTTAGCTCCATTTTACAGATGGGGAATGGAAGCGCAGAGATATTGGTCCAAGAGCACAAGGTCATACTGGCTTCATGGCAGAAGGGTGCTATGCCCTCCCTCCCTCCCTTACCATGCTAGAACTGCTCGGATGTGTTCTAGACAACAATAGATCCTATTTAAAAGAAGGACTGAGTGTTGGGTCGTTTCATTGTGGTGATTGGTTACGGTTGTGTTCTAGTGTTCCTCCCACTCACACTGGCCAAAGGAAAAGACTTCCCGTAACTGGGGAAGAGGCGCACAGGGACCCGAGTGGGCTTCTCCCTCAGTCATGTCAGGTTATGGGGGAGGTGAGAAAGCCGCAGCTTCCAGGAGAGCTCTCCCAGCCGTAGTAGGGACAGGGGATGAGGCTCAACTGGGGCTTCCCTCCACCTCCCTGGACCCAGGTCATAATACTCCGAAGTTTTATGTAACTGAGACCCGACTTGGGTTCAGTTAGGAAAGTTACAGAAGAAAAGTCTGGGGCTATTGCTGTCCACCAGTTTCCACTATGAAACTATCAGCCGTGGTGGTACCCGCTCCTGGCAGCTCCTCAGAGAACTCTCAGCCGACACAGATTGAACTCCCCCTAAAACCTGTCCCTGAGGCCCGCTGGCTGGGGCACCATGGGGGAAGCATGCCCTGCTGGTGCTGCATCTGCCGTGTGCATTGGAGAACTCCAGGAGTGGCTGCCAATACAACCCATTTCATCAGCGCTGGGGAAAAGAAAGCTAAAAGGGGGGAAAGAAAATGGTGACGCTGCAAAGACCCATCTTGGTGAAGTTGAATGTTAATTTTGTCATTTGTCTTTAAGCTGCCTTTAAAGGGCTCTCTGTGTCTTTGCCTCTGTCGGAAGCAACTGGGTCACATTGCTCTGCGTTGCCATTGTAATATGCCACCCACTATTTTCCTCATAGGTTATTTTTGTAATCGTGTGCAATCTGTTTGTTCTCCCGAGTTCTGTGTGCCTAGCCTTTCATGGGAAGTAACGCTACTTGGTCTCAGGTACAGACATTAACTAGTCTGCTGCAGGAAGCGGAGAAATAGTGAGAAAGGAAACATGGGGTCTTTAATTTGAGCTGAATCTAGCCACAGATGTGTTCACAATTAACAATGGTCTTGTGTGATTGGCCTGCAGGAAAATATACCTCCATTCTTTGCAGCCACAATGGGAGAGAGTGCATTATCTGTCACGTGGATTGTGTTTTTTCTTCTCAGAGGCTGATTGTGCCCTAGAGGTTTCAGTAAAAATCAGGCCATAGGCTGAATGATATTCAATGCGTGCAGTTCCATTGACTTCCCAGGGGCTACAGGTATTCAGCTTTGGTCAAAACCAGGCCCAGAGGTGGCCAGTGTTTTCAGGCATGGGGGCCTAGAGCTGCAATCCTAAATCTGTATTTTGGCGCACGAGTAAACAGAAGTGGCTCGGAAAAGTAGCCTGCAAATAGCTTGAAAGTGACGTGCTAGCCAGAGAAAGAGGTGTATTCCAGTGCATGGGAACTGGCTGAATGATGAATGGAAGTGGGGGGGGGAAGGAATTGGTTGCTGGATGTTCCATTCACATGTTAACAAAGGAAACTGAGATGTGTTTGCACAGAGGTTACATTACTCTGGGTCCAAGTGCCTCATAAAAACGATACCGGATGATCACAGAACGGCACACAAGGGAGGTTAAATTCTCCTGAAGAATACTCCCCCGGAAGAACAGTGTGTGAAGCAATACACTCATGGCTTTCAATTTCATGTTTTATATGGAGAGATATTAACTGCTCCCCAGGCGTCGCTTCTTATTACAGCAATGCTGCGTAAGCGCTTTGGATGAGACCACTGAGCACTCTTGGCCTTGTCCACCCAGAGAAGGGAGGGGAATGGGGGGGCTCTGTCATGTCATAGATGAAAAAGACCTTTTAGTCCATTTTATCTGCCTCGTTGCTGCAGCGAGACTGCTGCATGGTCGCTGTTAGGAAACTTTTCCACCGCTTTCTCACCACGTACCTCACCCTAAATTACTCCTCTCCCAGTACGGCAAGGGACATCCATGTAAGAGGAAGCATAGCGAAGTGGCTAGAGCACGGGGCTGTGAATCAGGACATCAAGCGTGAATGATCTACAAAGCTAAGCTTTAAGCAAAAAAGTCTATTTATTCCCCTGTGACGGGGTGAACTCACCCCGCACTGGCCGGGGAAGGGTTAACTCCACACTGTGGGCAGAGGAAGCCACGCCCCCACGTCCCTACTGGGCATGCTCCAGGTGTAGAAGTATAAGAGGGAGCAGCCCGGCTTAGTCTGGGCTGACTGCTGGAGCGGAAGGATGCTCCTTACTGGCTCCTGCCCAGGAACCACTGGCGTCCTGGACCACGGAAGCCAGAGGTCCTGGGCCCATTCAGTAGCATACGGGACAGGGTCTCCCCCACCCCGTCACATCCCTGCAGCTGGGCTTCTTAGCGTGCTCCTATCTGCTCTCTGACTTAGAGTATTCCCACCGGGTTGCTCAGCGTGTAAGCTCTTTGTGGCAGGGTCTGTATTATGTGTCCCTTACAGTGCCAACCACACTGATGCAACTTCACAAATAAGAATGATTTGGGTTCCGTTCCAAGCTCTCCTAAGAGATCTCAAACATCACCTTCCCCCTCATCCTGGAGGGTCGTAAAGTGCCTTCCGCACGTTATGGACTGAAATGCCTTTACTTGCTGCTGAAACGGGCTTGCCCAGCACAACAGCCGTTACTGTACGGCAGCAGCATGCATAAGTTTGGGACAGGCAGTGAAGAAGCTGTAAGCACCTGGGTATTAATGTCATCATGGGTTCCATGCACAGCAATATCACAGTTCAGCCACCTGGACAATTGAGCAGGCTGGGTTTTTTTTTGTTTGTTTGGTTTTTTTTTTAAGCTTTACAGACGTTTTTATTTTTAAGGCAGATACACACAGATACACCACTAAATTAGTGTACATTTTGTGGCTGGGTTATTGAATTATTTGAAAGGCCATCTTTCAGTTGAATGTGTGATACCATTTGGACAGCTATCTCCTGGCCATCATCCTGCTCTCTTTGCGTAGCCTTCGCTTCCCTAGCAACCGTCCCGCTCCATCTGCCAAATCCCAAACGCGTGATGCGATATCGTCCCACTGTTCCCTTCTGCTCCCCCACCTGTCGTCTCTTGTCTTGTATTTAAATTGGAAACCTTTTGGGACGAGGACCGTGATTTTGTTCTATGTTTGTACAGTGCCTAGCACCATGAGGTCCTGGTCTGTGACTGTGTTCTCTAGGTGCTATGGTAATACAGATGATAAATAGTAATGTCCGACAAGACCCAAAATGAGAGACACAGAAATTATTCATTCAGAAAATTAGATATGTCCATGAAATCTCCTCCTCTAGTGGCGTAGAAACCTAAGCTTCTGTAAATTAGGGTGACCACATAGCAAGTGTGAAAAACCAGGACACTTTTGGAGGGCGGGGTATAGTTGCCTATGTATGACAAAGCCCCTAATATTGGGACAGTCTCGATTATATTGGGATGTCTGGTCACCCTACTGTAAATCGTTATTGCTCTGTTGAGCTCTGTGGAATTATGCTGATTTTCCCCAGCTGAGAACCTGGCACTGTCTCTGTTCCATAATTCTGCATGTCTGAGCTAAATCATTATCAATGCTGAATGCTAGCGGTGTGGAACATCAGTAATCAGCAGTGTGGAACATCAGAGCAGGACTGAAATGAGCGATGTCCCTCGGAGCTGTGCTTTTCACTGCGTTGAGTACTCCCACCTTTCCCTTTGCAGCTTCTGTGCCACAGGCTTCTTTTCGGAAGTGCCCTTTCCCGTGAGCTAAGCAACTTCACTCAGCCTCCCTCCCCCTTCACTCCCTCCCTCCCCCCCCCCCTTTGTGTCCCACAAAGCACTTCTACATCAGCCTCTCCAAGCCTGGTCCGTCGTCCGTGCCTGCCCTGTCTTGTCTCTGTGTGTGCGCCCTGTATTTGTCCGTTTCTGTAGAATGGTAAGCCTGCAGCGTGAGAGATTGGTGTTGCAATCTCCCTAGCCATTCAGTCCTTCATTTCTTTGCTGCAACCCCCACCAATGGTGCTCACTGCGTTGGCAGTTCCTGTTGTGAGAATGCAGGGAGCTGCATTGAGACTGCTCACGTAGACCACCAGATGGCCTCGCATAGGTGGCGAGTGTACGTCCCCATTGGTATGGGCTGCATTCGATGTAATGACATACAAGTGACAGGCACCAGAGCCTGGGGTCCAGCCCCAGAGCCATCTGATCCTCCAGAGTGTGCAAATCTTTCCTAGGCATGAGATTGTTCTTTGCGGCTGAGGGCAGGAATTGTACTTGACCATGTGGTGACATTGTACCTCAAGATAGCACCTGGAGCCCCCATATTCATGACTTTGCGATGATTATGATGTCTCTTCTCCTCTCTTCCCCCCAGGCCGCTGTTCCCGTTGCGGTGAGAATGTTGTCGGGGAAGGCACTGGATGCACCGCCATGGACCAAGTGTTCCACGTGGAATGTTTTACCTGCATGACATGTGGCAACAAGCTCAGAGGCCAGCCTTTCTACGCGGTGGAGAAGAAAGCGTATTGTGAACCCTGCTACATTGTAAGTGCCGAGGCTCATTTTCAACATGAACACAAACCAGCAGAGTTTAGACATCTGTGGATACTCCCCTCTCTACTGTAGATTGCAGCATTGCCTTACAATTAAGGGTGAGCAACTCAACTTAGATAGAGTAGAAACAGACCCATCCATGATGTTCAGAAAAAGTTTAATTTCCCACTCCCTTTCCCTCTTGCGCATGATTTCTGGTTTCCATCCAAGCCTTGAAACAAACGTGCCAAAAGAGAGAGAGGTTTTTCTTGTGATAAACTTAGCCTGACTGGGAACAGAAGTAACAGCACTCTTAGGAGAAAACCCTGTTCCCAAAAGCTTTCCACTGTAAGAGTCCTGATGCTGAAGTCCTTGTGTCCTCAAAACTCCCACTGAAGGAGGGGTGAGACTGAAGGATCCCAATGTAATTTTGCAACCCCACAGGATGATAAAAGCTGCCAAACAGCATCCAAACTTTAGGCCCCATCCATTGCCCTTTCAAATCAGTAGGAGTCCATCCATCAATTTCAAGGGCTTTTGTATCCAGATGCCTTTTGATGTTTCACCATTAAAGTATCTGCATTTACCGTGCCCTGGTATTTTGACGGTTTGGGTGAAAAAAATAGTTAAAATCTCTGTATTTAGAATAAGTAAAGCTGCAGAATATCGCTGAAAAATTCTGTGGAGATCACTGAATCAGCCCTGTGTAGATTTCTCTCTAATTCCTAGAACCCTTTCTCTCAACACTGGCTTTTGTCAAACATTGCTCGGTTATATTTATTCTCACTTAATTGCAAGGTGAGGCTACAGCCATGGTAACTAAGTCTCTAACTTCGAGTTTCCTTTACAAGCTGAGGAGCCTGTTCTGCAAGGAGCTGAGTGCCTCCTGTGAAATGCTGAACACTCTGCATTCACACTGATATCGGGGGAAATGAGGGTTGGACACTTCCCAGAATCAGGCCTTCATGACACCCGGAATCTGAATCCCATTTGTTACTTGCTAAAAGCTTTAATTCCTCAGTTACATTCTTTCATCACTTTTTATTATTTATTATCATTACTACTTCAGAGCATGGTAACAGTGCCTCATGATTCCTTGCCATTGCTACGTGTCCTTTGCAGTGGGATTATTGCTAAAGTGTTGAATGCAATAATGGAGGATTGATGCTGCCTTATTTACAGTGGCAATGGTGGATGGTCCCTGTTAATTGGCTCTTAAAAAGTAAATGATTTTTTGATTGAATATGTGCTTTTAAACCATTTCTCCTTTTAATGTTAGCATTAAAATTATTGTGCCATCAAATTTTTAACGTTAATTTTGTGGCACATGTGTTGGCCCTTGGGAGGAGACCGTAGTTCATTGCGAGGTGTGTCATAATGCATTGCACCAAGTGTTTTATATCGCTGGAGCTAAATGTCTCATTGACTTCGGGCTGGGATCTGCTAGTCGGTTAATACTTTTTTTTTTTTAAATCAGGCATGATTTCTTCACTGCGCATCTGCTTTAGTTTGGGAGAACATCTGCATTAGCCACTGTAATAATGGGTTGAGATTATTTAATCCCATTACTTATACACTTCATTAGCCTGAGTGAATTGTTGGCGAGGGTTCAGTAAACTTCCTACGTTGGGAGATAAAAGGATGAGAGGAAAAATACAGAAGGATTCTGTTCCTCATCTTCTTTCAAATTTGTCTTCTATCTTTTTAAGGGATAAAGCAATGATAATTGCTTGGCTGCGTCTGCAATAGTAAATTCCACACTACAGCTTTGACCACAGAGGAAAGGATAAACTTTTAATTTTTATAGCTTCTTTGAAATGATTAGGCAAAAAAAAAGTGTCCTTTAAATATTCACCTACACAAGCCACAAATAAAGAAGCTTAAAGGCCTGGCACGAAACACCCCTGGGAATCCGGTCTCTTGCTGATGTGAAAACAACAGTAGTGGAGTTACATACCCATAGCATTACATAAATAGGGGCAGTGATTTTAAACATCCAGATGGGGAAACTGGAGCCAAGGGTTTGACACCTGATTCAGCAAAGCTCTTAGGCATATACTTAAGTCCCATTGTCTGAAATGGCATATAAGCATGTATTTTCAAAACATGCCGAGCTGCCTTCAGAGCCTACGTGCCATTTCAAAAGCGACTCCAGAGTCCAAGTCTCCTTGAAAGTCAGTTTCAAGCTATGTGCTCTGCTGTGTTAAGGCCCGAAGGACGTGCCCATGGCTGTACAGCAAATACATGACTGAACCAGGCTTAGAAAGTAGAGGCCAAATTCTCAGCGGGCATAAATGGGCATAGCTCAGTAGAGCTACCCCAATTTACGCCACCTGAGGTTCCAGCCCCAGGAATTCTTGGCTTCTGTTCCAATACTAAAACCACTAAACATGCTGCCTCTCTGGTATGAAAGAAGACAAAAAGGTGTTTGCCTCATCCAGATTTATAGACCAGGAACTGTTGGCTCTTCTGATAGTTTGCTCTGAGTGACTGCACCATGCACGTCTGCAGTCAGGCCACAGGCAAATAAAATGAAAGTTTTTGAACAATTAAAAATTGGCAAATGTTTTCTCTGTTTCCGAGGTTACTCTTGTGTTGGTGGAGCAGTAGTGAAGCCATAGTTAAGGTTGCAACAGAAATTATGTTTCATTAGTCAATATCAGTGATCTGGTGTTAAAAAAAGGAAGTGAGTAAACTAACCTAAATTAAAGTACATATTCCCCCAGTGAGAAGTTGGTAAACTCCAGTTACCTGCGTTTACCCTTGACTGTGCTACTGGTCAATATTGATGATCAAAGCCTGCAAAAGTATCTCTCTGGTTTTATTTATCATTGCTCCTCTTAACACAAAATGCTCAAACAGGGTCAGGTCCAAAACCTGCTGCAGTCACTCACCCCTTGAAACAATTCCTTATCCCCATCTCTGAACAAAAATGCCACCTGGTGTTGAGAACATGAGTTTGATTCCAGAATTAGTTCTTAACTTTTAAGCACCCAAACAAGAGCATTTAATACAGACCGACAACAATTGCATTGCAAAGGCTAAATCCTACAAATGCATTTTTAATTCTGTTGCTCATGCTTTTGCTCAGTATTATTCATTTTATTCCTAAAACATCATCAACCTCCCTCCATCAAGACACTTGCGGTCAGTAAAAAGCAGTTGAGATAAGCGAAGTGTTAACGTTGGGCAGATGTGTCACCCCCTATCACTACTACAGTCAATCTAATCCCTAAAATGTGACAATATGTCTCCAATCTAACTAGATCCTCCAATACGTGAGCCATGTAGCGCGGCTACAATCTGTTGTCAATGTTCATATACTTTCTCCCCCTTACAGAGAAATTTACTGCCAAAAGCCTTTGGTTTGCTTGCTCGGTATTTGGGGGAAGTTTTTGTATTGGGCTTTGTATAAAGAAGAGGTTAAGCGTAATATTGCAAACATTGTCATAAAAGATTGAAGAGCAAGATGTTAAAGCCATGCCAGCTGTCTCCTTTCCAACTACCGTATTACCATAAGGACTAAACGCAAGGTTAACCAGACATACTGGTCTGGCAGGGGATGCTGCTGTTTTGCAAATGGGAGTGTTTTTTGATGTCCTGATGACTTTCTCTGGGACATGGAAATTTCCTTCCATTCTTCATCCCTGCTTCTGGGCAGTCACTCCCTGTGTTGTAACAGTCAGTGATAAACGATCTGTAGGGCCAAGTCCTGAGAGATGCTGAGCACCTGTCATTGCCACTGCCGGCAATAAGATGTTGAGTACCCTCCCAGGTTTTCCCCCATGTTGTATGAGTGTCAAGGTCACCAAGTATCAGGCCCTGATGGAGCTGGCTGCGTCCCTTGGGGAAGAGGATGGGAGAAAGCGTAAAGAATTCTTCAGGCAAACCAGAAATATTCAGTAGTCAAAGCAGAGGGACCTCAGAGAAGAACATCAAAACTTAGGGGGCTGGAAGCAATGGGTGGTGAAATAACAAAAGAGCAAAGTTATCGTGAGCCAGAGCTGCCCTTCCATTTTTAACAACTCCACTAAGAACTAGGGAAGTCAAATGGTGCTGTATTTCAGCACCAGGCCAAGACTCCGGAAATTTGGGTTTGATTCCTGCTTCAGCTGCAGGCTTCTCTATTTTCTCTTTCTGTGTTGTCAACTTTTCTCTCTCCTGGTGGCGTCAACTTCCCTGGAGAAATCATTTAAGGTAAAAAACTATTTAAAAGCTTGTAAGTCACTGAGGAGACTGTCCCATTAATTTTCAGTGGGCCTTGAACTCTTAAGGTGTATTAGATGAGTGTGGTTTTGAAAGTGTTACCCTAATCTTTCTGTGCCTCAGTTCCCCAGTGGTAAAAAATGGAATAATAATACTCCCTTTCCCCCGCCATTTGTCTGTCTTGTCCATTTAGATTGTAAGTGGCTCTGTCTCCTGCAATATGTTTGCATAGCACAGTGGGGCCTGCGCTGAGAGCGTTGGTGATTTTTTTGCAGGAGGTCACGCTTGATGGTCTGGTGGTTTCTTCTGGCCTTGGACTCTGAATCTGCTCCCATTGAAATCAATGGTAAAACTCCCATTAATTTGGATGGGAGAAGTTAGATCAGTGGTGATTGCTTCTGAGAGACAGACAGACAGAGTGTCCAGAGCAGCAGCTGTGTTAATCTGTATCCGCAAAAAGAAAAGGAGGACTTGTGGCACCTTAGAGACTAACCAATTTATTTGAGCATGAGCTTTCATGAGCTACAGCTCACTTCATTGGATGTGTGTGTGAGGGGGGGGAGGCCTGTGAAGTAACGTTAGCATGCACAGATCTAAAGTCTGAGGTCAATCCCCACTGAAAAATTACATCTATTTTTAAAAAGAATTCTGAATCATGTATGTAGATATTTCAGCACTAATTTAGCAACAGCATAACAATTTAAATGGGACAAGAAAAGAGAAGCTATAATTTAAAGAATGTTTTGTGATTTTTTTAAGCCCTTTATTCTTGTTTTTGTCAAGCGACATATTGAATTTGAGAGTAATTTATGGAAAGTGTTGCCAGTGTGGTGTTGCGAGTGCTCCGCAATTTGAATTTAAACTGCTCAATGGGATCATTAAGACTATTATGCATGTTTTCCCAAAGAGTTTGAATTCAAAGTGACATATAAAGTCGAACAGACATATAAAGTCGTGCACTCCTTAAATCATGGAATGTGATTGTCCTCCAAGAGTGTAATTGAGATCAGCATTATTCTGTACGCCCTATCTTCGGAGCTGCTGCCTTGTGCTGCTAGGGTAACATGATACCCCTGAGTGGATTGTCAGCACTGGGAATTGAACCTGCGACGTCAGAATCTACAAACCCCAGCCCTGTTAGCTAAGGCTGGAGCGGGTTCAGCAGCATCCATCGTTGGCCCAGCCACCACTGGGGGTGGGGGACAGATTGCCACACCAAGTCAGCATGGGTTACACTAGTACACAGCAGTTGCTTGGTTTGCCAGTTTTGGTGGGATGTATTCCTGGTGGTTTCATCACATGACGTAATCTTTAATTCCCGATTAATCTAGAATTCCTGGAGATTCCAGGACAATCCTGAAGGGCTGGCAGAACAGTTGCAGCCAGGATATAAGACAGAGCAGCCTCTGGAGCTGCTCTGGTTAACTCCAGGGTCCTCCAGCAGCTCCAGAGTCCAGGGGGTGCAAAAATGGAGTGGGTAATACTCACTGTGCCAGCCCCTACCCCTATGAACCTTTGCATGTTTGTTCAGCGCTAGGAAAGTTTGTTGATCCCATCTTGCCCTTCCCAGTCATCTGACAGCTCGGAAGAGGGGGAGGGGAAGAGATCAAGTGAATATTTGTCACTAGACAAAATGAAAAGAGTATTTTTCCCTTTTCTTTTTAAAGTAAATAGTCTCCTTTCGAGTGTGTGGCTATAAAAAAAGAGACTGTGGGGGAGATGAGAGTAATATGTGGTAACTCCTCTATAGAGGAGCATGTGGGTCATTAGAAAGAGGACAAGGACCAATTATACTCATTAGCCAACAAGGACAGAACAAGCTGTCCATGTGCAGAAGCTGCAGCAGGGAAAATGCCAGGAGAATGTGATGGAAAACTTCATAATACGGTGCCTTGCCAAGAGTGATGATGGGATCACCTTGGCTGGGGATTTTCAAAGCCAGACTGGACACCTATCAATTAGGGGTGGTTTAAGGATAATGAGATCAAGCTGTTTGCAATGCAGCAGGATGTGCTTGGACATCCCACTGAAAATCCTTATTTCCACAGGCATGAGAAGGGCTGGACCCTGCCTTTCCAGAAGGTAGGTCTGTCTGCGGGCTGCCTTTAGAGACAAAGCAGGGGGAATGTGTAGCAAAATGCATATACTCCCAAATTAAATCCTCTCCCTGCCTGCTAGAGCTCTGGTACAGGTTGGGAGGAGGTGATGCTATCCAGCTAGTTCCAGATTCCTTCTAGCACAGGCTAGCATGTTTCAAGGTGGAGAGAGATGTGGTTCCTTTTAACAGGAGCAGCATACTTGCCCCCGGCTTGTGCACCCTGCACAGTGCAGCATAACACCCCCACCGTCCCGTGCAGCAGACCATACTTCTTGGAGCTATGAGCCCTGAGAGCTGTTTGTTTGTTTAGATCATTTCCTTTAGTGTTTAAACCTGCCCCCGTCCCAGGCTCTGGTCGCCCCGACACAGACCTCCTGCAGAAAGATGGAAATACCAGGGGGAGGCATGTTTTCATTGCTGGGGAGCCCTTGACTCTGCAAATCCCTTCCGGGCCGGTTTGACAGAGACCGAATCTTTTGCCCCGGCTGCAGGGGGTGCGGCTGTGGACAAGCGGATTGCTTTCCAGGGAAGCTCTGTTCTCTTACTAAGCCATGGACCCTCTGTTTGCTCTTACAGCATTTTATAATTAGGAGCATTTTACAAATTTAAAATAAAATCAGTGCCAGGCAATGATTTGGACACACTGTTCAGGAAGGCCCTAAAATTAGAAATTTTGGAGGCAGATGTTCTCTCTGTCACAGAAGTACAATGAAATGGTCAGGAACAAGCTGCTTTCTTACAGTGTTAAACTACCACGTGTCCTCTAATGGATTTCCCACCCAGTAAGGAGGCGAGCCATGCCGAGTGCTCCAGGCACTCCCGTGGGCTTGTTTTTACTGTAGCCGCCTCCTCCTCTCACCAAACCACTTGTGTTTCTCCCCCTTTGTTATTATTCCAGTAGCACCCAAAGCCCACACTGATATTGGACTCCGTTGTGCTGAGCAAACACAGTGAAAAACAGTCCCTGCCCCAAAGAACTCCCAGTGCAAACAGCCAAGGGTTAGGGGGAAGGGTGGATTGTTATCCCTATTTTACAGATGGGAACTGAGGCCCAGAGAGGTTCAGTGACTTGACTTGCCCAGGGTCACACAGAACCAGGAACAGAATCTAGCCCATCTCAGTCCCAGTGTGGTGCCCATCATGTTGACCAATATCATCTCATGGTTTCCTTGCACTCCCCCATCTCTTTATCCATCTGTTGTCTCTTGTGTTATCCTTAGATTATCAGCTCCTCGGGGCAGGACCGTCTTTTTTTTTTTTTTCCCGTGCGTGGACAGCGCTTAACACAATAAGGTCCTTGTCCATGACTAGGCTCCTGTGTGCAATGGTAATACAAATAGTTAACTACAAGCCCGTCTGTCCTCCACTGTCTCTGTCCTTTTGGAACCCGGACTCTCTGCTGCTTTAAGCTAGGAACTGTCTCTCTCTCCTTCGGGGGTGTCCAGCAGCTAGTGCAATGCGGCTCTGATCCCTCGCTAGGGTGATGTACATCATAATGTGTGCATGAGAGCCATGTGAGATTGCTCTGCAGGGGGGGCAGGCAGGCGTATGGCATGTTATAAAGTGTTAATCGTTGCTCATCCACAGCGTGTTGTTCTTGCCTTTCATTTAAAATAGCGTGGCAGAGCTCCAACCTTGTCCCCGTGGGTCCCGCGCTGCCAGGGGGTTTATGCTAGCTTCAGAGGCTCACTGCAACCCTCCACGTAGCCCTTCTCTCTCTAGGACCAGGGTTACAATCTACTGAGCCCTTTTCATCTTAAGCCAGCAAGGAGGTTGGTGAGAGAACTCCCACAGTCTCTGTTGTCCCTACAAGCTTATTCCATAATAGTTTAGCCTCCTGTCCTGACAGGGGCTTGTCTTCCCCTCCCATGAGGGGTTTCTGTAGTGGCGGGTTCGGGGGGCCTACTCCGGGTTCCAGCCCAGGGACCCTAATGGCAGCAGCTGTTGACAGCCAACCTTTCACTGCCAGAGTTGCTACATTTGCTTGGGCCACTTCCCCACAGCCCTCCCGCTTCTCTCTTCTTCACCCTTACCTTATGGCTCCCTTACTGATGGCTTGAGGGTGTCTTCATTACTTAGCCCTTCAGCCGCACTTTCTGTCCTCTGACACCCTGGCTCTCCTCAGCCTGACTGGAGTGAGCCCTTTTATAGCATCAGAAGGGCCTTAATTAGAGTCAGGTGTTCACATTAACTGAATGGCCTCACCTGACTCTTTGCAGGTTAATTGGAATCAGACGTTCTCATTAGCCTGGAGCAGCCCCTGCTCTGATCAGTCAGGGAACAGAAAACTGCTAATCCAGTGGCCAGTATATCTGCCTTCTACTACTCTGTTGTAATACACGCTCGTGCTCCACACCCTTCACGTCCTCACCCTCGCGTCCCGCCCTGACGCAAAGGGCCGGGACCTCCTGCCACCTCTAGAGGGTGAGGAGCCTCGGTGGGCCAGCCTCTATTCCACCTTAGTCCCGAGGCCCGCCGGGGATATCAGTTGGCGGCTCCTTCACGGGGCCGTGAGCACGGGCGTGTATTTGGCGCGGTTCACCCCAATTCTGGACACCTGCCCCTTTTGCGGCGTGAGGGAAACCCTGGCGCACGTCTATCTGGAGTGCGCCAGGTTGCAGCCCCTATTCCGGCTCCTCACCAATCTTTTGTTACGGTTTTGGTTGCACTTTTCTCCTCATCTTCTTATCTACACACTCCCTGTCCATGGCCCCACTAAGTCGCGGGACCTCCTGGTCAACCTCCTCCTGGCCCTGGCTAAAGCGGCCATCTATAAAACCAGGGTGAGGAGGTTGGCCGATGGAGTCTCCTGCGACTGCGGGGCCTATTTCCGATCCTCTGTCCATTCATGCCTCCGGGCGGAGTTCCTCTGGGCGGCGTCCACTGACTCCCTTGACGCCTTTGAGGAGCGGTGGGCGCTGTCCGGGGTTCTCTGCTCGGTGTCCCCGTCCGGTTCCCTTCGTTTGACCCTTTGACCGCACTCCCGTCCCTGTTTTTCATTAGTTGTCCCCCGTAATTAGTTGGCTCTCCAGGCCCTGTGGATCTCCCCCTTAGGCTGGGGGGGGCTCCTTTCGTAGTGGACGAGCTCCGCCCGCCCACTTCCTGGATCCCAATAGGACTACTCTGTTGTAATACACGCTCGTGCTCCACACCCTTCACGTCCTCACCCTCGCGTCCCGCCCTGACGCAAAGGGCCGGGACCTCCTGCCATCTCTAGAGGGTGAGGAGCCCCGATGGGCCAGCCTATATTCCACCTTAGTCCCGAGGCCCGCCGGGGATATCAGTTGGCGGCTCCTTCACGGGGCCGTGAGAACGGGCGTGTACTAGGCACGGTTCACCCCAGTCCCGGACACCTGCCCCTTTTGCAGCGTGAGAGAAACCCTGGCGCACATATACCTAGAGTGCGCCAGGCTGCAGCCCCTATTCCGGCTCCTCACGAATATTTTGTTGAGATTTTGGTTGCACTATTCCCCTCACCTCCTTATCTATGCACTTCCTGTCCGTGGCCCCACTAAGTCGCGGGACCTCCTGGTCAACCTCCTCCTGGCCCTGGCTAAAGTGGCCATCTATAAAACCAGGGTGAGGAGGTTGGCCGATGGAGTCTCCTGTGTCTGTGGGGCCTATTTCCAATCCTCTGTCCGTTCACGCCTCCGGGCAGGGTTCCTCTGGGCGGTGTCCACTGACTCCCTTGACGTCTTTGAGGAGCAGTGGGCGCTGTCCGGGGTTCTCTGCTCGGTGTCCCCGTCCGGTTCCCTTCGTTTGACCCTTTGACCACACTTCTGTCCCTGTTGTTCATTAGTTGTCCCCCGTAATTATTTGGTTTTCCAGGTCCTGTGGACCCCCCCCCCTTTAGCACTTCCTGGATCCCAGTAAGACTACTCGGTTGTACCCAAATGGCCTGGGTCTATCACAATAGATAAGAGAGAATTATTTTAAGGGGCTGTTGATTTTCATAACTGCATGTGTAACAGGTGCATTTATCATGTGTGTGTGTAATTCCATCCAGTCTGTGGTATTAAGCCATGGGGGCTATAAAGAAAGATAATGGCATTTAAGCCAGTTAATTCAGTTCTGAAAACCTGGTCTTGAATAAATAGGGGGTTAATTCTTTGCCTTTGGTTTAACGGGGTGAGGGGGTGGTATGGTTGCTTTGCACTTGGGTCAGTACGTTAGCATTGTACCATTGACCATGTTAACAGCCACAGTTACCGGTTAAAGGCCTTTCACCTGTAGCTAGTCCTTGCTAACGATGCTTTCAGTGCTAGGGCTGCTCTGCCTTTTCATAGTATGGATTTAGCAGGTCTGATTTATCCTTACCCAGTTTTTTCAGAGAACAAAGGGTCTCATCTCTCTCTGATCGAAAATGCCCTGCTAGTTAGTCCAGGCAGCAGTTTGCAAACCTCATGGCCGGGGAAGAGCGGAAAAGTAAGAGCATGGCCTTTGTGAATACTACTTCAGTCAGATGCTTTGTTGAAGCCTCAGCAAAAGGAGCTTTGCTTTGGCAGAAAGTTCCATCTTTGAACTGATCCTGCCTCTAGAAGGGCTCTGTTTTTGGCACTCAGCAGCATTGGTTCGACTGCATGCAATGTTTGTTTGCATTAGAGGAATCTGTCTAACTTGCCCTCATACACACACAAACCCCAGTGGGTTTGGTAGATTTCTGGCTAGAAAAACAGCATAATACCAGCTAAGGGAAAGGACAACAAACAGTGACGGTGACGAGAGGAAAAGTTTATTGATTCTAAGCTGTATCGCGAGTGCTGGATGCACGTAGAGGGAGAAAGCATATTCCAAGTGCATCTCCCTTTCCCTCTCAGCTGTACTGATTACAAAGCTGTGGGCCAAGAATAATATTGACAGAAAAAGTAACTCATCCACTTGGGCATTTTAGCAGAAGGAAGACCAGGTTACATGCGCAGTTCAATTCTTAGCCTCGGCTTTGCCAGGGATAGGAAGTTATCGTATGCTGTGCATTCAGCAGCTCTCACTGCTAGCGGAGAACACGTTGGTAGATCAAGACCTGCAATATCGATAGTTGTCACTCGTCAGTGTCAACAAAACCACCTGCCTAGTTGGAGACAGCTATCCTATTGTAGGAGACCGGGGCTTGGTAGGTGGGATCTGTCATAATGCCAAGAAGGTTTAAGGCATGTGGCGTAATTAGCATAGCTTTGCCCTTGCTGTCCCTTGGCTTGTTTTCCTTTGTACAATGCATCTCCCACGGAATGTTTAGCTTAGATGCGGTACGTGGTTTTTCACAGGGATTCTGCCTTTTACCCTGTCTCACACATTGAGAGCTGGATTGACCTGAAGTACTGTAAGGAAGTGAAATGGCTTTGCTCGGGGACTCTGAAATCTGTGTGACCTCTTTACTACATGGCCCTGACTTCAGATGCTCCCACTTGGATAAGAAATGAACTGAGTAAATGTATCCAATGTTTTCTTCGAGGGTTTATGGATTGATTTTTTTAACAGCAATCACATATAAGCCATGTTTTGACTCCTAGACTTTAAGGCCAGAGGGGACCATCATGATCATCTCATCTGACCTCCTGCACGTCACAGGTCACGGAACCTCCCCCAGTAGGCCCATAACCTCTGGTTGAGTTCTGTAGTCCTCAAATCATCATTTAAAGACTGCAAGTTACAGAGAACGCACCACTTTCTCTGGTTCAAACCAGCCAGTGACCCATGCCCCACACTGCAGAGGAAGGTGGAAAACCTCCAGGGTCTCTGCCAATCTGACCTTGGGGAAAATTCCTTTCCAACCCCAAATATGGCAGTCAGTCAAATTCTGAGCCTGTGGGCAAGACCCACCAGGCGGACACCTGGGAAAGAATTCTCTTTAGTAACTCGGAGCCCTCCCCATCTAGTGTCCCATCTCCAGCCATTGGAGATATTTGCTAATAGCGGTCGCAAATGGGCCATGGGCCACTATTGGCAGTCTCATCACTCTGTCCCCTCCATAAACTTATCAAGCCCAGTCTTAAAACAAGTCAGGTTTTTCACCCCCACTACTCTCCTTGGAAGGCTGTTCCAGAACTTTACCTCTCTGATGGTTAGAAACCTTCACCTAATTTCAAGCCTAAACCTATCAATGGCCAAGTTTATAGCCATTTGTTCTTGTGCAAACATTGGCCCTTAACTTAATTAACTCCTCTCCCACTCTGGTGTTTATCCCTCTAATGTATTTATAGAGAGCAATCAGATCTCCCCTCAGCCTTCGTTTGGTAGGCTAAACAAGCCAAGCTCCCTTAAGTGCCCTCTCATAAGGTAGGTTCTCTATTCCTCGGCTCATCCTAGAAGCCCTTTTGTGCACCGGTTCCAGTTTGAAATCATTTTTTTTTTTTACATGTGGGAGACCAGGACTGCACACAGGTTTCCAGGTGAGGTCTCACCAGTGCCTTGTATAATGGTACTAACATTTTCCTGTCTGTACTGAAAATATCTCGTGGCTGCATGACATTGGCAGTTCATCGTCATCTTGTGATCGACCAATAACCCAGGTCTTTCTCCTCTGCTGTTGCTTCCAACTGATTCATCCCCGGCTTATAGCAAAAATTCTTGTTGTTAGTCCCTAAGTTCATGATGTTGCACTATTAAATGTTGTCCCATTTCTATTACTCCAGTTTTCAAGGTCATCCAAATCTTTTTGTATGATATTCAGGTTTTCTTCCTGTATTGGCCAGACCTCCCAGTGTCGTCATCCACAAACTTTATTAGCAGAGGGTTCTCTGAGGAGGTTGAAAGTATCTTCCAGGAACTGATGGGGTTTGGAGAAGAGCTCTTCTGTTATTTTTTGTTTACTGGCTGGCTGAGTTAATTTGTTACCATGTGATTGTTTAATGCCACTAGTGGATGAAGTTTGTGTCATTCATATATAATTTTTAATTCTCCTGGGTGGGCATTATTCTGTTGTTGTAAGATTACTTGATGATCACAGTGCCTAGAGCTCTTTGTACAGGTATCTTTTAAAACTACTGTATACATCTAAATAAATAAAAAATAGGGTGCCTTCTAGCAGCATGTCACCTACTACCTGAGCACTAAACACTGACATTGACCAGATCAGTCTTTTTTTCCCTATCCCTGTTGCGGGAAGTGCATGAAGCAAGCTAACAGCATCAATGGTGAAAAGTAAATCAGGTTCAAGGTATGATTAGTAACACGGGTAAGGACTGTCTCTCTTAAAAACTTTATTATTACCTTAACTCTTGATACTGTCGCATCTTTATTTTATTTTTATTTAATTAATTTTAACCAATACATTATTTTGGCGCTCTTCCACCAGAGATGTCTGGGTAAATGTGAGCAGTGTTAAAGCCAGACAACACTTCTTAAATTAGTAAATATTTCCTTCAGAAAGCCACTGTGACTGGACATATTTTAGGAGGCAAACTAAAATTACAGCAATGTTCTCTACTCTGTCTGAGTAACTTTTAAACTTTTTTTTAAATTAAACGTTCTGCCAAATATTTATCCTCTGTCATGAAAAGAAAAATATTTGTTTGACATTCTATTCTCCTTGGCATTTAGCTGATCCTTGGAGCTCTCAAAAGCCTCTGTATTCCCCTAAAGACTTAATGTAGGTCACTGATCGTGCGATTGTAGCCCTTATGTAGAACTGCAGTTGGTGTAGGCCTGGATTCAGCAAAGCACTTAAGCAAGGACTTAAACTCTGTTGGCTTCAGCACAAGGTATTAGGCCCAACAATTGGTACGATGTGCACAGAAAAGCTTTTTAGGCCATTTCTAGAGATTCAGAGAACATTTGAGTTGCAGCTTCACTCGGAGTTCCATGCAATTGGCTTCACTGTATATAAGGCAACGCGGTTGAAAGGTGAAGGGTTACCAAAACAGGGACAGTGTACAGCACAGCCTTGCAAACGCCACTGAGCAGAGCGCTCGTTACAGTAATGGGATTACCCACAATAGCAAGAGTCTCGGTAGCATATGCAGGATCAAACCTAAATTGTTTTTAAAAAATCTCTCTGAAACATTTCTAAAGCAGTTAATTCTGCTTAAGGAAAACTCAATCCCTGGTGCTCGGCTGCCAGCTACCATGGTAGAGCACCACTATGATCACCTTGTCTCACCCCCTGCATGTCACTGGCCAGAGAACTTCCCTGAATTATTTCCCATTTGCACTCAAGCAGATCTTTTAGAAAAACATCCTATCTTGATTTTAAAATTGTCAGTGATGGAGAATCCACCAGAACTCTTGGTAGATTGTTCCAGTGGTTAATTACCCTCACTGTTAAAAGTTTGTGTCTTGCTTCCAGTCTGAATTGGTCTAGCTTCCACTTCCAGCCTCCCGTGAGACCTTTTTGCTGAAAAGAGACCATTCCCATTTTAAAACAAGAGAGTCCAGATGTGCTCAGTTGCCTCTGACAGGTTTTCTTTCACTCTGGCGTGGCAATAAGATTAAAGTTTTATGGCAATATCACCGCTATCCTAAAAAAAAAAAAAAATGTATCATCATAAAACCTTTCCTTTCTGCCAGTTAGATTTCAAACTCTTCTCTGCATCTGTTAATACAATCCTTAATTCACTCGGAACATTTTATTGTCGTTTCAGATAAATGTAGTCAGAATTATTGTCCTAATATTCTCTTAATCTTTGAATTTCATACGTGCACCATATCACTCCCACCCCCATATATTCCTTTTAGAGCCTATTTTTGCACGGAAGCCAGTCTTGAGATCATGTGAAAAATCAAAAAGCTTTAGCCTGAACTCTCCTCACTTTCCACTGAAGTGTCTTTCATACCCTATTAATTACTTTAATGGAGACATGCTGCTTTAAGGAAGTTCTTTATTAATACCACTAAATCTTTTTTTATTGTTGTTTAAACACTTTTTCTTTCCATCATGTAGATGTATTTAATCCTCTCTGTCTTTAAAATAGATGAGTGCATAATGCCACATAAAATATTTTGACACTTCTGTTTTACATTCTTGGGGTGGGGGTGGGGGGAGCATTTTGTTCTTTGGAACGTTCTGTAGCTCACGAAAGCTTATGCTCAAATAAATTGGTTAGTCTCTAAGGTGCCACAAGTCCTCCTTTTCTCTTTTGCTTGATGTGTCTATATTTTAACATAAGCGATGGGGTAGTAAAAGGGGACATCCTCCCTGGAAGGAAAAAAAAAAAAGTCACATCCTTACAGATATTACTAATAATATGGTAGCTTATTATATGGCAGGAACTTTAAACAGCAGAGTGACGTCTTGCTATGCGTGCGGTGAAGTAGGCTTGCTTTTGGCTCTTCGATCTTCTGGGACATTGAAACTAGAATGGTCAGTTTGGCTTCCAGGTCGTCAGCACAAAGCTGTGGCTCAGGAGAAGACTTAACCATGTGTTTTCATCTAGTCCATTCCTCTCCTGGGCAGCAGCTGGATGTGTATTCACGTTCTGCCTGGGATAGGGGGCGCGTTCATTAATCAGGGACTTAGACTGGGTTATCCAGTACCTAGGCCTTGTCTCTTAAGGTTGTTACCTCTGAGCTACAAAAGAAATGGGACATCTAGGCTGATCCTGAGCCCATCAAACGAAACAGCTGGCAGCGTACTGAGCACCCTTACAGATTTCCCAGAACAGCGATCTCAAAAAAGTAACAATCCTGCAACCATCTGGACAGGTGGCAACCCTACTGTCTGTCCCTAAAAGTTATATGGTATTAATTATACATATAATTTGATACAAACCCCCCTCCCCCAGTGAAAATGGAAACATGTTTGTGTAGACCAGACCTAATACTTGCTTTTAATACACTGCATATGTTAATTTTTCAAAGATGTACCTTGTTTGTTGAAAACATTTAGATTAATATTCATTTTTAAAAAAACCTAACTTGGGACATTGGTTGGAATTTTCCAAAGCATCTAAGTGATTTAGGAACCTGACTGCCACACTAGATTGATTTAAATCACCAGTTTTAATCATGATTTAATCAGCAAGCAGGAAACCTTGATTTAAACAGTCAATTTTTAAAGTTGTTTTGCATTTGTGCTTTTTAGTTATATTCTTAGAGAGAGGTGGTCTCACTGGTTGGTATAATTTGGTAATTCGTTTTGCTAACCAGGAGGATTCACTATATCTCTCTCTATATTTTTTAAGTAATTATATCGCTTATTCAGATTCTTGATATTTACAGTTTTTTAAATTGCTAGAAAATGGATGACACATTCTTATTTATTAGAAGATGAATTTTTTACTCATGATTTGTGTCAAGCAGCACTGGATAGAAATGACAGGTTGCAGAGTAACAGCCGTGTTAGTCCGTATTTGCAAAAAGAAAAGGAGTACTTGTGGCACCTTAGAGGGGAATTCCAATTCAAAGTGCACAAAAGCATCATTTTAACATTGCTTTTTATTAAAAATCTTAAATGTGCTGGCTACATTAGAAAACAAGTGTTTTGTGCTTAAAACTAATTTATTAAATAAATGAAGTATCTGTAGTCAGTGAATTGAATTGGTTGTTTCTGGTCACTGTGTCCTTCAAGATTTTAGAATTAATAGATCTCATCCTCTCTTGCCTAGTTTTTATTCATGGTTTGGAAGAGGAACACAAGCTTTCCTGCTTTTTCAGCTCCCAGCTGGTTGTGCCACTTTGAATGAACTATTCATTGAACTAAACTAGTTGAACAAACTGAAATGAAGAAATAGTCTCCCTGTACCTGCAGACCAAAAGCTGCCGCTGTCAAAAGCTGGTTTAGCATTTCAACAAACTCTGGTTCCAGTTGCTTAGCCAGTGACTGCCACCAGTTCAGTGGTCGGACTTTTAGATATTGCTTTTAAAGATTACTTTTTTTATTTAATTGAAATGATTTTAATAGATTATTGTACGTTTGGCCTTAAAATAAAAAAAATCTACGTTCTTTAATGTTTTTTTTTATCATAATTTTTATCCACTCTGCTCCTTAAGAGCATCTCAGGGTTCTTTCCCCTAGGGTACAGATATGGGGACCCGCATGAAAGACCCCCTAAGCTTATTCATACCAGCTTAGGTTAAAAGCTTCCCCAAGGTACAAATTTTGCCTTCTCCTTGAACAGTATGCTGCCATCACCAAGCGTTTTAAACAAAGAACAGGGAAAGAGACCACCTGGAGACGTCTTCCCCTGCAAAAAATATCCCCCCAAGCCCTACACACCCCCTTTCCTGGGGAGGCTTGAGAATAATATCCTAACCAACTGGTTACAAAATCATCAAAGACCCAAATCTCTGGATCTTGGAACAATGGAAAAATCAGTCAGGTTCTTAAAAGAAGGATTTTATTTAAAAAAAAAAAAAAAAAAAAAAGTAAAAATCATCTCTGTAAAATCAGAATGGAAAATACTTTACTGAGTATTCCGATTCAAAACACAGAGGATCCCCCTCTGGGGAAAACCTTAAAGTTACAGAAAACAGGAATAAACCTCCCTCTTAACACAGGAAAAATTCACATAAAACCCAAAAGATAAACTAATCCGCCTTGCCTGGCTTACCTCTGCTGGTTGCAATATTGGAGATTTGGATTAGGATGGGTTGGAGAAGATGGATTTCTGTCTGGCCTCTCACAGTCCCAAGAGAGAACAATCACGTAAACAAAGGTTTCAGAGTAACAGCCGTGTTAGTCTGTATTCGCAAAAAGAAAAGGAGTACTTGTGGCACCTTAGAGACTAACGAATTTATTTGAGCATGAGCTTTCGTGAGCTACAGCTCACTTCATCAGATGCATACCGTGGACAAACAACAGCCTTCACCCCCACACCCAAGATTTGAAAGTATCTTGTACCCTTATTGGTCCTTTGGGTCAGGTGCCAGCCAGGTTAGCTGAGCTTCTTAACCCTTTACAGGTAACAGGATGTTGCCTCTGGCCAGGAGGGATTTTATAGCACTGTATACAGAAAGGTGGTTACCCTTCCCTTTATATTTATGACCGAGAATAAGTCTCTTTTGAAAATAGGACTTACGTGCCTGAAAATTTTGAAAATGTTACTTCTAATTTATTTAACAGCCATTGCTGATCATTTCCTGCCTTTAAGATCCATGAACAAACTTGGGTGAGTTTTAAAAGAAAATCAAACAAAAATGAATTATCGCAGTACATGATCAAATTATTTCTTTTGGCTTAGAAATGTCCTTAAGTTTTTTAATAGGTTTTAACATTGCATATTCCTGTTTAATATCCATATACGTTTCTCAAGGCCTCTGTGGAGTCTGAATGGCTCTGCAACATTATCGTATTTGTCACTAGTGCACTTAACTTTAGCTGGGCAAAGTTTTTTGTTTGGGAAGGGTATTGTAATTGCAACAACACATAGTGAAATATAAAGGCAAGAGTAAACTTGTGGGACTTCCTGACATTTTAAAATAAGCAGCTGGTCAAATCTGAGGGCCAAGTGCTGCTCTGTGTTCCCAGGTGTAAATTCAGAGTGACTCCACTGATGTCACTGGAGTTACTCTGGATTCACTGCAGGTGTAAGTAAGAGCACAGTTTGGCCCGGTGAGAGATGTTTCGGAAGCCTGCTCCAGCTCCCATTGAAATCACGGAGAGTATTTCCATTGACTTTCATGGGAGCTGGATCAAACCTTCGTTGCACAAGAACACATGGCTAACAGAAGTATACCTGTGCCATTTAATGCATATCATAAGGGTGCTCCTTGGAGGGTACACATTCTGGTTTTAATTTCTCTGTTTTAATATTGAAGATAATCAAGATAGATGCAATAAACAGCATTCACATTAATTTTAGTTTGAAATACCCTAACATGATCAGAAAGACTGATGAGATGTAATATTTTTTCCCTTTAGCTCCCCCCCCCACCCTTGTGCATCCCTTTTTTATTTTTTAAATAAATAATCATATTTTAAAAGCAGTGTAAATAGATTGAAAAGTGTGCTCCAATGGGGTGGATAAATATATTCCGTCTGGTAGGGAGTGATTATTAAATAATTCACGACTGGCAAACCCAGGAGTGAGTTATCCATTTTCTCCTTCTTCATGGGTAATTTTTTTTTTCAGATCCCACAGGAGCTAATTATGTTTTCTTTGTACATAATGTTTAATAATTTTTTATAGTCTGACACTAACTCCTCCAACTACAGATTCTGCATTTTTTTTTCCAAATATATGTGTGTTGGCGGGAGGGCGTACGTTACTTTTCTTCCCTCTGCTGGAAAAAAAAAGGGGGGAGAGGAGAGAGAGAAATGTATATCTAAAGCTCTCATGGAAGCAGAAGAATTTGGAAAGAAATTTCCACATATAGAATGAAATTTGCTTTTGTGCAGAGGGCAGACCAGCAGAAGGACTACGGAGTATGCATAGATCTGGAGCAGGGTGTTAGCACATGATGTGAACTTCATCCACTGCAAGTGCTGCAGTGTAAGTTTCAGTCTGTCCCTCATCTCACAGAACCATGGAAATTAGAGGTGAGGTGAGGTATATTTTCAGGGCTCAATCCTATGCCCCTTGATGTCAGTGGGATCAAGATCAGGCCCCTATGGCACATCTAGTCAGACCTCCTTTGTCCAGCCTACCTTTAAACGAGCATGGCTTGCTGTTAATCGTTAAGCACATTACCAGATGAGGGCCTGATCCAAAGCCCATTGAAGCCAGTCGAAAGACTCCCACTGATATCAACAGACCAAGTACAGTAAAAGCTTTGTTATCCGGCATGTTAGGGGAACGAAGGGTGCCAGTTAGTCAAAAATTCCAGTTAACTAAGAGTTATACTTCCAATGGAATACCAATTTTCAAAGAATTAGAATACAATAAAATAAATAAAGTATGAAATAGTGAACAGGTACTCACCAATCCAATAGGAGTACTGCACTGAAGAGTGGTTGGTTTCTTGAAGCACTTAGATGTATACAAGTGAAGTTTTCTATACAGTAGGTTATGTTATGATACTACATATCACTATGGACAGCGCGTGGCCTACACCCAGATCACTAAAAATACACTTAACGCTAAAACGATACTGAACATAATTTAATCTTCCTTTGATGATTCAAAAGGCTCTTAGGATTTTAGAATCATAGAAGATTAGGGTTGGAAGAGACCTCAGGAAGTCATCTAGTCCAATCCCCTTCTCAAAGCAGGACCAACCCCAACTAAATCATCCCAGTCAAGGCTTTGTCAAGCCGCGCCTTAAAAACTCTTAAGGGTGGAGATTCCACCACCTCCCTAGGTAACCCATTCCAGTGCTTCACCACCCTCCTAGTGAAATAGTGTTTCCTAGTATCCAACCTAGACCTCCCCCACTGCAACTAAAGACCATTGCTCCTCATTCTGTCATCCGCCACCACTGAGAACAGCTGTATCAGTGCATGGGATTCTTCCGTCTAAGTGCAGGACCCTGAACTTGTCCTCGCTGAACCTTATCAGATTTCTTTTGGCCCAATAGTCCAATTTGTCTAGGTCACTCTGGACCCTATCCCTATCCAGCATATCTACCTCTACCCCCATCTTAGTGTCATCCACAAACTTTCAGAGTTGCAATCCATCTCATCATCCAGATCATTAATGAAGATGTTGAACAAAACCGGCCCCAGGACTGACCCCTGGGGCACTCTGCTTGATAGCGGCTGGTAACTAGACATGGAGCCATTGATCACTACCCATTGAGCCCAAAGATCTAGCCAGCTTTCTATCCACCTTATAGTCCATTCATCCGATCCATACTACTTTAACTTTCTGGCAGGAATACTGTGGGAGACCGTATCAAAAGCTTTGCTAAAGTCAAGGAATAACATGTCCGCTGCTTTCCCCTCATCCACAGAGCCAGTTATCTCCTCATAGAAGGCAATCAGGTTGGTCAGGCATGAGTTGCCCTTGGTGAATCCACGCTGACTGTTCCTGATCACCTTCCTCTCCTCTAAGTGCTTCAGAATTAATTCCTTGAAGACCTGCTCCATGATTTTTCCAGGGACTGAGGTGAGGCTGACTGGTCTGCACTTCTCTGTGCAATGCTCAGCGTCATCACTATCAACATCAATTATCACTGTAGATGTAGAAGGTGTCAGAGATTGGGCTGAATCTGTAATGACCCTAAGACATACCCTGGAAGCTGCTTTTTTGAATAAATCCCTGCTATCAGCTTGCTTACTTGTCTTCTGCCTCTTTTGCATAAAGCAGAGGGCAGAATGTGCAATTGCATAACCTCCTGGGCAGTATACTCGACCCGGTTACTAGATGGAAGATTTGTATTGGGAGATATCAGAAACGCTAGTTAATAGAGTTTTTCGGCGGATAAAGTGCAGGATGACACAGCTTTTGCTGTATATAGGCCCAGCCGCTGTGATGGGTTTGGGGGAGGTGGAATTTGCAGGCACCCTGGAAGCTGTGCTGTAACGACAGGCATGCGAACCAAATTAACTGGCATACCAGTTGCTGCACCCCATTGTGCCACCTTTGGGGCTACTGAATCTGGATTCTTGTGGCTAAAGAACCCCCACTCAGGGGTCAGAGAGCTACCCCACCCATTCTTCTCCCCCAGGCCGTCTGCCTGCGAGTGAGTTTCCCTGAATGCTTCGGTGACATCTTTTCAGACAAAGTGCAATCCGCAGCTTCTTCCTCTGGTGCTGTAATTTATAATTATCCACTGGACATTCTTCTCTCCACTCATAAAGACAAAAGGGAAGTGGAGACCCAGGGCACTACCACCTCTTCATTTTTTTAATTATCTTTTAGGGCGCTTAATGAATCTGGCTGTCATTACAGGTGAGCAGCAGCTGTATTTCCAGGCAGGCAATGCCCTCTGGTGTTCTCTTTCACGTGGTGTCCAAAGGGCCAAACCACTTTACCAGCAAGCAATGAAATCTTCTCAACCAGAGGTGAAAGCATCTTTTCTTCCTCTCCCTCCTTCTCCTGTTTCTGGGTGGAGCCCCAAAAGCTGGTGTGGAAATGCTCTTTGTTTTCAGAGGCACTTGCTTTGGCGCTAAACAGCCTCAAGCAATCTTTCTTGGGGCACGAAGCAGACACCAAGAGTTGCAGTGGATTTGGCGGTTTTATATAGTTCCAAAGAGAATCAGTCCCTTTGAATCAAAACCTGCTGCTGCTGCAGGATGCCCTCCTTTCGTAATTCCCCTCAGCCCCCCAAATTCCCATTTTAAACAGGAAAAAGAAATCATTGGTAGGAGGTACAGTCTATGCATGAGTTAGCTGTGCCTGGAGTGTTTTGCTTGTTCATGGAGTGAGGGATTTGTTAATTCATAAAGCAGTATTATCTTATTTTCCATAAAGTGTAGTTATGGTGAAAACCAGTGTAAAAAGAGCATCTCTCTCCAGCAGGGCACTGATCTCTGTTCATCTTTTGAGTCTTATCGGCTGACTGCAGTGACAAAACCTAGTATTTGCTCCTCTTGGCCCAGCAGAAGCTAAGGCAGCCAGGGTATAGCGAGCTGCATGCTGATCTGCCTCGCGCTTCCTGAGCAAAATTGCCAGCACAGTTCTGGTTGCGGAACCTTCAGTACTGATGGTGACGGTCCAAGCAGGAAGAAACCCGGGTGGATTCAAGGCCTCAGGAGTTTGTAGGTCTGGTCAAATCGGGAAACTCTCTTGTAAACCGAGCAACTCTGATCTGGAGTCACAAAGCGAATAAGCGTGGAGCGTCCAAGGCTACGTCTACACAGCAAAACAAAACAAAACATGGCAGTGAGTCTCAGGGCCTGGGTCAACTGACTTACGGGGCTAAAAATAGTCCCGTAGCGTGAGCCTGAGTCAGGTGACCCAGGCTCTGAGACCCGCTGCTGCTACACTTGCTGAATAGACATACCTTGCGCGTCCATTTGGCGCACATTTCCCCGTCTGCTTTATTCTGTTCAGCCCTGTAGAGAGACAACTAAAGACACAGGGTGCAGCTCGGGGGTACGCGGTCAAAGGTGTGCTGCTCGGTGTCTGCAAAGCTCGTCCGCTCCGATCCCTGTTGCAGCCTCTGTGCAGAACCGCTCCCCTTTTGTGTCATATTAGAGCAGCCTGAGAGCTGCTCTGACTTACGCTGCTAGGAGCTGAAACAGCAGCTGAGGGTACTTGGGCACCTTGGCTGTGCCCCTTTCCCTCCTGTGTCAGAAGTTTAAAGGGAGGGGGGGTATAAAAGCCCCCACGTAAGCTCTGACCCTTGCTTTGGGTTAATCTTCACTGGGCCTGATACAACAGCAGTACGAAGTAAAGTAGACTGTTGAATGTGGCCTCCCCTGTCCCTGTCCTGTTGGCTCTTCCATTCTCCTTTGTCATTTAAATCTTGGAATAGATGTATTTATGTACGTGGAATCTGATTTTTGAGAGACCCACAACTCTAACCCAAGCCAATGAGAGCTGCAGGCCCAAGAGGTACATATCACCTGTGTGTGCTTTGGTGTCCCTCTTCCCACCCTTCCCGTGCTGCTTGTCTCTAGATTGCAGGACCTTTGGGGCATTGATTCCATCTTTCTGTCAGGATTACTTATATTACTGTAGCACCGAGAAACCTTCATTGGGATCAGCACCTTGCTCTGGTATGTAGCCCTAAAAGGAGGAGACCGCCCCTCTGCCCCAAAGACCTTACACTCTAAAGAGACAAGACCGACGGGGGTGGAGGATGACTTTCTGAAAATCACACGGCAGAGCTGAGAATAGCGCTCAGGTCTCCTGACTCCCATTCCAAAGCCCTGTCCACGAGACCATGCTGCCTCCTGTGTGCTGTGGACAGCATCTAGTGCGTAGTGGGCACTGCCAGAATACAGATAATAAGCACTGTGCAGAATTAAAAGAAACACCCACGGGAGAGCTACTTCCTTAATACTAAAGCAAAGCCCCTCGACTGGCGATAATGCATGGAGCCCGTATTGCAATATGCCAGTAATGCAGACAGTAGTGGCCAAATGTTTCTGTTTTCTAAGAGCTATTCCATGCAGGCTGTTATCCTATTTCTCTGGTACTGAGAAGAGCAGTCAGATCAGACCAGAGCCCATGTGGGTGGAATATATTCTGTCCAAAAAAACAATCTTAAGGTAAGGTGGGGGTGGAATTTAGTTTATTTACAGTCAGTTGACTTTTATACTTAGCACCATTTATTAAAAAAAGATGATGAAGAAGAAAATGAAGCAGAGAGCAAGGAAGTGTTTCTTTGTGATATTTTTGTGCCTGGCAATGGAAAGGGGCGTGTGTGCGTGCTGACAATTTATCTTCTGCCCCTGAAGAGAAATGACTTGTTCATAAATGGACATGAAATGAAATGAAATGAAATGAAATGAAATAGTGCAGAACACGATAGGAACTTTTCAGAGTAAATGGGTCAATTTCATGTTACTCTTTCGATAATTGTATGTAGAGTGTACTGGGCTCCAAATACTGGCAAATGTGATGTTTCTCCTAGTATTTTGCTCCTCTTGTAAATGGAAGGAAAACGTATTGCAATCCTGACTCTTATAATCAGCTTTTACCGGTGTCTAATAGCAGTCCATTTTCAGTGAATCCTTATTACCTCCAAGCATAGTCCAAGACACTACAAAATAACCTAGCATTGCTTAGACTGGTACTCTTCTGAACAAGACGTAGGGCCCTTATTGCAAATGTCCCATCTCAGCAGGAAGTGCAGTCATCTTTTGAATCTTTCCCTCCCTAACTGCAGAATAAGCCCTAGTGCTCTTCGCTGGGGAATAAGCCACATGCTCATTCTGAAATTTCTGGGATGGTGGCAGACTTCCTGCTCCGTTTATGCACTCCGCAAACTGTTGATCTTGATCAGCATGGTGTACTCCGCCCCCTCCCCACATTTACTATTGGCTTAGCTGCTCCAGAGAGGTGTTAGAATCATACAAGTATAGGACTGGAAGGAATTTCAATAAGTTGTTTAGTCAAGTCCCCTGCACTCAAGGCAGGACTAAGTAATAACTCGACCATTCCTGTCAGTAAAAAAGTAAGAATTACAGACAGTTAAGCAGTGAGGAGTTAGTTAATAATTTTACTTAAGTTACCATTAATTAAATTAACACTTCACACTACCACAGCACCTTTCACCTACAGATCTACGAGTGCTTTAGGAAGGTGAGTAATTACGAGGATCCCTGTTACAGCTGGGTTAAGTCACACCAAGGCAAGGCAACTATATTGATGTAGTTTCATCAGTGCAAATTCCCTTAAATCTAGGCAAGGCCTTAGAAAAGTAGAATACAAAGAGAGAGAGAGAGAGAGAACTTTGTAGAACTGGCTATCAGGGATTATATTCTGATTGTGGTTTCACTACTATAAATCCACAGTGCTTTGACTTGAATGGAGTTACTCCTCTCACTTACAGCAGGCTAAGCAAGATCCGCCTTGGCTCACCAGTGCAGATGAGAAGGGAACAGCGTATACAAAACATCAAACATAAGAAACTTTCTTCACTTGCAGGGCCCTACATGGCCTATCCCCACCTTACCTGGCATCTCTAATTCACTGCTAAGTCAGCTCCCACCTCTGATCAGCCCATGATCCCAGCCTCCACTTGCCTCTTGTTAAATTTTCAAACAAGCAGCTTTCTGCTTTCTCTCAGGCTGCCCCTCGCACTTGGGAGGAGCTCCCTGTAAGCCTCTGTAAAGCCACCTCCCTTTTATGTGCAGTTACTTAGGGACTTGCATTCTTAGCTTTGTGGGAGCAAATTGGGCTTCAGTTTAAGTTGGTGTTGTTCCCACCCAAGTGTTGATGAATATGAATTTGTTTGAAAGTTTTCTTCAGAAGTTTTTGGATTTTCATCCCCCCGCAAAAAAAAAAAAAACAAAAAACCACCCTGAAAAAAATTCCATCAAAAAACTCCAAAAGTTCATCAAAATCAGACCCCTCCCACCCAGATTTCTGTTTTGATTGGGAGAGGGGCTTTTTTTGCTTAAAAAAAATTTTTTTTTCAAACAAAATATTTTGGCAAGCCGTAACTTCAGCCCTTCTGAAATGCCCCTGTTAATTTCTGTGCCATCTTTATATCTGTGTATTTAAGGCCTGATTTAGTTCCAGCTGGGCCTTTAGCTTGAATGCCTGTTTTCCCTTAAAGCTAAAATGCCAAAAACACCAATACCATTGCACCAAGCAGTGAAGTAAGGTCAGGCCTTTCTGTCTCTGTCTGTCTGTCGAACTGGAAATAAAGTCTGTTCCTGTGAATAACCTTAAAATCTGCTTCTGCCAAAAGGAGAGGAGGAGGAGGAGAACTCAGATATGAAAAACACTGAGTGAATCAGCAGTTGCTAAAGTGAGTTAAAGTTAACACTTCTGACTGCGTTATTGAGTCTGCATTGCTAGCATATTTTGATAAGATATTCACGACTACAGATTCCACACAATTCATTAGAAACCTGAAGTAAATGATCTTTGACCTGCCACGCCAAAGAGCCTTGAGAAACGTGCATGTTGTTTATTTCACAGCTGTCGTTGAAAGTTTGGAGCCTTTAAGGTCTCATTCAGATCTCAGATCCATCAGGAGTAACTCAGTGAAAGAGAACAGAATAGATCCATTGTAAAAGCCTTGGGAATCAGTTCATAATCAGCCTCTTGCCAGAGAATGGGTCACAGTAACTCCTCTGGCTTAGAGAGAAATATGAAAAGATCAAGGGCTACATTAATCATTTTTCCCCATTTTACATAATATTTTAGCAAACACTGTATTTCCCACATGTTTAAATGCACTGCCTGAAGAATCACAGACGACAATGTGGCAGTAATAAACCATTCCTTATGTGTTGAGGGCAAAGCAATTATTCTGTTTTTAAACTTGTATTTTTTTTAATAATGTTCATCTTTGCTTTGGTTATTCACACACTCATGGAGAGAGCTTGTTTTTATTTTATAGAGAGAGAATTTATCATTGCTTGGATCAGAGCTAGCTGGGTTTATGTTAATTGCTCCTGTTGCCTAGAGTCTATCTAAGGTACCTAAGTTGCCCCTACTACCAGAGAATCCAAGTAATTCAGTGGTCCCCAAACTTTTCACCTCACACACACCCCTTACCCCTGTCCACACCTCCCCCCAAAAGTTGGGAGCGATGGTTGGGAGTGGGGCCACTGTTGGGGCTGTGGCAGGGAGTAGGGCTGAGGCTGGGGCCGGAGCCATAGCTGGGCCAGGAGCCAAGGCTGGGGCCAGGGATGGAGTTGGGAGCGGAGCCACGGCCGGGGCCAGAGCAGAGCTGGAGGCAGAGCAGGGCTGGGTGGTGCTCCCTCCCCTCCCCCTGTGGGAGGCTGGCCTGGGCCCCTCCATGCCCCCTAAGGGGGCACGCCCCACAGTTTGGGGACCACTGGAGTAATGCCTGTAGGATCCCTAATTCAGGGATCTGCAGCCTTGAGTGCTTGTGTCCCGTGTGAGGAAGAGCGGTGTTGTTATCCCCATTGTACAGGTTGGAAGCTGAGGCACAGAGAGAGACTAAGTGATTTGCTCAAGGACACGTAAGAAGTGTGCAGTGGCATAGGGACTTAAACTCAGGTCTCCTGAGTCTCTAACAACCATGTGGCTACCCTGCGCCTATCATCACAGGGAAGCTCTGCACAACCAGTTCAGCCTCAGGGGACTTCCGTGCACAGCAGCCAGCCAGGGGAGGTGCTGCTCCATTGAGGCCAAACTGCCAGGGAGCAGGGCGAGGGTGGCTGGTTCTGGGAGCCTTCTCTGCAGAGGAGTAGGTGGCAAACCCTGATGTTTGGCACTTCTGGTGCTATTGAAACAATACATACGACAGCAGCGCATGGGGCAGGGGAGGGAGACAGGGAGAGCCCTATTTACCAAGGGCTGCATTGTGCCTGGCCTTCCGCCCCAGGCAAGCACGAGTCCTGGTCGCATGCCGCATGTTCATGGAGAGGGCACGCAGGGACTGGTACGTAGCACCCCAAATGGAGCAGGGGAGAGGTTAAGCTGCGGTGTGCCCGATGCCATAATACAAATGGAAAGAGTTGCTCAGAGGAGCGTTAAGGCCACCTTTAAAGAAGGGTGGTTCGTAGAGTTAGTGGTTACTGCTTTCCAGTACCTGTGGGTTCCCACTGGAAATCCCTGGTTTCACAGGGTTTAAAACATGGTCGTAATATACATTTGCTCCGGACTGGGATGTGGCCTGGAATCTTGGAAACTCTGCTTTAGAGCTAGCTTTGCAAGGGAAAATTGGCTTTCTACGGCACAACGTGACTTATTTGTTCTGTTGGTTTTGTAAGAAGCATTTTTGTATTCCCATGACTCAAGTGCATTTTATTTTATTCCATTAAACCGTATGTTTCGTAAACTCTGCTTAACCCAAAATTGCTTTTGATATTTTGAGATTGAGCAGTGGAGGGCAGGGGGAAGTTTTTAGGCTGTTTAAAGTATTTGGTACCTTCAGAACCATCAAACTGGGCATTCAAAAGCTGCCCGAATGGCTGTGTGATCTCATCTTTGGTCCCTCCTCCTATTTGTTGTAGGTAGTTGTTTTTCCCTTTACTGCGATCACCACAAAGTCCCCCTGAGATCTGAGAGTCAAGCTGGGTGGTTTCTTCTTGTGCACCAGCAGCTGCGGTAGCAGATCTGCAGGCCAAATGAGGCCCATAGCGACACCTGCGTAGCCCCATCAGAGCATCTGTAATTTTCACTCCAGGCATCTGAAGAAGTGAGGCTTTACTCACAAAAGCTTATGCCCAAATAAATCTGTTAGGCTTTAAGGTGCCACCAGATTCCTCGTTGTTTTTGTGGATACAGATTAACACGGCTATCCCTGTGAATCTTTCAGTAACACCTTCTGTAGCCCTAGAGCCTGTCTGCAACATGGTCAACAATTCTGTTGCCACCCAAGAAGGAATTAGAATCCAGCTGGCTCTCCCAGAGCTGTCTCCTCTGCAGGGCTAAGAGGAGAACGTTTCATTTCGGTCACTGTCAGCCAGTCTGACTCTGGTACGCACAGAGGCAGCAGGTCTGCCAAGTAGCCTGCACACTGTTCAGAGCAGAGAGGCCCTTTAACATTTCAAGCAGCTGATGTTTCTGCAAGAATTTTTTTTTTCCCTCCATAAAACCTTGCTCCCGTTTGACTCAGCAGGAACCTTTTGACGCTGGCTAATCCCATATATAGGCATCAGTTCAGGGAGGTGGGCTCGCTCACTGCAGTAGCTTTCCTAATGTTTTGTTTAACCAGGATGACGTTATTCAGACAAATTAATTCCTCCAAAACAGAAACTCGTTCTGACTGACTTACTGCAGCAACTTCCCCAAGAGCAACAAACGATAATCTGACATCTTAACAGCTGTACACCCAGGCAGGGGCAGTCTCCATAAAAGATCTAAGTGGGACATATCTGTGTGGGACAGCTAACCCTCTCCATAAATATGCTCCCGGTTTTTAATAGTGCGTTGGGTTTGAAGTACAAGCTGTTCTGGAATTCCTCACCCCCCCCCACCACACACACACACACAGATGTAGCCGGAGCTGGGTGGTGGAAGATGGGGAGTGTGGTTATGTCACTGTTGCTCTGCGGAGACTTTAAAACATCTTGCACCTCTGATCTCGCACATTCCTGTGCGGGAAGCTGACGGTTGGGAGAGCATGCTGCAGACAAGTGCCACTCCGCTGTCAACATCCACAGAATAGGAAGAGGAGCAAAAATGGAGCTGACCATGCATGAGTGTGCGGGGAGAAGGGAGCCCCTCTCAGCTGTACACCCCAGGGCTGTGGGGGGCTCCCTGCAATGCTGATTGGTACCGAGCCGTGGGGTATCTGGACAGGCTGGCTACCCTCACTGCGTGCACCAATCAGAGGGGGTGGGGGTGTAATGTGTGTGCAGGGGTTGCAGCCAGGCACAGGCAGCCCCACATCATCCTGTCTGCACTCCCTAAAATGTCCCCTTTGGGCTCAGGGAGCCCCCCAAAGCCCTCCTCTGCATGGGCACTGGAGGGGTGGGAGGGCTGGCGCTCACGTGGGTGGGCAGCTGTATTCTGGCCCTAACACATCTCGTTTCCTGTTGGTGGGAGCTGACAACGGCACAGCATGTGCCCCTCCCCCATGTCCACCAGCTAGTGCCGGGGGGAGCCCAAGTGGCCCCCGTTGGTAGAGGGATGGTGGGTGTCCCAGTTGAACACACTCCACAGGAACTGATCGTGCGCTTGGTGCTCCGGTGACTCTCGGAGCAATCATTCAGGCATTCGTGTGCTGATCAAGGCACCAGTCCAAGCACAGTGAGGCCTCTGAAAGGGCCCTGGTGAGCCAAGAAGGAATCAGGTAAAGTGCAGTGCTGTGGTAAGTAAAGGCAGCGTGATCTGAGCATGGGGCTCTCAGCCAGCAGCTCCTCCGTTTACGTGCTGTCTCCCTGCTGCTGATTTACTGCCTAACTGTACTCGGGTCACATCACCGCTTTTTGCCTTGGCTTCGCTCTCTGCGAACCTAGCGCCGCGGGGGGTGGCTGTAGGATTGAGTCGTCGCTGCTTGTGCAGGGCAGATTAAGAACTGGCTAATAGACCTTTCCAACGGGAATTGTACATGGGCAATCGGCATGGGCCTGGGGGTGTGTCCAGTGGGATTTGGCAGGAGTCGCTACTAGACTCAACTCTATTCAGCATTTGTATCAGTGATGTAGAGGTGCTTATAAAACCGCTGATGACGAAATGCGCGGGTGACGCACAGATTGGGGGAGTGGTAAATAATGATGAGAACAGGGCTGACATACAGAGTGACCTGGATCGCTTCTTGAAATGGGCCCATTCCAACCAAATGTGTTTTAATACAGCCAAAGGTGAGGTCCTGCATCTCTGAACAAGGAGTGCAGGCAGTAACTTCAGACAGGATTTAGAGGTGAGGGTGGACAAGCAACTCCACACGGGCTCCTGGTGCCGTGCTGTGGCCGAAAGAGCGGATGTGTCCCTGGGATGTATAAACGGGGGGCAGTGAGGTGACTTTATCTCTGTATCTGCTATTGGTGAGACCGACACTGGAAAACTGCACCCAGGTCTGGTGTCCACCTTTTAAACAGATGTTGAAAAATTGTTGCAGGAGTAGAAAAGAGCCACAAAAATCATTCAAGGGCTGGAAAAATGACTTACTTGAAAAACTCGAGAGGCGAGCTGATTACAGTGTATATAAAGTACGTTCACAGGGAGAAAACAAAGAGCCAGTCCTAAAGAGTGAGTGGAGAAAGGCAGAACAAGAGTGGATGTCTGAAAGCAGAAGCCAGGCAAATTGAAATTAGGCACTAACTTTTTACAGTGAGATGGACTAACCACTGGGCCACACTACCAAGGGAAGTGGTAGATTCTCCATCTCTTGATATCTTCAGATCCAGACTGGAGGCCTTTGTAGAAGAGATGCTTTTGCCAGACGCAAGTTACTGGACTCAGTACAGGTGAAATGTAAGGATCCGTGTTATGCAGGAGGGACAGACTAGATGATCTACTGGTCCCTTAGGGCCTTAAACCCTCTAATCTGTGCAGGTTGAATGTGTTAAGTGTTATAACAGCCCAGTGCCGCAGGCTTCCTGAGCAGAAATGCTGCTCTGATATTACGTCCCTGAGCAATGGGTTTGTTTTTTGCTCTCCCCACCAAAACAGAGAACCCCTGGCTGGTAGATTTAAGAGATGTTCCTGCCAGGTGCGGTGCTGACTAATGGCACTCTTTCGGTCTGACCTGATACTCAGCCAGCATCAATCAGCACAGCTCCACTGATTTACAGCCCCTGGGGATTTGACCCATCCAGTTCAATGACGGGAGTAGGCCTGCAGTCAAGGTTTGCGCAAAAGGCACCTGGGTGGGCGGTGCTTGGGTTGGTGGATACTAGTCCTGCCATGAGGGAAGGTGATAGCTTACATTTTCAGACGTGGCCACTGATTTCAGCTGCTTCATTTTTAAGTGTGTGGCTTTTGAGACACCCTGGGCTCTTCCCTCCTCTCCCCCCGCCCCCCCACCCCGCTCCAGGTGCTGAATACCCACAACTGCAGCTGGATTCCCTGGGAGAACATCTCTGAAAAAGGTGGCTCAAATTGAGCACCCCAAAAACCTGGACACCCCAAATCAATAGCCACCTAGAGACATGAGGCTGTTAGTGCTCTGGTGTTCAGGGGAGTTTGTATCTAAAGTACATCTTATGGCACCTATCAGCGTCAGATCCAACTCCTGAATCACACCGCATAGTGGTACCACAAATCATGGTGTCTCCAAGCAAACCAAGCTGGGTTAAAAATGGATGTTAGAGGTGAATTAAATTGAAAAGTCAGCAATTATAGCAATGCCTTGGGGTGAGGACTGTCTTTTTGTTTTGTGTTTGTACAGCACCTAGCACAATGGCATCCTGGCCCATGACTATGGCTCTTATGCACTGGGGGTAATACAAATAAGTAATATAATAATAATCCAAGCAGCACTTTTTCACCAGTAGATGACAAAGCATTTTGCAAAGCTGGGTTAGAACAAGGATATTGACGGTCACATGAACCCAGGAGAGAGTGCAAGGTTGCATCATGAAGCTGGGATTTCAGTCGTGTTCCAGCTCTCGGTTCCAATATTTTTGTGTTCGGTTTGTTTCAGAAAAGTGCAGAAAGGCCTTGGAACCAGTAATATTGTCTAAAATACCAAGGGTAATTAGCAACCTCCTGGAAAGATGTGCCACTGTAATAAGCTTTAAACCCCAGTTCCTTCCCACAGGTGGAGTCCAGGGATACCAGAGGCAATCTGCTCATTGTGGCTATTTTTATGCCTCTTCATGTAAGAATGTGAATGTTAAACAGTGTCTGGGTGAAGTGTTTGTAACGCATAAGCCAGCCTGCCTGCATGCCAGACGTGTTTGAGCTCTATTGCATTGGCTATATTAAAAGCCTGGATTGCTCCTAAACTGCATATCCAAGTGAAAATTTCGCTAGAAGAAACTTCTTTACCTACAAATCTGGCCGTTTAAACCAGAACCCTGAGACTTCGCAGGATAGTTACTTTCCCTGCCAACCACAAAGGGGGACAAATGATTGCAGGAGAGCTCAGCTAGTTATTCAAAGCCTTTGGATTAACTTTTCCAAGGAGATCTTGCAGGCGATGGTGCGATTTGATTTATAATGTGTTTCTGAAGTGGCTGCATTCCATTTCTGTTTCAGACCAGACTTCTACCAGGTCCCCACAGGACTGGCTAGAGGATCCGTTCTGCCCTCGCAAATCAGTATTTGCTGTCATGGGAGTGACAGATATGGCAACTTCTTGCAATATCTTTGGGAGCTCTTACTGTATTAAGTTTATGTAGCATCGTGGGCCAGAGATATACTGGTTCAAACTGGATTCTTCAGAGACCAACAGAGAAAGGAAGGATTTTCGGATAAATTGCCTGAACCATCTGAGGGTTTCCCTTCTGTGGGACCCAGCAAACAGACAGAGCCCCCTTTCTGTCCATGGGGGGCCCCAATCCTGCCTAGGAAGGGTTGGAAGGACTTCGGCCTGCTGAGGTCCTGTGAAATTGAGGGGTGACCTCTGGTAAACTTGTAGCAGGTGCATACGAACTTCTCTTGGTTTTTAAAGGTTTGCTCTGCGATGCTTTCACCTTTAAGAATAAATGAGCCTGCTTAACAAGAGCTGTGTGGTAATGCATAACTGCTCCCAGTTTTGCTGTTTGTAAGCCTTCGAAGAGAAAGCAAAGTGCAGACACTGGCTTGGCTAGGCAGTCTGCCTTGCTGGGGATTTTATAGTATAGGCAGACAACCGTGCAGCCTGGAAAAAACCAGGTCAGGAAGGAGAGAGATACAGGCCTCCCTCCACCCAGGAGGGATCCCGGCCGAGGAGCCAGGAGTCTAGAGTGAGTGCCTTTGGTGTCCCACAGAGGGGATGTACAGGTGCAGTTCCCTGACCCATGACAATGGGGCCAAAGAATGACTTGGCCAGAGGCCCCTCGTATTGAGCAGTGCAATGTTATGCTGCCCCAGGAGCAGACCAGGAAGTAGATTCTAACTCAAAAAGTCACAAACTGATCCCCAGTTCCCCACCCCTGTGCCAGTCACATACCAGTGACTACTCCCCATGGGAAAGCTCTGCGGAAGCTGCTTTCCATCAGCCCATGGTGCAGGTAGCTGGGGCAGGGCAGTAAGGGGGACACCTTACACCCTTGTTGGAGCATAGAAAAGCGGGTCTGAATGTGGCCCCTAGTTGGGGCCCGCTGAATGGTGGCCCTTCCTTTTGTTGTCCCTGCTAGACCTGTGAAATCAGAGAGTACACAAAGACATGGGCCTCAGCAACATTGCTTTTCATCAGTTGTTTAGCAGAGGTTGCTGGTCATGGTCATCGTGGTTTTCAGCTGAATCTTGGTCGGTACTTGAGGATTTCCCATGTCTTTCCCTTTGGAAGGAAAATTGGGAAGTGACTTTCGTCAGGGTGGAGATGAACAATGCACACATTTCAGCAATGACCGGTCCCAGCAGCACGGTTGACTTTGAAAGGGACCTTCCCAGGACATTTAAAATAGAGCGTCCAAGCGTCAGAGCAGGCTTAATCTGTGCCACCATAATGGGAAGGGAAGTCGTCTCTTGGAACAAAAAAGATTGAGCTAGGGTTATTTTTCCCCTAAACTCAGTAATCATAATAATTCCAGCCCTGCAGGCTGGGCAATAGGATGACATTAGAGATATAAGGTGTCTTTTATTTTAACAACTTTTATTGGACCAGCTTCTGTTGGGGAGAGAGACCAACAGAACTTGGTCCAATAAAACCTATTACCTCACCCACCTTGTCCCTCTAATATCCTGGGACCAACATGGCTATAACAACACTGCATACAATAAGATGATATTGACAACTTGGATATGTATATGTATTACATGTGTGCATACCTGTGCAATATATGTTATTTAACTATGTTGTTAGTAAAACTGAAAGTATTATAAACATTTAACTATCTTTGCACTGCTTGCTTATTATCAGTTATATTGAATAGCCCATAAGGGTGCCAGTCAGGGATGAGGGCCCCAAATTGCTTAGCTGCCGGTACAAACATGTAACAAAGAGATGATTGGTACTCAGACTTAAGGTCGTTTTGCACTTAACTCCAGGGAGGCTGTGAATCTAGACTGGTTAGTTTCACTTTCTGCCCCTGGTCTATTTCACTCTCTCATTTTCAAGGACTATCACAACTGTTGGGATTGCATCGCCTTTGTTTACGCCCAAATGAACGTGGTTTTATTTTTAAATGTCCCTTCATATTGGGTTCTCCAAAACACTTGTTTCTGTTTGATGGAATCTTAATAGTTTGGCCTGAACACTTCAATGGCGTCCCTGTAAGTACTTCACAAACTGAATACTAAGCTATTCAGTATGTGCGAGAGGCTGGGAATGGACTGAGATGGAGTGTGGTGCAGTGCGTGTGCTTTTCCCATTACACTTATATGCCGTGTGGGATGCCAGAGTGATGTGAACGATCTAGTAAGAAACACCAGCTGTCAGCTCAATATTCGGTCAGCCCTGCTTTGACATGAGCCTTCCTGACAGCACAGACCAATGTCCTTCCTGTTCCGCACTAACCCCGGGTTTCTTTTTGCGGTGAAAGAAGCAGCAATACTAGCTCTTCTGCCTTTAGAGAAGGTTTCGTGCTCTGAAAATCGCCAACCAAACTCTGGTGACACCAGCATTTCGGCCACCTACTCCCACGGACATGAGCTGCTTTCCCTGCAGTGGGGACAACACAAGCCGTTTTTTACTCTTTGCTTTCCAGGATCACTGTATGTGATTATCTGGAGCATCTGTCTAAAGTGAGGAGCTGTCCTGCTAGACCAAAAGGATTAATTGTGCTAGGGTGAGGGCAAAGAAACAGCGCCAGGTGTTCAGAGAAACAAACTTCTTGGGATTGTGCTCCCTCCTCTCCTGGGACCGCACGTAGGCCCCAGGATCCGCGTTGGAAGATGCAGTAGGCAGGGGTGGAGTCTGGGGAAACGTACATCCTCCTCCCCACCATGTGTGGGAATTCCCCAAGGACAGCCATGGCTGGCAGTGCTGGAGTCATAGGGAGCCAGACCCTCGGGTGGTGTAAATTACTCCATCACTACACCAGTTTACACTAGCTGAGGATCTGGCTTAGGGTCTCCCCCCACACAGCTGCCTGGCACAGGCAAGACTCCAGTGACTGGATAGTGCAGGTGCCTCATGATCAGCTCTCTGGGCAGACCGGTCGATCACGAATCTCCCGCTTTGCTCCTGGCCTGGAACTCTGTTTAGGAACTTTTCTCATCCAGTCCACCCACTGCACGGATCCTCCTCTTCCCCCTCTTTCTGCCCAAGTCCTCTGATTACCCGCTCTGCCACACTCACGGCAACAGGAGACCACATACAGAGGTACTTAATTCTCCAGACTAGGAATTTCAACTGAAGTCCAGGTCAGCTGCAGGAAGAGAAGGGAGGAATTCGTTCATCTAAAAATAATCAGGATAGCTGCTAGGCGATGCATTTGGCCCTGGACTTTACGGTTGGGCTGCATTTATTTCAGATTAGGGGCTGACTCTCTGGATAGGAAAATGGATATTGTTCTGTGGGACGACACAGTCCAGGCCTCTGCCAAAAATATCTTGGTTTATAGTGTGTGGGGGGGGGGCAAGGGGGAATAGATATGTTACTCCCCGTCTTATGCTGACTCATTAACTGCTGCTTTCTCCTCTTGGATGTGGCTGGTGCTGTGAATGTGTGAGTCAGCTCCCCCACGTCTTCCAAAGTGCATTGAAAATGAAAAATATACATTGGACTTTAAGGAGTTCTTCAGGAAATAAGAGCCCCCCCCTCCCCCACCTCCTTGGTGGGACCTCACATATCTTATAATGATTTTACCCAAGAAAGCCCAGCTGTTGTGAATTCTCCAAGTGCCCTGGAGCTCCAATGTACTCTTCTCACAACAGAGATTTGTGTGTCTGGCAACTCTTAAAGAAACATTTCAAGGATTTGGTCAAATCATATTCCCCCAGTCAATCCAGGTAGCAGCAGTATCCAAGCTCCACAGGTCTTTTCTCCAGTTTGACAGCAGATTAGGTATCTACTGAAAGCAGCTATTCTGATGTTGAACTGTTGCCATGATCTGTATTTCACAGCCCACATGAACCCGGTGACAGGTTTATTGTATTGCACTCACTTAATTCTGAGACGGACTATGTTGATCCAAAAGCAGCGTGATCCACCTATCCCCTCCCACCTGCCACTCTGAGAAGGGTCTGTTGAATCCACATGTGGGCACACAATGTTTCCCCTTAAGCTCAGAGGAACCCTATTAAAGATCCCAGTTACCTTTTTAAAATACTTCTAACTGTGCCTTCCACAATTTAGTAGTGATACCGAGCACTTACATTGTGCTTCCTGTCAGAGGATCTCAAAGTGCTATCATTCTGGAAACACCCACACTCCCCCAGGTTTACACATAACTGAAGTACAGAGAGGGGTAGCAAATAACTAATTTAAAAATCACAAAGGGAATCACTACAACCCTGGATCCCACTCCCCCGCTGTAACTACACAGCCATGTTACTTCCCAGTGTGATTTAAATCAGAGAAAGATTCAGAAGTGATCTCTCATTCTGCCGGTCTGAAAATGTTTAGATTTGAAGGTAAACTGTTCAACTGATATTCATCTGATAAGTTTCACCTTTGGCAGCTGTTAGAAACTTCTTAACCATGCCTTTGAGGCGGACCTGAAAAAGAAAAGAACAAATAGGTTTGGGCTGCTTTTTGCTTCCTGCTGAAGGGTAACTAATGCCTGAAAAGCTTTTGGGAGCGAGGGGGCAGGATTCTGCCTTAACTTTTTTTCAACCTTTAGAAATATCCAGCATGACAAGTTTCATCTTCCCTGTTTTTCTGGAGATCTCCCTTTAGAAGATGCAGACATGGAATATCAATTCAATCCGGCCTTAATTGAAGGGATGGTGGTTTTAAATCCTCAAGCAAAAGGCTTTTCTGCACAAACATGTGTTAGGTGTGTGAGTTAAATATTTATTTACAAAAATAGAGTTTTAAACTGTGTGACTACCTGTAGTGAAGTGATGACTCACCGGCACAGCGCCTCCTGCTGGTCATCTTGGGAATTAGCGCTTTCCAGCCTTCGGAGCGCCCTCTGCAGGCCTATGTCTCACCTGTCGCTGGCCTGTGTCCCTCCCGGACCCTGTTGTCCTTTTCCTCGGGGTTCTGCCCCCTGGCAGGGCCCCAACACTCTGGGTCTCCCCTCCCAGGAGAACCCCCACCCTCTATACCTACCTTGCCTCCGTGATTACTGCCAGTCATCATCCAGCCCCCGCTCACTGAGGCAGACTGCAGTATAATGGCCACTCATCATTGGCAAGGGGGTGGGACCTGCTGCCTTTGCCTATCCTCAGGCTACCACTCAGCAGCCTCAGTACCTTTTTGGGCCTTTAACAAGGCCTCAGCCTGGGCGTTGACCAGGCTGGCGCTCCCCAGCTCCCTCTGCCCTTCCCCAGCACTGCTCTGCTTCAGATACCCTGCTCCCAGGCAGCCAGCCCTTCCCACTCCAGAGCTAGAGTGAGACTCCTCCAGCTTCTGGCCCACAGCCCTCTTATCAGGACCATCTGGGCCCTAATTGAGCTGGCCACAGCTGTGGCTGCTTCCCCAATCATCCTACCTTTTCCCAGCCACAGCCCTCTCCAGGGCTGCTTTTAACCCCTCTTTACTGGAGTGGGGCAGCCGCTCCACTATACTACCATTCGCTTTCCTCTTAAATCTATCCGATTTCACTTTCTTAGTATTTCTGCTGTCATAAATTCTCCAGTCATCCAGAGTCTTCCAGGAAAAACAGGGTAGACAAGAGCGGCAGTTGTAATGTAAAGATACCAAGAAAGGGGGGAAACATGCATCCAGGCCTTGTTCATGTGCAATAAACAAACATTAAATGACACGCCCAATGTTTTTTCCTTTTTCTAGTTAATTTTAGCTGTTACGGTCATGGTGACCTTTCTGTGTCAATGCCAGTCTTTTACATCAAAACCATCAAACAGGAAGATCGAATGGAAATTTGGGTTTTTTTCCTTTTATAGCTCCCAGATTTTACCAGTTTCTAGTCTCTCTGGTCTGCCAGTGATGAGCAGCTGTGCCAAAGCAGCAGGGTGAATTACAGCACTGCTCGGGTTTATTAAAGGTTCAGAGAATTATGTTTTCTGCCAAAACAAAAAATTTTCCAGCCTCCTGTAACATCTCTTTCCTTTTATGTTAATGGCATGTGGTTTGATTTGACTTGAGTCTTAGCATAAGAATTTGCTATACAGAATGTTTGTTTTGTTTTCAAAGAGCCCTAATCAGTTTAAACTGCAGTTTGAAACGCCTCTCCAGTTGCTCTCACAATAGTCGCTCACCAGGTTTGTAAATATAAACCAATGCCTCTGGAGAAGAATCTCTGGGTTGCCCACAATTGCATCTCGGCAGGAGTCCACTCACGAGACAAGTCCTGCTCACTTGTTTTCACCATCTCTCATCTGCACATAATTCTGCTGTCTGTGTAGAACATTGCTACTCACAATGGGACAGATCCTTCAGTCTTTACTCAGGCAAAACTCCCACAGTGGCATTGCAGGGTCAGACATGCTGTGTTTAGGGGGATCACATTTATTTAGTGGTGCAAAATCTGCTTTACATGTTTCCAGTGCCAATAATGCAAATATTGGCGGGGACCATCCTTGTTCTGTGTTTGTACAATGTCTAAAAGAGTAGAGCCAGGATCCATGACTGGGGCTCTGAGGTGCTGCTGCAGGTAATTATAACAGGAAAGTGTTTGACTCAGTGAAATAGCCTTTCTGTCATTGAGGAGAAATGCGAATATATACTCTCGTCATTTTAGAGGTTAAGGACGCTTTGCTGTAATAAAAATAAAAATAAACAGGGAGACCCAGATGAAATCTACAAAGCCAGGAGATGACTTCACTGTAAACACAAGTCAGTGGATAGTGACCCCTATCATGTGCAAGAGTTGTTGATCTATGGAGACTGGACTAGGGCCAAGGAATGAAGTCCTAGGTTCTTGCCAGCACTCCAGAGTGTGGGAGCTTTTAACAGACTATCTTCGGAATTTTGGGGGATTTCCTTAAAATTAGACATCTCTGAAAGTCAGCGCACCTTGCGCCCGGCTGTGTATTCCCATGTCGTGGATTTGAACTCGAGCCAACAATCCGGCCGTAAACTCATGAACTCCTAGAATCAAAGAAATCAGTATTGGAAACAATCCCTCTGCCAAGGCAGCATTGTCTCCTCTGGTGTTCCTTATTGATGCTCACCTCTTCAGCAGTCTTAAAACTTGTTCCTGCGGGCCAGCCAGAAACCCACTCAGCCAGATGTATTCCTGGTGTAACTCAGTTGGCTTCACTGTAGCCATGCCAGCAGAGTATTTGGCTCACTGTGTTAGAAGCTGTTTTGAAAGGAAGTGTGAGCCACATGACCAGTTTAAACCTTGCACAGCTTTGGATTTTTGTAGGACCTACAATACTAATTTTGTTAATACCCAGACCAGTTTTTAACATGAAACAATATCAGAAAGAGATTTGCTAAGAGGTGATTATAAAGAAACAGGAATTCCTGACAAGTATTTGATGTCTCTTTCATTAAATCGTTGTTAAAGATGTTTTTAATAGATCAGCTCACTCTAGCATTATCTATTTAATTAGTATTTTTAATTCTCAAAGGTATTCCACAGGCCTGTTTTTTTTTAATGTTGTCACTCTTTGGAAGTTACCAATGAGTTAAAAAAGGGCATTTTCCCAATATGAAAATACCAATTTAAATTGAAAATTACCAATTTAAATACCACTGTAAATTGAAACAATGACTCAAAATATGTTGAACTGTAAAACCTCCAGTTTGTCACCCTGTCAGTTTGTTTGAAATCAGAGGCCAAATTCTCACTGGCTTTTAATAAGGGTGTGATTACTATAGTTTTACCGCGCAATTTTTAGCATTAATAATACTTTGCACACATGCAGTGACTTTGACAGCCAGAGCGCTTTACAAACACACATCAAACCTCACCTCACCTCATTGATCCAGGCAAGTCTTATTACAGCCATTTTACATATGGCTAAACAGGGCACACAGTGTGAACGTGACTTGCTCCTGTTGTCATAGCAAATCAGTGGCAGAAGCAGGAATAAAACCCAGGAGTCCTGGCTCCCAGTCCCCTGTCATCAACTTTAGTGAGCAAGTACATGGTTTGCTACATTTGAAAATCCTAAGGTTTAAAACAACAACGTTCTGAATGTTATAGCTTTAACTAGGTCTGCAGAGCAAGGAACCTGTGCACGATAAATAGTTTTGGGTGTTTTCCCCCTTTTCTCGCCCTTTGTTTCCTCCTGCAGAAAAACAACAAATATATTTGCAAAAAACCCTTCTCATCAGCACCACCACATTCAGGATGCAAAATCCAGACCTCCAATCAGGAAATTACAAACCTTAGGCTGCTCATAGATTTCAAAGCTTGAAGGAACCACTGTGATCATCTCGTCTGACCTTGTGCATAACACAGGCCGTAGAAATTCACCCAGTAATTCCTATATCAAGACCAAAAGCTTGTTGGAGCTACAGCGAATGTTTTAGAGAGACCCAGTCTTGATTTAAAACATTTCAAATGACCGTCTCCCTTGGTGAGTTGTTCCAATGGTTAATTACCTTCCTATTGAAAATGTGTGTCATGGCTTCATTTCGGTTTGAGTTTGTCTAGCTTCAGTTTGCAGCCACTGGACGTTGTTATGACTTTGCTGGAAGGATCAAAGAACCTTCTATCAGATCTCTTTTTTCCCACGTAGGTACTTGCAGACTGTAACCAAGTCATCTCTTAACCTTCTTTTCCATAAACGAAGGAGATTAAGCTCCATATTTCTCTCACTGCATGGTATGTTTTAAATCCTTGAATCGTAGAGTTAATATAGTGTAAGGCTAGACCATCTAGTCAGACCTCCTATACCACAAGCCCTTAAGCTTCATCCAGTTACCCTGGTCTTGAGCTCAGTAATTTATGTTGAGTAAAGGACCTCATGAATCAGGAGATGGAGAATTCCCCCCTTCCCTTGGTAGTTTGTTCCAATGGTTGATCATCCTCACTGTTAAGAATTTCTGCCTTATTTCTCTACTGAATTTGTCTGGCTTCAGCTTCCAGCCATTGGTTCTTGTTCTGCCTTTTTAAAGATTAAAGATCCCTTCAGGGCCTGGTGTTTTCTCCCCATGAAGCTACTTGTACGCTGTCATCAAGTCACCTTTCAGTCTTCTTTTTGATAAGCTAACCAGACTGAGGTCTTTTTAAGTCTCTCACTGTCAAGCATTTTCTCCAGCTCAGGAATCATTTTTGTGTCTCTTGTCTCAAATTTTTCAACATCCTTTTCAGAAGGTGGACACAAGGCCTGGGCGCAGTGTTCCAGTATCGGTCTCGCCATCACCAGATACAGAAGTAGAATCACCACCCTGCACCTACTCACTCCTCCCCTGTTTATACATCCACATTAGCCCTTTTGGCCCCAGCATGGCACTAAGAGTTCATGTTGAGTTGTTTGTCCACTATGACCCCTAGATCCTTTTCAGTGTCACTGCTTTCCCGGATACAGTCCCCTGTTCTGCAGGATGGCTGTGGCCGACATTCCTTGTTTTGAGAAGTATAACTTTGAATTTGGTTATATTAAAACACATTGTATTTGACTGGGCCCTAGGTTCTAGATTGCTTAGTATGTTTGCTCTGTCTTCATTGTTAATGTACCATTTCACCAATCTTTGTGTCATCCATAAATTTATGTTTACTTCTAGATCGCTGATGAAAATGTTGAATAGCGTTGGGCCTAATACTGATCCCTGCAGAACCCCACTAAAACCACCCACATTCATTGATGATTCCTTAATTATAACCACTTTTTTGAGATCTGTCTGTTAGCCAGTTCTTATTCTATTTAATGTTTGCTGTATTGATATTGGGCAGTGCTAATATTTTAATCAGAATGTTGTGTAATACTAAGTCAAACACCTTAGCAAAGTCTAGGTATATTACATCTAGACAGTTACCTTTATCAAGCAAATTTGTAATCTTATCATAGAATGAAATCAGGTTTGTTTGAGAAGACCTATTTTGTATAAAACCATGTTGACTGGCATTAATTATATTTCTACCCTTTAATTCTTTATCAGTTGAATTCCATGTCAGCTTTTTCATTATTTTGCCTGGAATTGATGTCAGGCTAACTGACCTATAGTTACCGAGATTGTCCCACTTCACCTTTTTGAATATTGGCACAGCATTAGCAATCTTCCAGACTCTTGGAATGTCCCTGGTATTCTGAGATTTATTAAAAATGAACATCAGGGGGTCAGAGATCTCCTCAGCCAGCTCTTTAAGGACTCTTGGGTGTAAGTTATCAAGGCCTACTATTTAAAAAGGTTTCTCACCAGCAGATATTGTTTAACATCCTCCTTGATTACTAATGGACTTCATCATCATCCTGTGACAGAAGCACAACATCCTGCTTCTTTCCAAATACAGAACAAATGATACTTTTCTGTATCATTAACTATTTTGGCATCTCCATCTAGTAATGTGTCTATACCGTTTCTAGGAATTCTTTTGTTCCCAATATACTTACAAAACTCTTTCGCATTGTCCTTAGTGCTGTCATATTTTTGCCCTCATGTCTTTAGCTTCCCATGTCAGTTTTTAACACTTCATCATTTCTAATTTATATCAGTTGCTATTTCCTCTTTTCCTCATTTGTTATATATCCCGTTTTATTTCTGATTGCTGCTTTCACTTTGCCACTGGGATGGGCATTTAGCCCAAGTTGTCTTCTTTCTTGATCGTGGAATCATTTTTTTTTTTTTTTTTTTTTTTGCCAGCAAATGAACTCTATTTAAAGAGTTCAATTTTCAAAATTTCAATTTTCGTTTCCATGTTTTTGTCTAAATTTTTTTTCCTCCCAATTAATTTTACTCAGCTTTGGGAAATTAGCCCTTTTGAAACCCTAAGTGTACACATTACTGGACTGTTCTCTGTTTACCCATATTGAATGTAATCATGTCATGATCCCTGGTTTCTAGGCAACCACAAACTTCCAGTCTGATGATTAATTTATCTTTGTCCATCATAATGAGATCCATAATAGCTCACGTTGGGTGCAATAACTGAAGTTCCACATAACAACACAATTTTTCTTTCCATATATTACAGACAGAGTAACTTAGAGTAACTCATCCTTTGCTCTAGTGTGATCTGGTGGTCTGTAACAGATACACTCCTTGGCTTTATTAGTTATCACATTGATCCATATGCATTCAAGTTCCTGCAGTTCTGAGTTATCAATAACTCTAAACAGGTAGTGGCATCTTTAATGTAGAGTGCCTACTTTACACTTTTATCCACTATGTTCTTCCTAAATGGGATATAACCAGAGATTTTTAACATTCCAGTCACATGAATCATCCCATCAGGTTTCAATAATTCCAGTTCTGTCAAATTTGTTCTCGTCAATGAGAATTTCCAATTCCTCTTGCTTGTTACACAGACTCCTATCATTGGTATATAAGCAACTGAAACGTTTCTTCACATTCAGTGCCACAGTAGTTCAATTTGTTCATGACACACTGAGCTTGAGTTTGTACCGCATTTGCCTTCTAAGCACCCTCCCCTAGCACTGCTCATTTAACATCCTCCTGACTGCTCCAGCTAATCTCCCAACTGAAAAGATTACCCCACACACACCTGTGAGATGCAGGCTGTCCCATTTGTACCTCTCTCCCACTGGAATGTAGTTTAATGCACCACAAAAACAAAACCTTCAGATTCACCCCAGTCACACAGCCAGTGGTTCACCTTCAGTATTTTCTGCCTTCTCTCACTCGTGGAACTGGGAAGATCTCAGGGAAGATTGCCTGGACTTTCCTCTTCTTGAGCTCCCTTAAGTCTCTATAGTCTGTGTCGTTTCATGTGATTCTGTCTCATTTGTTCCAGTGTGTATCATCACAAGTGGAGATTTGCCAGACAACTTCATAATCCTGCCCAGTCTTGCAGTTATAGAATGCGTGCTTTTACTGCAAGGAGATAGCGCGCTATTCTGTTATCCTTATTCTGCCCACTGTTCTTAGTACAGAGTTACTGGTGGTGATTGCGTGCCTTCTGAGGATGTTGAAGAGCCTCTCTTGGTGGCTGCTTGCTTCAGACCACAAGGATGCCCATTTGCTATGTCCTGGTAGCTTTCTGTCCCATTCCTCCAAAGTCAAGTTTCTCAGTAGTTGACTCACTGAGTATCTGCTATTGATTTGAGACTTCTAGCCGGGTTGAATTCCCCTCTTGGTCACACATCATCAGTCTGCTTCTTCAGTTTCTACTCTCTCCTCTTCCCTTATCACCAGTCCCTCCCCATATGGTGTCTCTGGCGACAATTTCAGAAACTGGTTGTCCAAGAAATCTTTGTTTCCTCAGCTGCAGTGCAGTGTTGAAATTTGCACTTCCACACCATTCGTCTCCTCCAGTATGTTCACCAGCATGCACTTCCCACACCAGAACTCTGTTCTGTCCTTTGGCAGAAAGGAACACACAGACCGGGTGAGACCGGTCACGGCGGTTGTTCCCTCATCGGCCATGTCTGTTATGTGGTGCACAGCCATTCCTAACTGGAAGGAACCACACACTCTTTCCAAACGCCCTCTGAAACTCCTTATTAGCCACCCCTGTTTGCCTCTCTTCTTATAGCTCTTCTCTGAACCCACTCATTTTTCATCGTGACCTCAGCCATTGTGCACATTCCCTCTAGCTTAATTCCTCCTCTTGTCACATTTGCTATTAATGCGGGCTACAAATTCCATAAGCACAGCAGTGGAATTTCTTGCTGTGAAGTTTCACAGGAGAGGGGGAAGAGTTGAGCTGCTGCCAGTCACCCAACGAGTTGCACAAAGACGAGTTGATGCCTGGAGCAGCGTAGGGGCAGCCATGGGGACAGACCTGCAGCTGCTCTGGTTCCAAATATACAAAACCCAATTAACTTCATCCTGACAAGGAAAGCCGGTTCCTGCAGAGGGGAACGCGCTCCAGCCCCATGATGGTTATTACTCTGCAAGTGGGAGTTAAACCACCCAGACCAAAAGAATGTTTAAAATATAACATATAAATAGCAACCTCCAGAGGCAATGTCTATACTAGGTGCATTGCTGGTATAGCTATACCAGTTTATTAGGCCAGCAAAGCACTCCTAGTGTAGGAATAACATACACCAGGGAAACTGCCCTTTGCCATTACAGCTTATTCCAGCCCCCCCGAGCGAATGAGCCATCCTAGGAAAAGCACAGGCTTGCTGGTATAGCTGTGTCTGTGCTAGGGTCAGGGATCACACCCCAACACTCCTCTGTCCAACACAACGAGACTACAGAAGGCTGTGGAGTAGACCCGGGCTGAATGTTGGTGAGTCAGCCAGGACCAGTCCACAGATCTCTGTGGTGTGTCACGTCCCCATGCCTGGCCCTGGCATAACAGTCAGTGTGGAGGGAGGGAGAGCGCTCCAGTTCAAAGGATGCACAAGTCTTTTAGTGATATTAAAGGTGTCAAGGGCTCAGATGTGCATATAGGGAGTTACATGCACACACCTGCGTGCGGCTGGCTGTCTGCTCAATGCCGCTGGCATGTGGAATGTCCTCCCAATGAGAGGTGGTTGGGAATTTTTGAACTAAATGTTTTTTTGGTGGGGAGGTTGGGGAGGAGGAGTGTTGTTGAAACGAAAAATGCTTGCAGGAAAGGACAGGTTTCAATGAATTGCCCATTTTGAAGAAACATTGAGAGAAAAGTTTCAAAATTGTTGTCGGTTTTGACAGTTTCTAACCAAAAAAGTTCCCATGTTGGTTCAAAACAACTTTTTGGTTTGGAATTTAAGTTAATGTATAGGTTTCAGAGTAGCAGCCGTGTTAGTCTGCATTCGCAAAAAGAAAAGGAGGATTTGTGGCACCTTAGAGACTAACCAATTTATTTGAGCATAAGCTTTCGTGAGCTACAGCTCACTTCATCGGATTAATTTATGGTTAAACAAAAAGGAAGGAGTTTTTTTTAAAAAAAGGTAGAAATCAAAACTCTCCACCCTTTACACTGATCCTCGTATTAAAGAGGAGGGAATCCAACACATCAATGTCTGTCTCCTGGCTTAACGTGAACCAAAATGCCAAAGCAGAAAATCAGTTAGGCTTTGCCCATAGTCAAAAAGTCTTTTGGAATATACAGTGTACTCGGACAAAGCAGAGTGCTCACAGTATCTTCCAAAGCCCAAAGCCAACCGGAGGGAAAGCTCCTTGTCCTCCTTAGCAGGGTTCTGTTGTGTTCTTCCGCTTGGTTGACTCTCTGGAGGCCTAAGAGCTGAGGGCGGCACTCTCTCTTGCATCTTCTGGTGACGCCTTGAAGAGGAGTGGTGAGCCAAGGATCTAACAGGGAAATCCCCTTAAGCAAACATATTCCCAGAGAGGGAGGGTGAGTTGGAGTCTGAAATTAACAACTTTGTTTTTCTCACCGGTATGGAATTGGAAGGATAAGAGGACTAAATCCCCTAGGATTAATTTTCAAGTGTGGAAGGGATTAATCAACAGAAGGGAAATTAAAATGCTTGTCTCACTCAGATGCGTCAACATCAGCAGGTGACTGAACTGTAACGGAGCTGAGGTTGGCGGGCAGAAGGCATGCAGACTAGGGAAGCACCATCCAGTGGCAACAGCATGTTTATTTGCTGGCTTGGGCTCCCAGTCAAACTTCACTAAGGCCCGTGTGCTGCAGAAAGTCAGATTAAATTGTCACCAGGGTCCCTCATGGCCTTCAGATCTATAAATAGGAGTTAGATCTGGCCTGTGGCTGCAGCCTCTAGACAGAGCTCTCTAAAAGTATCAGGTATGCACCAAAGTCCTTGTAGCATTGGGACTTTAGATGGTGAACTCTTCATGGCAAGAATTGTATCATCCTACGTGTCTGTACAGCACCCAGCACAATGGAGTCTCGCTCCAGACTGGGCCACTGGTGCTGCCATGATAAAAATAATAATACGAAAGACCCCACTCCTGCACATAGCTCCATGCCGACAGCCCCATTTTCTGTTTAGAGCTGCTTGTGGGGTGGCTTGTTCACATCCCTCCTGTGTCATGCTCCCGCTAGTGTTCGCAAGCAGGCATTCCATTTACTCACTATTGCTCTATTCAGTTGCAATTCACTTCAGGAAGTTCCTGTTCTGTTTTGCTGTTTTTATCATTCTATGGCTCCATGACATGGACTGTTTAAAGCGAAAATGGGTCATGCCTGACATATCTATCTATTTCGGTTAAAATATTGGTTACAAGAAATCAATAAAAGGGGAATCACGAAATGACTGGGTTGTGCTTTTATTTTTATTTACTTTGTTTTATTTTATTTCTGTGTGGGCCCTTTAGCAGTAAAGTTACAAATACTAATTGTGTGCTCTTCCGCTGCCTTGGGAGTAGATGCTTTGTGACAAGATGTCAGTCTCATTTATAAAAAGTCTTGAGATCTACTGATGGAAAATGAGATATAAAAGCCAGGTATTGTTATTGTCATCTTCAAGTTTGCTCACTTCTGTTACTGAGGAATTTGTTTCCTCTATCCAGCCCCAGCTAATTGCTTCATTTTACTCCTTATGAGTGAATTTCAGTAGGGAACCATCAGCTTCTGCTAAACCGAAGGCCTGATCCCACATATCCCGTGCCTCTCCAGAGTTTCCTTTTTTAATAAAGCATATGGAATGGGAAGTATTTTGAATGAGGCCATAAGAAAAACAGTAACAACCAGATAACGAGTTAGTGATACATATAGTGGCCAAGCCCAACTATTAGGCAGTTACCCAGGAAAATTCCTTAGCTAGTTGCATAATGTTCCTCAACTGGCATGATTGTAGCATTCCCTGTTGTAAATATAGGGAACGGAGCAAATGCTGCAGTAACATTATCTAAAAAAGAAAAGGAGTACTTGTGGCACCTTAGAGACTAACCAATTTATTTGAGCATGAGCTTTCGTGAGCTAAAGCTCACTTCATCGGATGCCTACACATTATCTGTTTATGTAAGGCCTTGTTCTCTCTGGTACATCAGTCACTGTCATCATGATGATGATAGAAAACAAACAAAAAGCCCAGGAACAATTCTTCCATCTCCGTTATTACAAGTATCCAGTACCTGAAGCTAAATCCTGCCAGGAACGAGCCCCCAGGGTCAGACCGAGTCCTTTTCACAGCACAAGTAGGCAGTTCTCACAATCGGTTGAAATCAAGGATGTATCATACTGACTCTTCCAAAAATAATCCTGTGGCTCTTCTGGGCATTGCAGGAAAAGCGAGTTGCAGGATGTAGCTCTGTGTGTGTCTTACCAGTCAATTGCCGCCCAGGAAGCAATGTCCAGTGACGTACGTTGCAGTATAGGCCTGACCTCTTTGAAGTCTTTGGTGATTCATGTCCTTCATGCGTACTTCTGCACTATGTGTAAGGAGAAGGGGCTTGCCCATTGACATTCTTGGCTCAGACAAGCAATAACAGGGCAGTCTTTCAGCTGGCAGTTTCCACTGGGAGTTTTGGGTGCACAAGGAATGCAGGAGGAAGTCTGTAGGCTCCATGTGGTGTTGGTCAACATGAAAATATTGATCTGTGGGGTTTTATAATTCTCTTTCTGTTGGATTTTTTCTCTTTTCTTTCTTTTCTGTTTATCCCAAAGATCACAGACCTCCCTGCATCTGTGCTTCACCATCCAGGATGTGAACATATGGCTCTTATTTGATAACTCAAAACATTTCCAGCAAGGTTAGCAAGTGGAATTCTGTCCCAAACTCCAGCAAAATAAACCATCTGAGCTTCTTCACAGATTTAGCATTTGCATCTGTCTGTGTGGAATGCACCTCTCTTTGTGGCATGCATGTTTCAGGTGTTTGGTTTGCAAAGACAAGTTTCATATACTGTAGTCACGCAAGCCACCGCTGAGAGGGCTGATGCGCCTGGCACAAACAGTCATTAGAAGCTGATTTATATCGGTGTTTACGTAACATGCTTGCAGGGAGGGGGGGAGATGAATCTTTCAGCTGAGCCTCCTTGAAATGAAAAGCACTTTATAGCTTCAGTGCTCCCAACCATGCATCTGGTTCAATACATAAAATCTACAAACCAAGACAGGTTTCAGAGATAAGCTATTATCAGCAGGAGAGTGGGGTGAGGGGAAGGTATTTTTTCATGCTTTGTGTGTATATAAAAAGATCTTCTACACTTTCCACAGTATGCATCCGATGAAGTGAGCTGTAGCTCACGAAAGCTTATGCTCAAATAAATTGGTTAGTCTCTAAGGTGCCACAAGTAAACCAAGACAGGTGACGCACAGCCTTTAATACGGTTATTTAGAGCCATCTGAACTGAAATGACTGGGGCAGAAGACAAATTTGGGATGGTACCACATGGAAAATTATGGCCTGGGAATTCATACAAGAATTGTAAGGTGGGTAAAGGAACTGGCTAACGGGGAGAAGGCAACAGGTTGTGTGTAAAGGCGAACTCTCTGGATCTCTAGTGGAGTTCAAGGATTGGTCTTGGGGCCAATCTTATTCAATGTTTTTATTAATGCTCTTTTCACAAAAAAGTAGGGGTTTGCTAATGAAATCTGCTGATGATACAACGTTGGGGAGGCATCGTCAATACAGAAGTGGATGGAAATATTATGTAGGAAGATCTGGATGACCTTGAAGACTGGCATGTCAGAATGGCATGAAATTCAGTAGTACAAAGTGCAAGGGCCTGCACTGAAGATGGAGGTTGATCCTCAGACGAGTAGGATGTGGCTGTGACAAGGGCAATGAGATCCTAGAATGTACCCGGTGAGGCATTTCCAGTAAAGATAGAGCGGTATTAATGCCATTGTACCAGGCTCTGGTAAGACCTCATCTAGAATACTATGTCCAGTTTTGGACAGCCGTGTTCAAGAAAGATGAACCTACATAAACACACTAGGCCCCTCCTCCGGCCCTGCCTGTCCCAAATTCCCCCCACCCCCTCTTGTCACCCCGCTGTTCCCTCCCACCTACCCCTGTTCCCCCCAAGGCCACCACCTCACCTTATATGTGCATCTTCTCCAGGGTCCAGGCACCTAATTAGTGGAGCCACGCCTGCGTGGCTCCACTAATTAGGTGGGTGGCCCTTCATTTCTTCATGTGCGGCCGTCCAGGCGCGCACCTTGGAGGGAACTATCCGCAGACCACCTGCATGGAGCTTGCGGCCCACCATTTGAGAACCTCTGCCCTAGGGTGTAAACACCAAGGGGGTGAAGAGCTATCTAAACTAAAGGACCATGCTGCACAAGAACAAATGGTATAAACTGGCCATGAGCAAATTCAGGCTGGAAACTAGAAGAAGGTTTCTAAGAGGGGTGAGGTTCTGGAACAAACAGAAAACTTAATGAATTTTAAGAGAGAGGGTAAATGTATGGGTGTGGTTGTATGACGGGGTTGCTTGTGACAGTAAAGGGCAACCCTGGGGCTTTACATCTCATGTTCCTTAAAGCTCATGCTTCAGGGCTTCCGCTGGTCACCTGCAGGGGTCAGGAAGGGATTTTTGTCCCCCAGTGTATTCTGGGAGATTTTTTTGGTCTCCTTCCTCTGAAGCATCAGAGATGGCCACAGCTGGAGATGGGACATTGGATGGGGTGGGCCAGGGATCTGAGGTGACACCCTGCGTTCTCTCTCTCAGGTTGGTTCTTTCTCACATACTCAGGGTGGAACTGTGTGGGGTTGGGAAGGAATTTTCCCCCGGGTCAGACTGGCAGTGACCTTGGGGGTGTTCATCTTCCTCTGCAGCATGTGGGTGCGGGTCACTTGTCAGGATCGTCTGGGTATATATCACTTACGCATTTTCCTGCCTTTGCGGGATCCTCAAGAACTGGTGAGTCTCGGACCCTCCTATTCTCTGCCTGTGGCACATCATAGTCAAGTCTCCTGTGAGCTGTTATGCTTTGGTCTAATTCCAGTTATTGGGTTTAGTGTGCGGGTGCTGGGTGTGAGACACGGGAAGTCAGACTAGATGACCTGGCGGTGCCTTCTGGCCTTAAACTCTGACTCAAAATAAGCACTTGGCTCACCTAGCTGGTTATGTGCTCCTGAATCCCCGTCCCTTGTGCTGCCTGTATTGCAGTACTGAGGGGATGCATTTACTGGGGTGTCTCCTCCCAGGGTCTGTGCTAGCATCCCTCACAGAAGAGAAAAGCCAGGGTCCGCCTGCAATGAATCCTAAGCAGGGTTCTCTGCTGGGGCGGCTGGCTGCAGATGGGACCCTGCAGTTCTCCCCAGTGACCGGGCTGCCTGGTGTTCCATACGTGGTGTTGGCAGCAGCCGGGCTGGATTCCGAGCTGGTCCGGAACTGACAGCTGGCTATACCCCGCTCGCAGCGAACGGGTGAAACGAAAGGGCCTCACGTTTCCTTGCAGACCAGCTGCAGTCCCAGCCTGGGCCAATGTCTGAACTGATACTCACGCCAGTTGTTTTGGTTTTTTTTGCTTACAGAACACACTGGAGCAGTGCAGCGTCTGTGCCAAACCCATCATGGAGAGGATCCTGCGAGCCACGGGGAAAGCCTACCACCCCCACTGCTTCACCTGTGTGATGTGCCACCGCAGCCTGGATGGCATCCCCTTCACTGTGGATGCCGGTGGGAACATTCACTGCATCGAGGATTTCCACAAGTATGGCCCGGGCGGCTCTTGTTGGCTTTTCCTGGCCCTGGAGGCCTACAATCTCTTCTCATGTTACCTAGGCAGGCTCCTGACCTGCTGTAAATTCTTCCTGAGATTCCCCGGAGGCCAGGGAGCCGGCAGGCACACCCTCTGGCATTCCAGCTTAATTGACTGGGGGTAGTTGTGTGGATTTGTCTTACATCCGTCTCCCTGCCGGTGAGGGTTGTCTCAGTGCTCACAGATCTTCTTTAACAGATTATGTTCCCCACCTGCCCTATGTGCGGACTGCATGATGTAGGTATTTCATGTTCCTTGCTGCACCCCTGCGCTTCCCTATCCTTCCTCCTCCCCTCCCCCCTCACCCCCCCCCCACCTGGCCTCCTACCGCCACTTAGCTATTGCCTTGAAGCCAAGGTTCTCACCCTGTGCTCAGTACCCTGCTAATAGCCCTCAGAGCACAGCGGGGTTTCCTGCCTCCTCTGTTTCCATCTGCTAGTTAGCCTTTAAAGGAGCTAGGAAAACATTCCTAATAATAATTTGTAGTAAAATATCTATTTAAAGTGCACTGCAATCCATGACAGGAGGTAGCTTCTGTCGCTCCCCCCACCCCTCCCCTTATCACAGCTGATCTGAGAAAGACAGATCAGTAGATATAATCAAAGCACAAATGTTTCCCCAGCTTGGAAGAGACAGGCACGGTACACCCCTCAATTAAAAGAGGAAATCAATACTGACTAATGTGGGTTTATATCTCAAGCACTTATCTTTTAATTTCTAAGGGGGCAGACTTAATTAGACTCATGACATCAGTGTGTGGGCCTGGGAGCTCAGAGCAGCAGACTTACCTGACAAAAGGAATTGCAGCCGCCATGCGGGAGAAGGTTAAACTCTGACAGAAAAAAAAACAGAAGGACTTGTGGCACCTGAACTAGAGACTAACAAATTTATTAGAGCATAAGCTTTCGTGGGCTACAGCCCATTTCATCGGATGCATAGAATGGAACATAGAGTAAGATAGATAGATATACATACCGATAAGTTACCATACAAACAGTGAGAGGCTAATTAGTTAAGATGAGCTATTATCAGCAGGAGAAAAAAAACTTTTGTAGTGATAATCAAGATGGCCCATTTAGACAGTTGACAACAAGGTGTGAGGATACTTAGCTTAAGGAAATACATTCAATAGGTGTAATGACCCAGCCACTCCCAGTCTCTATTCAAAACCAAGTTACTGGTATCTCGTTTGCATATTAATTCAAGCTCAGCTATGCAAACTAGATCCCATTAACTTGGGTTTGAATGGAGACTGGGAGTGGCTGGGTCGTTACACATATTGAATCTATTTCCCCATGTTAAGTATCCTCCCACCTTCTTGTTGTCAACTGTCTAAATGGGCCATCTTGATTATCACTACAAAAGTTCTTTTTCTCCTGCTGATAATAGCTCATCTTAACCAATTAGCCTCTCACAGTTTGTATGGCAACTTCCAACTTATCTGTATGTACTGTGATACAGCATGGCCAGAGAGCAGCAGGAGAGTGTTAGAAGGAGCCTTATTCCCTGTAGAGGGAAGAAAATTTGCTATAGATTAATTAAAGCACCTGAAGCCAATTAGAGCACCTGAAGCCAGTCACCTGATAAACCCCCCCTGCTCCAATCAGACAGGAGAAGGAGTTGAAGCAGAGTGGATTGGCGGTGGAGCAGAGAGCAGTTTGGAGGAGTCGAAGCAGAGTGGGTTGGTGCTGGAGCAGAGGGCAGTTTGGAGGAGTCGAAGCAGAGTGGGTTGGTGCTGGAGCAGAGGGCAGTTTGGAGGAGTCGAAGCAGAGCGGGTTGGCGGTGGAGCACAGAGCAGTTTGGAGGAGTCGAAGCAGAGTGGGTTGGCGTTGGAGCAGAGAGCAGTTTGGAGGAGTTGAAGCAGAGCGGATTGGCGGTGGAGCGCAGAGCAGTTTCGAGGAATCGAAGAAGAGTGGGTTGGTGCTGGAGCAGAGAGCAGTTTGGAGGAGTCGAAGCAGAGTGGGTTGGTGCTGGAGCAGAGAGCAGTTTGGAGGAGTCGAAGCAGAGCTGATTGGCGTTGGAGCAGAGAGCAGTTTGGAGGAGTCGAAGCAGAGCGGGTTGGCGCTGGAGCAGAGAGCAGTTTGGAGGAGTCGAAGCAGAGCGGGTTGGCGCTGGAGCAGAGAGCAGTTTGGAGGAGTCGAAGCAGAGCGGGTTGGCGCTGGAGCAGAGAGCAGTTTGGAGGAGTCGAAGCAGAGTGGGTTGGTGCTGGAGCAGAGAGCAGTTTGGAGGAGTCGAAGCAGAGTGGGTTGGTGCTGGAGCAGAGAGCAGTTTGGAGGAGTCGAAGCAGAGTGGGTTATCGCTGGAGCAGAGAGCAGTTTGGAGGAGTCGAAGCAGAGTGGGTTGGCGTTGGGGCAGAGAGCAGTTTGGAGGAGTCGAAGCAGAGTGGGTTGGCGTTGGAGCACAGAGCAGTTTGGAGGAGTCGAAGCAGAGTGGGTTGGTGTTGGAGCAGAGAGCAGTTTGGAGGAGTCGAAGCAGAGTGGGTTGGTGCTGGAGCAGAGAGCAGTTTGGAGGAGTCGAAGCAGAGTGGGTTGGTGCTGGAGCAGAGAGCAGTTTGGAGGAGTCGAAGCAGAGCTGATTGGCGATGGAGCAGAGAGCAGTTTGGAGGAGTCGAAGCAGAGCGGGTTGGCGCTGGAGCAGAGAGCAGTTTGGAGGAGTCGAAGCAGAGCGGGTTGGCGTTGGAGCAGAGGGCAGTTTGGACGAGTCAAAGCAGAGCTGATTGGCGATGGAGCAGAGAGCAGTTTGGAGGAGTCGAAGCAGAGTGGGTTGGTGCTGGAGCAGAGAGCAGTTTGGAGGAGTCGAAGCAGAGTGGGTTGGTGCTGGAGCAGAGAGCAGTTTGGAGGAGTCGAAGCAGAGCGGGTTGGTGCTGGAGCAGAGAGCAGTTTGGAGGAGTCGAAGCAGAGCGGGTTGGTGCTGGAGCAGAGAGCAGTTTGGAGGAGTCGAAGCAGAGCGGGTTGGTGCTGGAGCAGAGAGCAGTTTGGAGGAGTCGAAGCAGAGCGGGTTGGTGCTGGAGCAGAGAGCAGTTTGGAGGAGTCGAAGCAGAGTGGGTTGGTGCTGGAGCAGAGAGCAGTTTGGAGGAGTCGAAGCAGAGTGGGTTGGTGCTGGAGCAGAGAGCAGTTTGGAGGAGTCGAAGCAGAGTGGGTTGGTGCTGGAGCAGAGAGCAGTTTGGAGGAGTCGAAGCAGAGTGGGTTGGTGCTGGAGCAGAAAGCAGTTTGGAGGAGTCGAAGCAGCGCGGGTTGGTGCTGGAGCAGAGGGCAGTTTGGAGGAGTTGAAGCAGCGCGGGTTGGTGCTGGAGCAGAGGGCAGTTTGGAGGAGTCGAAGCAGAGCGGGTTGGTGCTGGAGCAGAGGGCAGTTTGGAGGAGTCGAAGCAGAGCGGGTTGGCGTTGGAGCAGAGGGCAGTTTGGAGGAGTCGAAGCAGAGTGGGTTATCGCTGGAGCAGAGAGCAGTTTGGAGGAGTTGAAGCAGAGCGGATTGGCGGTGGAGCAGAGAGCAGTTTGGAGGAGTCGAAGCAGAGTGGGTTGGTGCTGGAGCAGAGAGCTGTTTGGAGGAGTTGAAGCAGAGCGGATTGGCGGTGGAGCAGAGAGCAGTTTGGAGGAGTCGAAGCAGAGTGGATTGGCGTTGGAGCAGAGAGCAGTTTGGAAGGAAGCAGAGGAGAGTTTGGAGAAGTGCTGCGGTGGGCTAAGAAGACCAAGGCCCTAGGTAAAGTGACACCTGGTTTGTGCAGAGGGAGGGCAGGAAGCCTCACAAGCTGAAGGGCAGGAAAGGGAAGTAGCCCAGGGGAAGGAACCACTAGTTCTAGTGGTTTGCCGCTATCCCTGGGGCCCCTGGGCTGGGACCCGGAGTAGAGGGTGGGCCCGGGTCCCTCCCTCTCCACTCCCCTCCTCTAGGACACTAGTGGGGCAGTTAATACCCCAGTTTAGGGGCAAGAAATGGTGCCCTGAACCAGCCCCCGCAAGAAGAGAAAGCGTGAGACCCATCATAGTAGTGCCGGCAATTTGCCACCGTGTGTGTATATATTTCTTACTCTATGTTCCATTCTATGCATCCGATGAAGTGAGCTGTAGCTCACAAAAGCTTATGCTCAAATAAATTTGTTCGTCTCTAAGGTGCCACAAGTCCTCCTGTTCTTTTTGCGGATACAGACTGACACGGCTGCTACTCTGAAATCTGACAGGAAGGCTCCCTGAAGCTGAGACACAGCTGTGTAATTGGCAGCTGCAAAGGCCGCTGTGTGTTCCCTCTCCCTCTGTGTGCATCTCAGCAAGAATCCAGAGGCAGGGCCCAGAGGGTGAAATTCACCCTTGCACAGAGGGCCAGCAGAAAGCCAAGGCGGTGGCACTTACGTGCCACGGGTCGATATATGGGGGATGTTCCTCCTCCTTGAGAGGGATTGGCATCCTTTAGGAAGAACTAAGTACCTTCCGGCTTGGAGGGTTAAATGGTGCCTCAGCCTCATACTGCTCCTCAACCCATGGGTGAATTTCACTCTCTGAGAATAGACGGCATAGGGAAACGACCTGAGCTGGTTGGGTACAAGGCTGGGAGAAGATCCAGGGGATTGCAGAAGACCTAGTTGGGCTACTGAGTCCATCTACAACCAGTATAAAGTCTGTATCCAGAAGTATATTCAGCAGTTCTTTCACCCAGTTTTAGTTGATGCAAGTAATGAAACTTCCATCGCTTCTCTTGGGTTACTGCTCCACAGCCTACTGTGTCTAATTATTAAGAAAATGTATCCATTGTTCTCAGTTTCTCTTTGTTTAATTTTACCTCCCTGTATCACCCTACAGCAGGGGTGGGCAAACTATGGCCCGAGGGCCACATCTAGCCCTCCAACATTTTAATCCAGCCCTCGAGCTCCTGCCGGAAAGCAGGGTCTAGGGCTTGCCCTGCTCCAGCCAGGGAACGGGGTCAGGGTCTTGCCCCACTCCACATGTCTCCTGGAAGCAGTGGCATGACCCCCCTCTGGCTCCTACGCATAGGGGCAGCCAGGGGGCTTCGCATGCTGCCCCACCCCAAGTGTCGCCCCTGCAGCTCCCATTGGCTGGGAACCGCAGCCAATGGGAGCTGCAGGGGCGGTGCCTGCAAACAGGGCAGCATGCTGACCCTCCTGGCCGCGCCTCCACATAGGGGCCGGAGGAGGCACATGCTGCTGTTTCTGGGAGCTGCTTGAGGTAAGCGCCGCCTGGAAGGAGAGAAAAACAAAAATTGTGTTTGTTTTTCACTTTGTGGTCAAAAAGAAAATTTGGGAAAGTTTTTTTTTAGGGGGAAAAAATCAGGTTTTTTAGTGAAAAAGATTTTAAAAAGAATTCCAACCAGATCTATTGGCCGTTTGAAACTGCTATTGGGGTTCTTATCCTGAAAGGTGAGGAGCAAATAGAGAATGTGAAATCCACCTGCAAGACGTGATTGGCTAGATGCTGCCCTAGGAAACACATACAGCTTCCACTGAATTCAGTGGGAGTCATTTCTAAGTCTCTCGAGAGAAAAAATGGCCCATGCTGTTTTGCCTCTGGTGACCTAGATAGAGAAACATTCAAGCATTTTTAAGCAGCCCGTTGTAGCTGAATTGCACAAGAAAGTGCCGGAATCCCCACATTATTAACTGTCATTACAGCTACGGTCATATCATGATCCATTTAAATTCACTTTCGGAGCAATCAGCAAAGGTGCTGTTTAATTCATGTCTGCGAAGCTGCAATCTAACAAAACGCCTTGCATCTGCTGCCAGCGAAATGAATGCTTTTTTTTACTCCTACTACAGCTAAGATGTTTTTTAATTGAGTTAATTCTAGGGTAGTTTGTCTAAAAGGCTGGGTGGCAGAGCCACTGGTTCCTCGATATTTTACAAGAGAAGAATCTTTGATCTCTTCATATTCTGGCACTTGCCATAAGGTTTCCCATTGACCCTAATTCTAAGCTTCTTGGTTATTAGCCAGTGTATGTTCTGAGGGATAGGTTTTCAGAAGGGCGGCTTTCTGCTGTGGGGAGAATTTGCATTCACAGCATTTGCACCTGTATTTTTGCACACACCCAATGAATAACTGTGGAAGCAAGGCTAAGTGGTTTTACCTGTGGCTGCCAGAGTGTGGATGCAAATCACGTAGTTGAGCGATATAACCCGTCAGATACGCTCGAGCAGTTCTCTTTGCAACGCACAGATTGAGCCCAGCTAAAACTAACATCCTGTGGGTGTAGTGGGAGCCAGATGCTTGGGGATTTTAAAACAAGACTGGATAAAACCCAAGGAAATTATACTGCAGAGAACAATCCTGCAGTGGCAGGATCTAAGGCTGCATCCTACTTGGTCCATCTCTAGTTTCTAGCATATTGATATTTTTCAACAGAGACAGGTGGGGCAAATCCTGCTAACTTCATTCATAAGAGGAATTCCACTGATTTAAATGGTGTTATATTAGGCATATGAAACTAGCTCACTCTGGGGCTTGCACTTGGATACCCCAATGATGAGCAACATCATCGAGAGATTGTTTAATAAGTGATTAAGACAAGCAGAATATGATTCTCAGGCCTCCGCCATTGTTCTGTAGGAACTCATAAGCATCCCTTAATGTGTCCTCTTCAAGGAGGCAACTCTGCTTGCAGATATGTGTGTTTTGCCACAGTTCACTGTAGGTTCTAAGTTTCTAATGTAGCATACAAAGAACATGGCTGTGCACTTGGCATTTGACTGGAACCATCTTTGCTTTTCAAGGAAATTTGCACCGCGATGTTCCGTGTGTAAGGAGCCCATTATGCCTGCCCCGGGTCAAGAGGAGACCATACGCATTGTGGCATTAGATCGTGACTTCCATGTCCAATGCTACCGGTGTGAGGTCAGTATTCCCACTACTGGCAAGGGAAGAAAGCAAAGATTGGGTTCACTGTATTGACAGAAATTACCTTCTGTTACATAAATAACGAGCACGTTCCTGTTATCATACTGGTTCTACATTCAATTTTACTTTGTTGACTTCAGCAGAAGTGACTTCTGATTTTACATATAGACGTTGCAAACGATAGGAGAATCAGGCCTTCTGTTTATACCGGCTTCATTGTGTTAGCAAGAGACTACAACTCAATATCTAGAGCTGAATATTTGAGAAGATAGTAGTTTGTTACCTGGACACAAATGTTGCTCCTATTTGTTTTATTAAAATCAACTCTAATGCATGTTGCAATATAAGCAAGATTATATGAGTGGGTTAAAAAAAGAAGTTAATAATTAGCTGGAAAATTTAATTGGCACATAAACATTCTCATTCATGAATGGCCCTTGCTGTGCTATGTTCTGGTACATATGATTTTGATAAGAATCTGAAACCGAGGAAAAATCACCTCGGTACATGTAGCATATTGAACCTCCAAGAATTCTGCAATACAGCTGTTGCCCCGGGATAAACTCCAGCCAGATGTTGGGACAAGAAGTGAGTCCCAGTAATGGTGCTGATCACAGTCCTGGCTCGAGTGCCGGACTGAGACTCGAGGGGTCTGAGTTCGGTTTGTGGCTCTGCCATCACCTTCCTGCGTGAGCTTAGGGCAGTCACTTAATCACCATGAGCCTTGGCCTTCCATTTACAAAAGACCGATGGTGATGATGGCATTCTGTCCTTTCTTCCATCCTTTATCTTGTGTATTTAGATTACAAGCTCTTTGGGGCAGAGACGGTCTCTTACTATGGGTCTCTAAAGCACGCAGCACAATGGGCCCCCCAATCTCGGTTGTGGCCTTTTGGTGCTCGTGTAGTAATAGCCACAGCGATGAAGGCGTGCTGCAAGGTCATCGCTCTGCTGTCACCGCTGTGGTGTCTTCCATCGCTTTCTGGAGTTCTCTCTTCCAAAGAGGGAGCTATATGAGCAGCAAACTTGTTTTCAAGGCTCACTTCTTCTTTTTCCTTTTGGCATTAATAAACGTGAGCTTAAGTTTGACGTGTTCCGCAATGCTAAAGACCTTTCCTTTCCCAGAGATGGAAAGGGAATAATCTCCTTTTATTTTAGAGAGCTTGGGAACCCGTCTCCGCTGCAGCATTGTCTCTTATCAGGGAATGGTTCACTATTGAAAGACATCCTAGAACTCACATGCTGACTTGGGCAGAATTCTGTTACCAGGGGACGTGAGTGTGTATTTCACTAATAGGTTCTTTGCCTAATTTCACTCTCATCTTATTTCTTCTTTTGGTCTTTATTCTGTTTATTGTCTAGGACTGTGGTGGTCTCCTGTCTGAAGGGGACAATCAGGGCTGTTACCCTCTGGATGGACACATCCTTTGCAAGACCTGCAACTCAGCTCGGATCCAGGCACTCACTGCTAAGGCCAGCACTGACCTTTGAGCGTCTACCACCACACTCCAATATTTGCCTGTTGGGGGAATTGCACAACCTTTCCATTTAGCATGACTCCTTTCCTGCCTAGGACCTAAGTTTTTTATTGGAAAAAGTAAAGCTGGAAGGCCTGGGGACAAGCGGACAGTTTCTAAGTTTTTCTCTATTTGAGTCACCTCTCCTAAGAAGCACATTAAAATTGAGATGATTGGGCTCAGTTCTCCTCTTACTCTGGTGTGAGGGCCTGATCCTACTCCCATTGACGTCAATGGGAAGCTAAATATCGGACATGATTCCATAATACTAGACTTATACCATTGTAAAACCAGCATATAAGTGTAAGACCAGAATCAGAGTAATTGTTATCACAAGACAAACTATACAAACATTGGCCATGAGACACTGGGCCTTGATATAGGTATCGTTTTAAATCATAGGGACACAGATTTGTCTTAAATCATAGGGGCCATATCTTTTTCTTATCCCCTCGCTTGTCTCCAATCCCTTCCAGTTTCATAACTTTTTCTTCTTTATAATATTATATTTCGCTGTTGCATAAATTTATTCAGTAAGGATGCTTCCAACTCTCAGATGCTTAGGCATTTATGTATGAGCCATCACTGAAGTTGTGAGCCTGCACACACACGCACGTACATACATATATCCTTTTGATACACTAGAAATATAAAGTCACTGAGAAGTTATGTTAATTATTGTTGGGGCTGGAAAGGGTTAAAAAGAATTTCAAAATGGCTTCAAAGAAAATGACTAATGCTAGCCACCACAAGCATGCTCAAAAGGATCTTAGGCTACCCGGGGCCAATGCAGTTGGACAGTTACGTAGTAACCAGTGGGCACTGCTTGTTTCCAAACAAGTACTTTAGCAATGGAATCTTGTTTCCACTGACATCAAAGGAAAGACTCCCATTGGATTGAATTCTACCTTGAGACAGGCTCAGGCATTCTGGGATGATGGTAACATACCAGAGCTGGAGTTACAGTACAAGCTATGAGAATTGTTTAATATTTCAGCATTTAGGGCTTTCCAAATACCTGACATTTCAGGAACAGGAATGATTCATTTTTCATCTCAAGTTGTAAATAGCTGTAATTTACCCCCCCAAAAGGGGGGGGGGGGAACAGACATCTTTTCTCCCACAGTTTCATCACACAATTTTTTCTGTGTGGAGAAATGTCATTGCAAAGGAATGATTGGGGGATGTCACAGTTCCAGGAAAAAAGGGATGTATTGATGCACTCTTCAGAGAGTTAAAAATTTGCACCAGGGTTAATAAAAACCTATGCGGTTGCAAAATGGGTTTGTTGTTGGGGGGGAGGGCGGTTGTGGTTTTTTTGTTAATTAAAAATACATTATAAATCCACAACTCATTTTGTACAGCTATAATATTCTTATTCATGAAACCCATAATAACTAAGGTGCAAATTACATGGGAAAGGAGCAATTTTCATATCACTGCATTGACATTAATATCTTATTTGCAGATGTAATCAAAGAAAATAACTTTAGCTGCACTTAACAAATTAAGAGCCAGAACTGAAGCATTTCAGGGCTTATTGACCCTATTAATAACAAACTTACAATTTTGAAGAATAACCTTTGTGAATTTTGGTGTCTCTCACAATAATAAAGAGTAAAATGCGGCACTTTCCCCTTCAGTCTCTAACAAGAGCTCAATAAAATTACATCACCCAAAACTGAAAAGAAAAATGAATGAAATGAAATGAGATGGGTTAGATCCGAGTGAAGAATTAAAGAAGATGGAAAATTGACTCTTATTGTAAATCCTGAAAATGGTATGTCCCCTCCCAACTCAGCATTTCGGTTGACCTTTATGGCAAAGTCCTATTGAATGTAACAGTGAATAATAACATTTCTCTAGTTGTTTTTTAAGCCATCCTATAGAGAATTTAATAGAGAATTTAGGATCTGTCCTCTGACACTCTCACCAACTTTTTACTGGGCTAACTCCATTGACTTCAGTGAAATTAACCTGGATTTGCACCACATCAAAATGAGGTCATTTTTCTAGAAATCAGTAGGATGACTGATCAGTCCCATAGAAAATATATTGTTCTCCATTAAATCCTGCAGGACTTTGTTATTAGGGCAGTGACTATTTAGCAGCATCTCCCCATCGTATTGGAGTTTGGCCCCAGCCTTCAATAATTTCAGCATTTTCCCCCAGTAGATTAGTTAGATATGTTCTAATTTATTTCATACAAAAAGTTAAATGCTGGGTAATTTTTTTTAAATAAGGACATGACTCCTAGTAGGTTCCATTTGTTCTACTGGTCATTAGCCCTGGCAACTAAGGTAATTTTGAGCTTGCTAGCATTACATACAGAAGATTGTTAAACACTTGTCTGAACTGAATCTGCCAAAGCATGGAAGTTCAGAGTGCAGTTGGCTAATATCACTTTATCACACATCGTGCCTTAGAACTGAATTTCTTAGCATCTTCTCTCCAAAGCACACTGGGAATGTGATGTGTACAACAGACCATGGCACTGTTGTAGCAACTATAGCTCTGAACTTCTGTGTCTTTGTAGGTTTAAGTCAGTCTCTCTATCGCACTGAGTGCCATATTAGAAAGTGGTGAGAATTAGCTACTGTAATTAGGAAAAGGGAATGTGGTCTAGCGATTAGAGGAGGAAGACCAGAAGTCTGGATTCCTAGGTTCTTTCAGTGCCCCGGCCACAGACTCACTGTGCAATTTTGAGCAAGTCACTTAACCTCTCTGTCTACCCCACTTCACAACAGAGCTTGGTAATTTTTACTAACTTCCCAGGGAAGTGAAGTGACTAAATTAAGTAATTTTAGCTTGGCCAACGCTGCATAAGTTCAAATCCAGATCCTCCTTTTCAGAAGAAGTTTGGCTGGGTTTGTGGTTTTGGAGCAGCCCATTCCAGGACCAAAAGCTAGACAAAAGGTCTAGATCTGAACTTCCATTTTTAGGGTGTTCTATGGATTTGATTGTGGGGGGGCTCTTAGATCAATGTTTCTCAAGCATTTTGACCTCCTTGGATGGAAGGAGAAGGGAGAATGTTGTTCTCATTGTATGTACAGTAGCTAATTTTCAGGCTTGAAATATTGGAATAATACTATTGTTTTAATTTGTTTTTTTCCCCCTAAAATAATCAAAGCCAGTTGCCCATTGGAGTGAGTGAATAAGTGCCTGGAGTATTTTCTAAAAAATGTGTTCGTATGTGGTGCCTAAACTGATATAAGTATATTTTGGAAGATACACACTCACACTCACACACAGTCTCTGTCATGACCCATCTGCCTGTCAAATTTTCAGCCCTGATACTCGAGGGTTTAAAGTGGAAGTGCTGATGGATCTTTAATCATGGCATTGCCCTAAAGCACCAACAAAATATTGCTTACCCACAATCTTTATCATGTATTTATTACATATCCTCATTTATCTATTCCAAAGAAGAACCCTTTTTTTACCAAAGAGACCTTGTTCTTTTAAGGTACACTTCTGAAGTCACGATAAATACTCACATTGTTTGCTGACGTATTGACATTCAGCAATTTTCCTTTGACAAGGAATGTGAAGATCACCTAGACCTTTCTATTTCAATCTGCCAATTTTTTGCTGGTAGTTCTTTGGCTTTTCTAGCATTTGTGTGAAATTAGGGCTTGATCCTGTGTTTCAGGTCACCTCGTTGGGAGTTTGGGGTTCAGGAACAAGCCCTTGTTTAAGCCTTGGTTCTGGAAAGTATTTAAACATGTACTTAATATTCAGCACATGCTTAAATCCATTCCTCAATGGGACATAAACAGATGCTTGGATTTACTACATCAGATTTGGTTGCCTTGGTTACAGCCAAATCCCTAGTGACATCATCAAAGTTAATGATCGTATTTTGTTAATGTAATTTGCTTTATTGACATTTATTGTTTTATTTTAATTGTTGCCTGAATGTTGCCTTTTAAAGCAGAAGACAACATCACAGCTTTAGATAATGCACCTTTCATTATGATTTTTTTAAAATAATTGCTAGATTTTTATCACAGCTCAAAACACTTGGGGAATGACTTAGTCCTAGAGACAGGGGGGAAGTGAAACGTGTGCCCGGGTGAGCTCTACACACATACATCAGACCCTTTGGGCAGAAGCAGGAATTAAGTGTGACATAGGCCTTGGGTTAGCTCATTATCCGGGGGTGAATTACACAACCTACAAGCATAAAAGAGTTCTCGATATAGATATTGTGTGTGGAGACCGGTGCACACAATTACCAATTAAATCCAGTCTAGTAACACACATTTTGTGCCCTAAGCCTCCAACCCAGAAAATCCCATCATCAAGATCCATGGGGGAGGGAGGGAAAGAGAGGGAAATCTTGTCACTTTGCTTTACTCCTGTTTAGAACATAAAATTCTGTGATTTCCCCTTTTTTTGTCTAGAAACTGAACAGCTCAAAGTGAGGGGGGGGTTTGGTTTTCTACTTGCCTTTTATTAATGTCTGGTTCCTGTGTTTGATTCCGTGGGCTGATTTGATATTAGTTCTTCAAGTAGTGCTGATCACGCTTTATATAGATATCAACACTATAAATCAGGGTTGACGCATAAGGATGTGTGCTGTGGATTTGGGTGGTGAAATTCTACATGGGAAACACTAGTTGCATGTTGATATTTGTTTGAGGATCTACTGCAAAGAGATGGAGAGGGCTACCTAAGGCCACATAGAAGTTAGTAAAGCGTGAATTGATATAAGGACTCTGAGAGCATTACTTCTGTTAAAGCTGGTCAAAATGTTTTACACTAAATTTCTATTTTGTTGAAAAATTGACCTTTTTTCTTCAATACTTTTTGGGGAAAATTGTCTATTTTCTGTTCTCACAATATCTTTCACAACAGTTGTTATTAATAGTTTAATCAACATGTTGTTGACATTTTTATCCTCATAGTTTTTGAAATGGTTCTCAGTTTTTCATTTACCAAAAATGAAGTTTTCTTACTCAAAACCATTTTTAATAAACAAAAGTTTTCGGTAACGATTTCAAAAACTGTATGGTAAAAGAATCCTGTAAAAATGTCACAAAAATGTTTGTGGAAAAATGGATCTGTTCTGGATGTTATGAAACAAGCACATTTTGAAATTTTTCACAAAATCTTTCTTGTTTTCTGATTCGCTCTACTTCCTGGGCAGACACCATTTTCCTAGTTACTAAAAATCCAAATAATGTGACTTTTCTGGGAATAACAGTGTTACTTCTGTTGGACTCAGTTACTTCTGTTGGACTTCTCCCTTCAAACCAAGCCCAGGCTGGTTAGGAAGATGATGACCGTGTCAGTTGTCCTTTGTTTCAAGTACTGAAGGTGGTGGGTAGATTATGCTCACCAAGATAAACTCTGGTTGAACCTCACACCCTAGCACCATTCCTTTGGGCTTGGGAAAGGCTGTTTTCCATATACATTTCCAGAAAGATTGCTGTTCCTCCTTGGCATTTCAAGTTTGCAGTTGAAACAGTTGGTTGGCTGTCTTGATGCTAGTGCCCTTGCGCATTGTAAATGAAATGTGACTGACAATACTGCACCTCTCCTGAAGCCATCTGTGAGTCAACCCAACTCCATTGGGGAGTCCACAGTAATCTAGGGTTCGTGGTGAACGCCGAAGTTCTCAGCTTTGTTTTTAGAGACACTAACTATTGAAAACTCAGTAGAATAGTTTGGAACTACATATATAAAAATAATATACACATTTTAGATTGTCCTGAGACTATGACTAATTAAAGGTACAGGCAAGAGTAGGTAACCAGTGCAGTTTTCATTATACTTGTCCTGTCTTCATTTCTGTGCTGCTGCGTTCTCAATCTTTTTGGCATTAAACCATGTATAACCGACCGCCCCATTGATTTTTTTCAGCTATGCTAACAGGGCTAATCTGAAATGTTCTTTTTGTTGTTTGTGTGTCTTCCTGATTATTCCTAAATCTAAAAAAAAAAAAAGCCCAAACTCAAAATGGTGATATCCTCTTTACATTTTCCAGTCTTTAGAGTCCAGTCCTGGGAATCAGAACTCCTGGGTTCTGTTTGCATCTCTACCTCTTTCTCCCTTTGTCACCTGACACAAGTCACATAGCATGTTTCTCTCTCTGCCCCAGTTTATGCATCTCTGTAATGGGGACGATATATTACCTACCTCACAGGGGTGTTGTGAGAGTTACTTAAAAAATGTAAAACTTTTTGAGCTCTTTAATCAAAGTAGCTATCTGCATCCATAGCATTAGTGGCAGGAGTGCCATGCATATGCCTGCCACATGAGAATAAAAGGAAATGATTATAATTGTTGCTTTTAAAATGATTGTCAAATTGTGCCTTAAATTTTCAGTCAGATCTAACCATGTAATTTAGAGCAATAATTCCAGGCCTTATGTTGGTGAATCCAATCAGTGATTTGTTTGAAAGGCTAGATTTTTTAATACTTCTTCCAGAAAATGAGGTTATTGAGGGGTTCTCTTCTTTTATTTTTTCTCCTCCAATTTTATTTTGGCACGAAAGGGGCAGCCAAAATGCACATTTGTCTTGTATGTAGCATTTTCATCTGTTTTGTGTTCTTTTAGGGAGATGCCACTCTGTCATTTTATGCATAATGGCATCTCTTTAAATACATGCCAACCAATGAGATTGTTTTCCTAAAGTTAGCAGGCATTTTTTTTAATCAACCAAATTTTGGGTTGTTCGGAAAGTGTTGCTGTTCTTTGCTACACGTTCAGTCTAACTTTCACTGCAAAAATGAAATTATAGTTTTCCCATATCTTTGCTGTAGTTGTAGCTTGACACAAGCGTTAAGGCAGATTATAAAGGGAAATACTCAGTGTAACCTAGTTCCATTTCGCAGCAAGAATCTTTTGTCAGCTGAAATCCTGTTGGTTTGGGTTTTTAAATGTCAAATTACAGACTTAGGGTTTCCTCAGGAGGAACAAAAATGGCACTTGATATGCAGTAATTTGGTGGTTCCAGGCTGCAGTATTTTCCCTGCGAATCTGGGTGTCATTGTGTGTTAGGATCCTGCCTGCAGCCGACAGTACATTTGACCTATTATCCAGTCCATCTCATTGCTCCTAAAAGACTGCAGCACTGCAAAGCTGATGCAGCAGTTTTGGCTGCCTTCCCCTGCTCCCACTTGGGCCGTATTTACACAGTTTAACTGAGCTCTTCTTTCTGCTGAAGGTCAGATGCGAGCAATAGGAAACACTAAACTTTATAAAGAAGCAGAGCCGTTTAACCACCGTGCTCTGGACACGAACGCATCTCTAGGTGGTGCACCGTCTGCTTGGCTGCGAGAGGGCATCCTGAGAGTGCAGTGTAACTGGTATAGTGTGCAGAGCCACAAGATATGCTGTTTTCCCACAGCAATGCACTTACACTAGCTTTCCTCTCCCTTGCAAAACGTGAAACTTTCCCAACTAGGCTGTATATTTAGCCTGTATATTGCACAAAAGGCTGGCAGTTATTTTCCCGAGGATTCTTTCTGTAACCTCTGTGTGGCTATGTTGAAGAGCTTGGTTTTTCTTGACGAGATTAGATGTTGCATATTGATGTGAGCATTTCAAAGGCCCATGGGGCTTTGGAACATATTAAGAATCTCTGAAGTTAATATTCACCATGTTTTAAATATTCAAAAGTAAAAAAATCTGCATAAAATGTCTCTCGGTACACATGGACTATATTGTTTCTTTTTTAAGCAAGCATTGGGGGCTTGTGGCTCGGCTGGGCTTGTTCTAAAGCTTTTTAAGTTCCCATTTAACAGAGCCATTTGGAAATAAAGGGCCCTGGCTCTTATCCCATGCCAGTTCTAACCATAGTGCCTGTGATGGAGTGGCTCCTGATTTCCTCTGCGATTGAGTCCAGCGGGTGGGATTTTCACAAGATCCTAGGGGAGTTAGGAGCACCGAATTCCCACTGAATTCCAACCCCTTTATTGTCCCCATCGTGACAGTGTGGCATGTAGGGCCTGAATCGGACCTCGCTTGCATCATAGTGCATGTCGAAAGAGCCTCCCCTGCTCATCAGGGTATCCAGTGAATCAGGAGTAACTCCAGTGTGGAGGCACTGCTGTGAAACTGGCATGAGAGGAAACTCAGGCCTGTGGCTTTTATGTGTTAATGTTGCCGTCAGCAGGGACAGGGCAAGCACATTCTGTTCCAGGATGTTGGAACAAAGCTCCCTTCAGTTCACCCTTAAATACGCCAGAGGAGATTTTGCTTCACTCAAACGTCCCTCTTCTGCTGGATTGCAAGGGGCAAGATGAAAGCTGTCAGCAGAAATGTTTCCAGGGAAGCCCTGTTTCCCGTCTCTATAGGAAAACTGCCGGCCACTTTAGGTGAGGGTCAGGTAAAATCTGCAAACACTTAGCCATTCCACTGTGCTGTTAGTTATTCCAGTCTGCCTTCCCCTCGAGTGCACACGGGCATGTCCCAGGAGCACAGCAGGTCTTTGGACACATGCTACATGCAGCATCAGGGTTCTCATGTTGGCCCTTGTTTGAGTAGATTGGAACTAACAGGGTTCTGCATAAATTTGCTATCGTGCTGAAGGAATTACTCTAAAAGTTTATGGGGCAGATTCCCTCATTGGTGTAAATATGGTAGTTTGCATATATGCAATATGCAATCACATGTAAATATGGTAGTTTACACCAGTGGGGGATCTGACCCAGAGGACGTTATTCTCTATGAAACTCTATCAACTGATTTGTTTGAACCATTCTATAGAAATTGATAGCAGGGATAAAATCCTTTAATCACTTCCCTAGGTGGCTTCCAAAAAAACCAATAGAAACATTGTAATTTTTTTAATTAAATTCTTCAGGACCTCTCCATAAGGGCTGTGGCTTATGAAAACATGAGACTTCACCCAGATTGCGCTTTATTGATATCTAAGCTTGTGTTAGATGAAGTTGATAGTTAATCGAGTAGTGGCAATAGAATCATAGAAATAAGAAGAGGGTTTGATGATTTTCCCATGCCTAGTGCCAATGTAGATTTTTCTAGCCTGAGATGAGAGTCAGACCCGGAGCATAATGGTTCAAAATATTCACTCTATTTATTTTTATTCTTTTGAAATAATTTTTCTTTATCAGCAATTTAATCTTCCAGGACCTGATCCTGCAGCCTTTACTCACATGAGTAGTTCCACTGACTTTGGTGGTGATATTTGTGTAAGAGTGACAGGATCGGGCCCCACTACAGAATCTGGGAAAGTGATTGCAGAAATATTCTATTTCACTTGCATTAATCACACCAGGACATTTCCACCAAGAGCTCTCTATTTAATAAGTAGCAGGGCCTGTAATTGCAGTCTGAATTCTGATCTTATCAACAGATGTTATGACTTTCTAGGCATTGCCACTCTATTCAGATTCATATGTTTGCCTCTGTTTAAACTTGGATTGATCAGAAAGAAGGAACAGCAAGAGTTGTGTTGCCCGTGGAGATGCAGTGACTATAGATAAAGGAGTTATCTTCCTCCTATGTCTGCAGGATTTGAAGCTTGGAACGGAGCACACACGTAACAGAGAAAATCTTTACCTACCATGCATAGGGGCTGTCGACAGTATGCCCACTATATGTTTCAAACTCTTGGAATGTTTGTAGGAATGGAAATTTGAATCTTTTTCAGGTCTCAGCTAGTGTACTTTTACATACCATCATTTCTCTGATGGCAGCAGCATCTGTCGGATCTGAACCTTCATTTTGTTTTTCAATTAAATGTCTAGCCCATATGGTTGCAAAGATATCCTTCCAAATATGGTCTCAAGAGGAGGCTGTCTTCCTGAGTCATGCAGGCAAGTTGAAATCGAAGTCCTGATTCCGTTCAGGAAAATCAGGAGTAACTTTGGTGGAGTTGTAGCAGTGTAAAAGTGGTGTGAGATCAGGATCGGTATCTCTGAGAGTTTTGAACTCCCACGCCCCCATTCGTCTCAATAGGATGTTAACCCAGAAACCTAATGATGACCAAGTGGATGCGAACATAGTTGCAAAATTCGCTGCTGATCATTTTGGCAAAAAACACCCAGCTCTTCAGGAACTGGACTAGAGTTTGGGAATGGGGGTGGAACTAAAGAAGAATGAACCCTGTTTTTTTCTGTTATGTCATAGCCTAGCTGTGTTTGCTCAGTAAGGATAAAAAGTACTGTACAAGCATAAAAATCTATGCAAAAAAAAAAAAAAAAGCAACCAAACCAGGATATTTTAATGCATGTAGAACGAAAGATATGCAAACCCTCCCTTTTCTCCTGCAAGCACTATTCTTTCTTTAATTTTTTTTTTGTCTGACTTTGCACAAAGAATTTTTGTAACTCTACTTCTAAGAAAGTCGATACCTAAAAGGGGGAGGGGGAGGGGTCTTACTTTCAAACACTTGGGTTTTTCTGGCTTGGAAATTAATAATTTCTACACCTGACCCAATTTCTGCAGCTGCCAAAAAAGAAAAGAGAAAGCTATTTAAATTTCTCATGGAGCCATTTATCTCTTAAAATATGCCAAAGCAATTTGAGGTGGGGGTGGAGACTTAACTATTTATCTCTGCAGCCTACATTCTTTTTCTCTTTATGTTTCTAACTGTCAGGGGACAAGAAGGCTAGGAAGCTATTCTTGGGCTGTATTATTAGTGCATTGTGTTGCCATTATGCAGGATGCCTGCGTTGCTTCACACAGTGGGATGTTATAATGGCCGTCTTCCCCACACTCTCTCTTTGGGGAGACACGGATTAAATCTGACCAGCTACTATTGTCAAGATTTTTTTAAAAAGTATTTTGAGAACAGGGCATAGCGAGGATTGAGTTCATACTTGCCGATTTCTTTGGACGAGTTTGCAGATGTGTCAGAGATCATACAAGAAGTATTGTGGGCTAGATTCCAGTGCAGTGGCTTTCAATCTTTTGTCATTTACGGACCCCCCCCAAAAAAAAATTATGAATGGAGGTGCGGACCCCTTTGGAAATCTTAGACAAAGTCTGCGGATCCCCAAGGGGTCCATGGATCACAGGTTGAAACCGCTGCTCTAGTGGATGGGGCAATATATATTGTGTGACTGCCGGAAAATCACTGCAACTCTGTGTGCCTGGGTTTATGTTCCCATATCTTCTCTGTTTAGATTGTAAATTCTTCAGTGCAGAGACTGCTGTTCACTGTGTCTGTACAGTGCCTCGTACAGCAGGGGCTACTATAATCCAAATAACATAATCATCCACTTTGTATTATCTAACGAATTAAATTGAGCAATGCCAGTTTCCTGGTAATTTCCCCAAAGTAAGGATCAGCTTGTTTTAGGACCCCTCCGCCCCAGTTTGATTCTATGTTTTAAAAGGTCAGAGGGGTAAACAAAGTGCATAGGAACGGTTCCATGATTAAAAAATGCCAAGACTTAAACTTTCCCCTGAAGTGTTGGACGCCCCAACTCAACGATGTGCTGTCCACATGTGAAACTGGCCAAGAAGAGCGAAGTGCAAAACAAAACAAAAAAATACACATGGCAGAAACTAAATGTTATAATTGGCCTGATTTTCACAGGTGCTGCTGCAGATCCCCCTAATTTCAACCCAGAGGAGCTTCATGTGTACAGCACTTCTGAAAAGCAGGCCCCCATGTACTTTTAAATTCCTTCATTATTGTGAATTGTATTTAGATCATGCAGAGGGGCCAGCTGAGAACGGGGCCCCCAGTGTGCTGGGCATCGTATAAACACAGAGTAATAGACAGTCCCTGCCATGAGAAGCAATAAGTTACAGTGTCATAGATTTCAAGGTATAGAAGGTACCATCAGATCAGTCTAGTTTCCTAGTCACAGACAGGGAATTTTCCAAATACGAATTATAGGTGGGTGGTGCATTTTTGTTTGGGAAACAGGTCACATTTCAAAGAGAAAGAAGGAAGGATGTTGTCTGTAGCTTTTTGAATTTTTCATTATTATTATTATTATTGTTGTTTTAGTGGTTGTTGATCAAACCAAGAATGAGAAAAATATCAACTGAAACATTCCATAAACTAGAGACAAAGTCAAATAACTCCTATTCGAATATTGTTTCACTTCAGCTGGAGTTTGTCCTGTTCTTTTTACATATGTGCAGCATAGACGTAGAAGATGGAGAAGACGATTAGCTAAATTAGTCCATCTCACACTCCGTGCACAATCCATTCCCTATAGTATATTTTCTAGTGCTTTTTCTGGTCAATTTTTTTATTTTATTTCTATTTTTATGTAAGATCTTAGTAGCACAATGGTTTTTGCTAGAAACAGGGTTTCTCCCTACTGCTAGCTATGGGAATACGTGCAATGATTAGGATTTGAGAGCAGACCGCCTTGCTGGTGCTAATATTCCTGAGGATGGCAAGATGGTATAAACTGTGATCGGTTTACTCTGAAACACGCAGTTGGAGGGTTTGGTTCATTGTTTAATATACTGAGTTTATCCCCATGTAAAATGGTGGCACTGTGGGGGTTTTTTGACAGATCTGGATTGTGCCTTCTCGACACATCTGGATTGGCAGGAAACCCCTTCTGGTTTAGCATAGAGAGACGCGTCCTGTGAAACAGACAGATCACAGAGCTATGTCTGTCCAATCAGTGATATTTCTAATTTGCCTATTGCCATAGTAGCTAAGCATCTAAAGAGCACAAGCAACATGTTGCTTACTACTATATATGGTGGGTTTTAGGAACATTCCCCGTATATTTTACTCTCTGTACAAAGTGCCTATTCTAAGAGCCACAACTCGTTCGACCTTATCCACGGGCAAAACAGGGAACTAATCAAAGTGCAGAGCAACGATAAGAACGATCAAAATGATACCAAATGGAAGCAAGACGGGAGTGTCAAAGATCAGCTCTTCATTAAAGTGAACCAAAGCAGCGGCTCGTCCCTTGTATGTCACCTTGTAGATCTGCCTTCTGGATAGTAATACGTTTCAAAGCTCCAGCATTGTTGACTCTCTGGTAGTGGTTAATTTAAGGGGTTCTACTTTGCCTACACGCCAAAGTTATGGGGGTTAGAGAGCCAGCAATGTGTAGGGAAACCTGCTGGAAAGTTTGCATGGTCAGTAAGATCTAAGAATATTAAGCACTTTGGGGGGATATGTTTGGGGATTTATTTATTTGATTGTAAGCTGCCTGTGTTTCATGTGTTCTTATTCCTTGCATAACACTGGAGGGTAAAATCCACAGATGCCAGAGGAGGCTCGGTGCTGTGGTGGGAGAATTCAAGATGCCCAGTGCCAGCTAAGTCACACCAGGTGCTCAGTGTGTTCTCACACTCAGTCCTGAAAATATCGCCAAGTGCCGTTTGATGGAGTGGTTCCCGCCGCTGTGTACTGGGGAGGGAGTGCAGACCAAGACGATAACAGGGTTCAAAAAGGAACTAGATAAGTTCATGGAGTATAGGTCCATCAATGGGTATTATCTGGGATAGGCTGGGATGGTGCCCCTAGCCAGAAGCTGGGCGACAGGGGACGGATCACTTGATGATTCCCTGTTCTGTTCATTCCCTCTGGGGCACCTGGCACTGGCCGCTGTCGGAAGACAAGATACGGGGCTAGCTGGACCAGTGGTCTGACCCAGTCTGGCCGTTCTTATGAGTAATGTTTGTCCAAAGAGACAGCAAAATGGAGGTTTGAAGTGTTCTAACACCTAATGCTCTAGCACCCCCATCTCTTTTGCTGTCCCTCTGGAAATCGAGGTGTGAAGGTAAAGGCATGTACGGAAGTGAGGCCTCACTGTGACCTCACCTTACCTGGTCCTACCCTGGTGTAACCCTCCAGACTTCCTGTGTAAGTGAGATCAGAATCAGTCCTGCTGTGTTTAGATGGGCAGGGTGTATAAGTCAGGACACAGCTCTGTGGGTAACATTGCTGCATTCTTCAGTGCCTCACAGCTCCCCAGATTGCCCTAGCCCTTGCATTGTGGGTAATCCCACTGACTTTAATGGGGCAACTTGCCAGAGGAGGAATTTCAGAAGCAGGCCACTTGTTTATCCAAACAAGTCCGGGTCAGAGGTGGACTTGAATCCTCTCTGCACTAGTTTATCCATCTCCAAAGCACTTCTCCTACATCCTAACAACAAACGCCCCTGTGCCCCACATCGTGAGACCCCCGGTGGCTCGGCTGCCGATGGGACACATGTTGTACTAGCTACCCAGACATACCATCCCTACAGTTCCAATGTCACTAACACCCTGCACACATACATAGCACCTGGAGCTGGCCTCCTCTATGTGCTTCCAGCCACTCATACCAGAGATAAGGCCAGGAGACACATTTTGGATCAAAATCCAACTTTCGTCAGTCCCAGGGTGTTCATAGCTGGGGTTCTGTTTCAGCCCATTGTAGCAGAGAGGAACCAGCTTCACATATTGGGTCCAGATCCAAATTTTCCAAGGGTTTCAGGAAGTGGGTTGGGTCGAGGCTATAGCTGGAATATTGATTCAGGTCTATCTCTGCTCAGAATAAACAGCGGAGGCTGGCTGGCTTTAATCGTAGGCAGGTGCCCCAGGGGGGTCCCAATCACAGTGGGTGCCATTCCAAAGAAAGGCCTCTTCTTGGCCAGATGCCATTTCTTAAGTCCCAGGACATTTTCCCAGAGCTTGCAGACCTCAATGGCTGTTGCACATTGCAAGGAGGAGTGCGCACTCAAGGATGTATTCACCCTACAGAGCTGCCGTGCCTCAGCCCAGCCCTGCTAACGGCAGCATTCTGCATCGGGGCCCTTCGGTGAAGTTAGCTCTTTGGCGTGAGGTCGTTTTTAGTGAATTTCTGTGCAAGGTCTATTACCGTTGGGAGAAGACTGTGACTTGTGGTGGTGGTTTTACATCCTCCGGACGTTCTGTGTGGGGCAGGTGGAGGTTGTTAGCAGCGAGGACAGCTCCTTGGCTTTAAATGTGGATCGCTAGCTTACTAACACCAGGCAGCAGAGAGGCGGGAGAGGAGATAGTGCCTGATCCAAAGAGGCGCCTCCTTGCTAGAAATGCCATGCCTTCAAATCCTAATGAAGTAATGCAAGTTGAGCTTTCAGGATTGGTGCCTTATTCCTCAGTGCCACTGGGTACCAGTGATTTACCATTTGCTGAGCACGACCACTACTTAGCATCTAATCAACTAGGGGCCTAATCTTGATACCATTGAGAGCAGTGGGAGTTTTGCCATTGACTTCAGTGGAATCAGGATTGGAACTCTTCAAATCTGTAAAGAGCCAATCCTGCAGACTGCTAAGAGCACCTCCTGGGAGGTGCTGTGTGCCCTCAGCTTCCCTTGAAACTGATCATGCCTCATGTCTGTTTCACTGACTGTTTTCACAGGAATTTGAGAGCGCTCAGGACACGCACTCAGCAACTAGCAAGACTAGCCTGTAAGGTGATATATGAAGTTTACTATCTGGTAACGTGTGTGCATGGATTAAAAATCGTTTTATTCAAATGTATTCTGAGACCAGGTCCAGCATATACACAGTTTCTATATTTATAAATATAGAGAGAGATTTTTTTTTTGTTCTCAGCTAGTTACCTCTTCTGAACCGCAATTTTCAGAGCAACCGGCATATATTTTTCATTCAACACCTAAAATGACTTTTTACAGTAAGAAAATGAAAGCTGGTGTAAGCACGTGTTTTCTATATTTGTATTATGCTTTATCCAATTATATTGAGATTTATTTTCCTCTTTGCTGTGCTCTTTCGGTTGTTATCCTTATTTTATCAGTTATGCTTTTCTAATGTTTTGTAAGGAGAAAAAAATATGCAAAATGGCCAGATGCCTTTTTTCTTTGCAGAAGAAGAATCACAAATGCTTTGTATTACATTTTACCAATCCAATAAACTCCTTATAAATTTCATTTTTGTTTGCTAGCGTGTGAAATTTTTTTTCCAAGTCAAATGGTGTTTGCTTTCTTTCAGCCTTCCCCTGCAATTGTGTCTCGTTTCTCTTTCTCTCTGAGCCACATCCTTTCACCAGTAGCCTTCCCGAGCTGTTGGGAAAAGGTGCTCAAAACCAGTGTCTGCTAGAGCAAGGATGCTTGAAGGATGTTGGGAGAGAGACCACTCAACGCTTGTGTCGGCCATTACATGAACATCATAAACCTGAGCCTTTGGTTTGGAGAGCACTCCATTTCTGAGCCCGGAGGTAATCGGCAGGTGCAGGCAGTGTGCGGTTTATAGGGAGGTGAGGCTAAGAACATAATGCCCTACCTACGAGTATTTTCCGGACTGAACTGTGATCTGATGCAATGGAACCAAGCAGCCTGCTGCGGAGGGGAACACAAGGGCAGGGCTTATCCCATTCTGTGGGGGGAAGACACAAGTGTGGAATGGGGGAGGTTTAGATTGGATATTAGGAAAAACTTTTTCACTAAGAGGGTGGTGAAACACTGGAATGCGTTACCTAGGGAGATGGTAGAATCTCCTTCCTTGGAGGTTTTTAAGGTCAGGCTTGACAAAGCCCTGGCTGGAATGATTTAACTGGGAATTGGTCCTGCTTCGAGCAGGGGGTTGGACTAGATGACCTTCAGGGGTCCCTTCCAACCCTGATATTCTATGATTCTATGAATGTAAACCTCTTCATGGGATGCCTTCAGGATTGTCACTGACGTATGTCACTTGGGCTGTTCCCTGCTCAATATTGCCACGGCCAGATGCTCCAAAATCAGGAGGCAGGCCCCCAAAACTCATGAGAGCTTGGCGTTCAAAATCCCGAGATGTAAAAAAACAAACAACTTTTGTTGTCTTAATTGACATCCAGGGTTTTCTCTCTCGTCATGAAAGCTACTGTAAAAAAAAAAAAAAATCACGAAGATTCTCCTATAATCACATGAATCCAAAAGCTGGGGCTTAAAATCAAACCCCAACTATTGCAAGACACAATAGAATCGTGAGTTAGCAACGCTGCCTGCTGGACCCACCGTGGGAGGGACATACCGACCCTGCGCAAAAGCTGATCGCAGGAAAGCGAGGGAGGACATATCAGTCTGCCCTCCCCCAAAATTAATGATCCCTCTTTCCCTGTTAAAGAGGGAGCTCTGAGAGCCGTATGCGTTCATACCAATAGCGCCATCCCTATGTGTGCATGGGAGGTGTGTTGAGAATGCTAGTGGGTTGGACATCACCCATGCAGAAATCCTGGTGGGTTGGACATCAGTTCATGCTCCGCGGCAGCTCCCCCAGCGGCCAGAGGGCTCTCCTGTTGGCAGAGGAGCGGGTGGCCGGCAGAATGCCAGTGAGTCGACCAGTAAACAGGCAGTGAGCATGCCGGGGGGGGAGGGGGGCTGCAGGATGGTGAGAAGGAGGGTAGCGCAGTTATGTAAGAGGGACTGGGGGTGAGGTCGAGCATGCAGTTTACCGAGAAGGCTGGGATTTCCAGAGGAATCCAGGGGAACGAGTCACCCAACTCGAGTTAAAATACAGCAGGATTTGGGCATCCAGCCCCCTTTGAACTCCTTCGGCTCCTTTGAAATCCAAGCCAAGGTTAAGAGATGCTCAGATGTGAGCGTAGAGCAGGCGGGGTATGGTGAGGGAAGGGCACTGTGAACATAAGCCAAGCGCAGGGCAGGAGGCAGGGGCCAACAGGCCTTGCCCTGCCTCTAAAGCGTCCTGTCAATATTTTATTAACACATTTAAGGCCAGAAGGGCCCATTATGGTCACCTAATCTGACAACCTGGATAGCACAGGCCAGAACCTCACCCAGTGATTCCTGCCTCAAGCCCAGAACTTCTGGTTGAGCTAAGCTTGTTTTTTGAGAATCAGGCACCTTATCTTGATTTAACCACACCCGGGGATGGAGAATCTACCACTTAAGTCCCAATGGTATATAAATGGTGCATCCACTTCTGGCCTGAGTTTGGCTAGGTTCCGGGTAACTGATCTTTTGATACCTTTTCCTGCTAGGTTAAGAGTCGCCCGCCGTCCCGTCAGATACCTCCTCCTGCATGCATGTAGACCGTGAGCAGCTCACCGCTGAACTTTCTCTGAGTTAAGCAAAAGAGGCAGAGCTGCTTGAGCTGGTTTTGCATTTCCAGTCTGCGGGTGTCTCAGCCATGGAAGGAGACGCCAGCGCCCCCCGCCTTCCTAGAAGGCTTTGTGAAGGGGGCAGCATCTCCTTCTGGAAAAGGAGGAGTTCTGCAGCTGCCCCGGCAGGGTGTGACAGCTTGAAGGGCTTTGGCTTGGTAATAAAGGGCTTCAAATCTGGCATCCTTAGAAGCCGATTCCAAGTACCGTCTTGTGTTCCAGAGTGACTCAGCCCTGTGATTTCCTTTCTAGCGAGGTGCATTTGTTCTGAACTCGGATGGAAAAGCTCCAGGGATCTGTTGTCTGCACGCGCCTCCGGAGCGCCGTCGGGTGGGCAGCTGCTTGTCTTGCCGTTGTTCCCAGGTTGCGGTTGGGATACTCTGAAGGCAACAGCAGCGCCGTTGGCATGGCTGAAACGCAGGTGCCGCAGGCTGGCTCTCATTGCTTTGCTCCAAGCACCCAAGTTTGAAACCGTTGATCTTCCCGTTTGCCGCCTCCCTGCCGCTGTTTGTTGTGTGACTTCTCCGCGTGGCGGAAGGCTGCATAGTTCTGAGCGCACTAAAGCATGCTGTTTCAGTGGGACTCGACTGGCATGGCAAGCGCCACGAGTGGGTGGCCAAAGTACAAAGGACCAGGGCCTCTCTGGGTACCTCTAACCCTGTAGCAGCCTCCGGCAGAGAGCCACCCAGTGTGAGAGACAGACAAGGCTTGCCGGGCTCACACCAGTGCTCTAAAAACAACCTTCCTGGCTACAGAGCTGGAGGCATTTACACATCTACTGTGAGAGCGCTTAGCTGAGTCTTCCTAACCCGGGTGTATCCACCTGGGCTGGGAGGCTCCCTGCCGCGGGCCATCTAGGCGTATCCTCAGTGTTTGTCAGCGCCAGGTACAGCCTGCCTTGGACGTGGTGTGGTCGGGGATTTTAGCTTCTCTGTCCCTTTCTCATCACTCTCCATTCCTGGCAGCTTGCAACGCAGGGCGACGCCATCTCTGCTCTCTCGCCTTTCTCCTAAAGTTTCACAGAGGGGAAAAGACCACCCATGGGAAAACAGATGTCAAGGAAGCTGGATAATAGCTTGACAGTGGAATTAGTAGGAGGACTATGGAAGTAGCCCCTAGCGGCCCCCAAAAGAGGACCCGTGCCCCAATGAGTGGATGCATCCGATGAAGTGAGCTGCAGCTCACGAAAGCTTATGCTCACATAAATTGGTTAGTCTCTAAGGTGCCACAAGTCCTCCTTTTCTTTTTTCATCTACATTTGGAGCATCTCCCCTCTCCGTGGCTGGGTTTGGATTCAGCCTGGGGTGGTAGCAAATGGATCAGTCTGGGGGAAGCTCAGATGGCTGCTGCTGTTGCTTGCGGCTGTACAGCACCGAGCGCAGGGAGGTCTTGGTCTCTGGCTGGTGCTTCCAGATGCACTGGGAATACAGATAGGTAATAATGTGTTGTGGGGATAACGATAGGGCTTCACTGACAATGAATTCAAGTCAATTCTGCAGGACCACAGAGTTTCTGCTATTGCTTCCAAGGCATTGACTGCCTCTCCAGGGCTGCATCCCCCCCCACCCCACCCCCGAGGAACTGATTGCAACGTCTGCAAGGCAAGTCAGTGTAAACACCAACCACTGCAGAGCAGAACAGACTGCACTTGTATCTCGGAATCTTGTCCATGGTGGACTGAAACTGCTGCCTTTCAATAGACATCTAAAAATGCTGCAAAATCATCGCTATTTCAGCCACTAACGAAGCGGGAATGCTCACGGCAAAGGAGTCTATGAGGCAATAAATGGATCTTGCAGCTGATTAAAGGCAGACACTGAGGCATTTAATTACTGCGAAAGCCAATTATCACACGTGTGTCCTCTGCCACCCTGGACATTAGTGCTGCTGCACGACCTGGCAAAGGAACGGTAGTAAAGCCGGAGAGGAATAGATGTGTGTGTGAAATACGTGGCTTTCTAACCAGGTCAAAATGCTGCCATGCCCCATTCTCCGACTTCCCATTTGTGTCACTTGCAGATGAACACTGGTAGGTTCCAGGAAAGGTCTCGTAGGCAAAAGTCCCACTGAAGTTTGGTTTGCCGGACATAAGTGGTGCACAGGCCTTGTGCTGGCCCACATTCCTAGCCTGTGCACAAAGTGGTGAGCTCACACCGCAGTGACAGGGGCTGGAGAAAAACCAGTCGGAATTTAGGGGGCACTCTTGGACGGGGGGATGGTTTGAGTTTCCTCAATTTTTTTTTTACAGTCTTTTCATAAAAAAATCTTAAATCGCAGAGTATTTTGCATTATTTCTCAGCTAGACAATTAAAAAGGTGGGGGCTGATTTTGAGAGGGGGCTGAGCACTCACACCTCCCATTGAGTTAACTGGTGCCCTCAACACCTGTGAAAAATCAAGCCCTTGATGTCCAAATCGCCTCCTAACCTGGTTCAGCAGAAGTCACTTCTTCCCTTTAAAGGAGTTTCCTAGAGAAATTCTCTCTTAGAAAATCCTTGGCAAGGAACCTTAGCCAGTCTTGGCATGCAAGCCTGCCTCATGCTGTCATTAGCAAGCCTCTGCTTTAAATGTTGATGAGCTCTTTGCTGCCAGTTAGCGATGGGAAACGCAGTCTGTGTGTTAAACCTGAGCTGGGAATTATGTCCAAATACCAAACAGTTTGTTATACTTACTGCCCACCTCCTTCTGCCTTGGGGGCGGAAACCTTCTCGAGAAGAATGACAAAAAAGGGAAGGAGGAGGATCCGGGGAACTACAGGCCAGTCAGCCTCACCTCAGTCCCTGGAAAAATCATGGAGCAGGTCTTCAAGGAATCAATTCTGAAGCACTTAGAGGAAAGGAAAGTGATCAGGAACAGTCAGCATGGATTCACCAAGGGCAAGTCATGCCTGACTAACCTAATTGCCTTCTATGATGAGATAACTGGCTCTGTGGATGAGGGGAAAGCAGTGGACAGGTTATTCCTTGACTTTAGCAAAGCTTTTGACACGGTCTCCCACAGTATTCTTGCCAGCAAGTTAAAGTAGTATGGGCTGGATGAATGGACTATAAGGTGGATAGAAAGCTGGCTCGATTGTTGGGCTCAATGGGTAGTGATCAATGGCTCCATGTCTAGTTGGCAGCCACTATCGAGCGGAGTGCCCCAAGGGTCGGTCCTGGGGCCGGTTTTGTTCAATATCTTCATTAATGATCTGGAGGATGGCATGAACTGCACCCTCAGCAAGTTTGCAGATCACACTAAACTGGGAGGAGTGGTAAATACGCTGGAGGGCAGGGATAGGATACAGAGGGATCTAGACAAATTGGAGGATTGGGCCAAAAGGAATCTGATGAGGTTCAACAAGGACAAGTGCAGAGTCCTGCACTTAGGACAGAGGAATCCCATGCACAGCTACAGACTAGGGACCGAATGGCTAGGCAGCAGTTCTGCGGAAAAGGACCTAGGGGTGACAGTGGACGAGAAGCTGGATAGGAGTCAACAGTGTGCCCTTGTTGCCAAAGAAGGCCAATGGCATTTTGGGATGTATACGTAGGGGCATTGCCAGCAGATCGAGGAACATGATCATTCCCCTCTATTTGACATTGGTGAAGCCTCATCTGGAGTCCTGTGTCCAGCTTTGGGCCCCACAGTACAAGAAGGATGTGAAATAATTGGAAAGCGTCCAGTGGAGGGCAACAAAACTGATTATGGGACTGGAACATATGACTTCTGAGGAGAGGCTGAGGGAACTGGGATTGTTTAGTCTGCGGAAGAGAAGAATGTGTGTGTGGGGGTGAACGGGGGGGATTTGTTAGCTGCTTTCAACTACCTGAAAGGGGGTTCCACAGAGGATGGATCTAGACTGTTCTCAGTGGTAGCAGATGACAGAACAAGGAGTAATGGTCTCAAGTTGCAGTGGGGGAGGTTTAGGTTGGATATTAGGAAAAACTTTTTCACTAGGAGGGTGGTGAAGCACTGGAATGGGTTACCTAGGGAGGTGGTGGAATCTCCTTCCTTTGAAGTTTTTAAGATCAGGCTTGACAAAGCCCTGGCTGGGATGATTTAGTTGGGGATTGGTCCTGCTTTGAGCAGGGGGTTGGACTAGATGACCTCCTGAGGTCCCTTCCAACCCTGATATTCTATGATTCTGTGATTCTAAGCTAGTCTGTCTCATTCAGGCCAGGCAGAGATGTGGTTAGAGAAATGCATGAAGTCAGATAACCACAGACGCCTCCGGAGGGGTCTCTCTGCCACTGATGAGAAGCTAGGAACAGAGGAATGCCAAACTGGATCAGATCGGGGTCCATCTGGCTCATTGTCCTGTCCCTGACATGGGCCAGCACCAGTTGCTACACAGGTTGGTGGACTTGTCACAGTTGAGAGGAACTGCACCTGTATTCCTTCCCCATTGTCCAGGAAAGGCACCTGATCTAGGCTCCTGGCTCTTCACCTGTCACTTCTCCTGGGTGCAAACCCACCACTGACACCCTCCAGGGTTCTTCCAGGCTGCATAGCTCCCTGCCTACACTGCGATATCCCCAGCAAGCCAGACTGCCTAAACAGGCTAGCATCTGTGCTTTGCTTTCCCCTCCGAGGCTATGAACAGCATGGTTGCCCCGTCTCAAGTGATCCCAGAGCTCTTTATAAGCAAGCCCATTTATTCTTAAGGTGAGAGCCTTATAGAGAAAACATACACAAACAATAAAAGTCCCTATACGCCTGCCGAAAGATTCCCCCACCAGTCGTATGTGGCCTCAGTAGGCCAAAGACTTTCCAGCACTTCCCACAAAGGGTTGGGGCCCCCCTTAGTCAGAAGGTCCTATCTGTTAGCTGGGTCAGAAAGAAGGCCTTGAGACAGTTTAGACTCAGGCTATTTATCCAAAAGTCTTCACTTTGTCTGTTGGTCCCTGGAGAATCCGGTTTGAACCAGCACATGTGAGCCTCTCCAGGTGGTGATACCTCTCTGGCGGTGTTATAACCCTGAGTGAATTTGCCTAATCACCACCCCCCCCCCCAAAAAACCTGTTCTGAATTCCTGTGATCTCCCTCCCCCATGGAATTACATAAAATCCCTGGCCCACAATGATCCATACACTTAATACAGTAAGATCTCCCCCAAGATATTGCAGGACATAATCATCTCTGTCACAGCAGTGATGGGATAACCTGTCCCCAGGGCAAGTTTCCTCCGGACCCCATTCGTTAGAGGTCATCATGGACCCTGACTCAAACTTCCTGAACGTTTGTGTTGTCTTTTCCTTTTTTAGCCCTTACTACTCTAGCTGTGGGTGTTCTCATTATCTATGTAAATGCCCAAACCTCTTTTGAATCCTGCTAAACTCTAGGCCTCTAGGATAGCTTGTGGCTGAGAATTCAATAGGCTAAGCGAGGCTCGTGTTAAAGAGAACATGATGACCCTCTAAAACATCCTCCAACCCCCATATCCCGGTGAACAGTGTTCTTACCAGCTGTTGGTGACCAAATACAGCCGCTGATTCTTAACCAGGAAAACATCTGCTATATTGTGGAGAGTCATAATTTCCTAGAAGGTGTTGATTTCCCCTTTAGCTGTGGTTTTCAGCCAAGGCAAAGGACAGGGAGATTCAAATGACAAAGCCAGGCAGGACTAGAGAAAATCCCCTGTTATCGTCATGACATCTGTGCTGCTCGCTAAAATCAACATGCTCCAGCAAAGGAATTTATAAATTCTTTTTAACCCTTCACGCACTAACTCCTGCCAGTGCCATCTGTGTATAGAAGAGTGAAGGATAGCCAGATACCAGCTGAGGGTAGATATAATACCCTGCTTCTCTGGTGTTTGAATGCATTAAGGGGTTTTGTATCTGTCCAGAGATGGGAGCTTTCCATCCCATTTATGATGCGCTATATCAGACTGAAATAACGTCTGCGTGGGCCTTAAACAGAAACATTGTCAGATTTACAGCTGCCACAAAAATGTCCCCTGGGTGACTTGGGAAAGCTGTAAGCAGTACTCTTGAAATACCTTCTTCCTCTGCAAAATTGACCTGAGGAAGGATATGCTGTTCATTTAAGGACCTCGGTTTGTTCATTTATTCAGAGAATATCTTCACTCACTGCTGCTATAAAGAGATCTGCGTCCAGCTCGGCAGCTGGAGACCCACTTCCTCCAAGTCAATGGTGCTGCTGACAGTTGCTTCACCAAGGAACTTCTGAGCTACACAGCTCTGGGCAGAATGGGAGGATCAGTGGCAGGGATTCGGGTTGTTTGATATCTAGGGATGGGCATACTGGTTCCAATAAACAAATACTCCCCTGGCCCTTTGCCAGAGCATGGAGAGAACTTTGCCTGAAGGTCCAAAGACAACATGGTGGACACCTTTTTTTTGCTTTGGTCTCGGTTTTTTTCACGTTTCATGTTTCTGCACTACCTGAAACACCACTAGCAAGCTTATTCCAGCATGGTCAAAGCAGGAGGCAACCTCCCCAGAGAGCCTGTTCTTGGATTGTCTCCAGCCAGTTGGTCACACAGCGCCTTGACTAAGTCAGATTCAGCAAGCTCCCTATCATGAGCAAGGAGCAGCTGTTGTATGTACTCTTATTTGACATTTTTCCTCTGGTGTTGCACCGGGAGGCCAACCCAGATCAAGGCCCCGTTGTACTGTACAAATATAGCAAGTGGCCATCCATGTCCCAGAATGCTGCCGCTCTAGGTAGACGAGACTGGCAAAGGGTGGGCAGCGTTGCCAGCTCAAGCTCCTGGAGCCCTGCGAGCATGTGAGGGTCTCAGCTTTCCCAAGACATATTTTAGCCCTCCTGGTTCCAGAGAGAAGCTTAAAATTGTGACTCCTAAACACTCAAACCCCACAAGGCAAATAAAAAGATGCCAACATTTATTTATTTTTATATATCTCATGATCTCTTGATGCATCAGCCAGTCTCCTGGTGGCCTGACTCGGGGCTTTTGAACACTTGGGATTGGCTGCATGCGGGAGAAGTGACGTGCCCACGGTCACCCAGCTGGCCAATGGCCAAGCCAAGATTTGAACCCAGGTCTCCTGACTCCCACTCCAATGCCCTGTCCAGTAGACCTCACCGCCTGCCCTTCTCCCCCAGGCCAATCATAGTCTGTGTCTTCCAGCTTTGGCTTCTTTTTCCCATACTTCTTGCATTGCTCTGCTTTTCAGCAAGGTCAGAATGCAAAGTTCTGGGCTGCTGTCCCATCTCTGGGCTGTGGTGCTGTTGACAGTCTTGGGAGTTTGCAAGTAGCTCTGTATTTGCATGCCATGACTATGCAGCTCTGAGTCTCGCCCCGTTCTCCAGGCAGCTCTCGTACAGATGCAGCCTATGCATGTTTGCAAGTCACAGAGCAGCAGCCTGTACATATCCAAAGCCCCAGAGACTCTGCCCTCCAGTGCCTTTGGGGATGTCTTTGTGTTTGCTTGGCTGTTTGCACCATGAGCACCTGGCTGGTGAGTCCTCGGTACAGCACACCAGGACAAGAAGCCTTATTCTAAATCCAAGCAAATATCAGAGTCTTCCAGTTCAAATGTTCCTGGTCTAGAAGCAACTGTCCCTGCAGGAGCTGTTCCTATATATTTCCAGCATCTGATCTCTGCAATAACGTGATGGCTTAGAAATCTCACCCCAGACCTGCATAGCAGTGACCCATGGCAGCACCTACTTTACCTCCCTCCTTTCCCCCTCATTACAGCAACCTTTCATTTCCATTTATGGGGTGCGCTGTCGAGATACCTCGGCAGCAGCTCCCAGGGACGGTGACTCTGGGCTGGGCTGAGTAGCATTTAGGAACGAAGGTGTCGCTCTCCCCACTGAGGCCTCTCTCCTAATGCCAAGGTGCTCTTGAGACTAACTAATTACAGGGCCTAGGCCAGGCTGCTTTAATGACTCCTGTTACCTGCTGATGAATTGCAATCAGCACAACTCACAGTGCTGTTTGTAACGAGGAAACGGGGGTGGGAAGAAGAATCCTGGATTATCTTTTTTTGGTACGTTTGAAGGCAATTGCTCCATGAAGGTGCTGTGCGCAGGTCTCTGCTCGCTGACTCCTGTTCCTGGAGAAGAGGAGAGCGATTTGGCGGCCAGAAGATGCTAGCCCAGTTAGTAGCAATGCCCAAGGTCCTGTCTCAAAGGAACGACCTGCACGATTGAGGCCAGGACTAGTTCTTACCCTGCGCCACGTGGCAGGGGGGCCCAGGGTTTTTCTGAAGAGCAGACCAGATGCAGGTTCCATCTGTCATTCCTGTTTGTTGTTTGTGTAGGCCACTGTGATCGGATCCATACAAACCAAAAGCCCAGCTCCAAATACCCTTCATAACCAGATCTACCCCCAGACTTGGTGGTTCGGGGTCCTCTCTATGCATAGTAATAGTTACTTACCACAGGTGGGCCATGAATCTTAGCATACTGCTATGTGCATAATTGTTGTGGTTAATATAGTTATATTTTTTTACTCAGTTTGTGCTGTTTTTACCTCATTGTACGAGGCACTGGACAGACACCCTCTGACAAAAAAGATGGCCTCCCACTCCAAACCGTTTGCAGCACGAGCAGAAGATGAGAGAGACCAGGCGGAGGCAGATGGGGGAGCCCGAGGAAACAATGAGACAATACAGGCCAGTCTGATCGGCAACCCCACAGCTGTCTGACTGGTGTGGAGTTTTTGGTTGGCATCACCGCAAAGGAGAGTTTTGAGGACACTGCAGCGGCTTTGTGGATGTTCACGGGAAGGCACGTAGCAAACGGGCGATGAAGGCTGGGATCGTTGGCCAGTCGGAAGCGGGAGTCAATGCACTGGGGAGAGAAGCTCCTATTTCAGGATCTGTCTCCCTTGTCCTTTCAAATAAGGGTCACCACAGCTTACATCAATGTCTGTGAGTCATCCAAGGAGTTCTCCAGCAAAAAACAGAGGAGCTGAGAACTGACCTTCCTGATAGTTCTAAAATAGAAAAAGGAGAAAAAATGCTTCCCGCCTTCTCTGTGCATCACAAAGAAACCAAAAAAGAGGCACAAAGGGGCACATTTCTTCTCTTTGTAGACCACATATAATGTTGAATAATAATAATACCTAGTTCTTATATAGTGCTTTTTATCAGTAGATCTCAAAATGCTTCCCAACCTCTAGTGTATTTATCCCCACAGCACCCTGGAAAGGGAGGCCAGTGCTATTATCCCCATTATACAGATGGGGAAACTGAGGCACAGATAGGCTAAGTGACTCGCCCAAGGTCACACAAGAAGTTTGGGGCAGAGCAGGGACTTGCTCCCAGGTCCTAAGCTAGTTCCCTAAGCACTGGACCTAGCCACTGGACCCATCCTTCCTGGTTGTACTGGGCTTTGGATATACTAAATTCTGCCCCAGCACCCCAGGCAACCCTCCTGACTTTAGTCTTTAGCATGCGAAAGCAGAATTTGACCCACTGCATTTAGCCCAACTCCTGTTAATGACATTCCAGCTACTGAACCTACAAAGAGTCCACAAGTCTTTTTAGTCTCTGTCCACAGCACGTCTAGAACTAAGGGGAAGTTCAAAGGCAACTGTGCCGCGGTTTCACTCTCAGTTGTTTAGCTGAACTATGTTAGTGGTGCCTCTGTACTGGCCTGAGACTTTTATGCTGCGTTTGCATCCGATAAGAGAATGCCATTCAAAGAAAAGAAAAGAGGAAACCTTCTTTCTGCCTTAGTTTTAGCATTGCCAGCCCAGAGTGCTGAAGGCCCGGCTTTGCCCAGTAGACCTCTGCCTTATTCTGGAGGGATCCCAGCAGAGAAGCCTCAGTGAGGTAACCTGGGAGTACACAAGGGCAACTGAGCGCAGGCATTTTGCCCCCTGTTTTCAGGATCGCTGCGTCTCCTGGGCCCTGCTAAGCCTGGCCTCTCTGCTAAGGCTTCTAATTAGGGTTGTCACCCGTCTGGGTTTTTCCCAGACAGTCCAGTTTTTGGCTTCTGTGGCCAGGTGCCATTTAGGGTTGCCAGGTGTCCTGAAAGTCTGGTCATAAAGGGGGCATGACAGTGTCCAGTCAGATGTACTGACCAGACACTAAAAGCCCAGTTACTGTGGGGCGAGGGGAGGCGCCGGGGGATTCGCCCGCACCAGGCCCTGCTGAGCCGGGGCCGTCTCCTATCTGCAGACAGACTCCTTGTCAGGCTGCAGCAGCTCCCATCCCAGCCCTGGAGCAGAGGGAGCACAGCTGGCAGGAGGGGCAGGTGGAGACGATCCAGCGAGCGAGGGAGGGAAAGGGGGGAGAGGAGCGAGTGATGGAGGCGGGGCTTTGGGGGAAGAAGCGGAGCAGGGGTGTGGCCTTGCGGGGAAGAGGCGGAGATGGTGGGGAGGTGGAGAAGGGGCGTGGCCTCAAGGGAAGAGACGGAGCAGGGCGAGGGCCTGGGGGAAAGAGGGGCGGGGCAGGAGGCGGGGCAGGGGGCGGGGCCCCGGGGGTCCACTTACCAGCAATTAGAAAGGCAGCAACCCTGCTTCTAACAAGGGAGGCAGATTGTGGCTATTGTGATGGTGAAGCCGTTGTCTCCTGCCCCACAAGGCACTGACCAGCCGCAGCTGGGTAACAGCCCTGAGTCACTATGGCGAAAACTTCCTCCTGATGACAACAGAGTGCTTAGTATGGGGACCCCTTGCAGAAGAAGAGCTGCGGTTATGGGACGTGTGGTGAAGGGTAAGAGGTCAGGCAGGTCTTGCTCTTCCTGTATTGCTAAGTGGTAGGAAGGGATGGAGATCCTGCACTGGGAAGGGTGGAGACCCTGGTGAGGAGGTTCAGATGTGGGGTGCTTCTTACACAGCAGTCCAAGAATTGGCTCTCCTAATACCATGGTCCGCGAACCCACTCCTGCAGTCTCACCCACACAAGGGGCTACACCTGCCCGTCAGGGTGACGAATTCAGGTTCAATGGATCGGGGAAACAGGCCCCAGCCTCTGGCCCATTCTGAGGGTGGGAGACGTCAGGCAGCAAATGTGTCTGTCAGCTCCTCGCCTGAACAGCTGTTCCGTTTCCTCGCTGAACATGTGATTATCTCTTTAGTTCTTTAATTACCCAATCAGCAAAATCAAATCAATCAAGGTTATTCCCAGCTCTGATAAACAGTCTCGGAGGCTGGATTTCTGTATGGATCAGCTCCCACAGGCTTTAAAGGAAACATTAGTTTTCACTGGCCCGGTTGGTCCAAGTTAGAGGCGGGGGACTTTGTCTTTTGTCCGAACAACTGGCAGGCTACAGGGGGGGCTGGATGCAATGGGGCTAATTGTGCCCGCCGGTGGGTGGATTTTTGCGTAGTGCTGTCTGGGTAGGAGCTGACCTGGTGTTGGTTGGAGGTTGTCATCAGGCAAGGACTGCCTGGTGGATTTCAGCCCAGCTGCTGCCTGACAGGCGTTTGCCTCACAAACCTGCCATTGCACGTGGGGGGCGTTGCAACTGAGATGGGGCTTGTCCTGGGGGTTGATCTCTCCAAACTGGGGTGGGGCCGAGCTGTGTGGGGAGCCCGTGCTGCTGTTTGCCTTGCTGTACCTGTTCCCTGAATAAGGCTCTCGATCTGGAACATTTCCCTGACCTCACTACTTCTTCTCAGCAACACCAGCGACATTCAGTGGAGAGCCAGCAAATAAGTCACGGACTAGGTGGTGTTCAGTGAGCCAGCTGCTGTTTCTCCCACTAACAGCAGGGGGCGACAAGACTGCCTATTGTTAATAGTAGTGAATATTTCTATTCTAGCAGTGCCCAAAGAGCTCAGTCGGGACTGGTGCCCATTGTACCAGGCGCTGTGCAACTCGGGGACACCTTACAGGAAACTGGCTCCCGTCTCTAGGCCAGTCGATTGCTTTCTTCCTTTGTGTGCAGCATCAGCTGGGCAGCAGGGCAGTGAGCTCTGCAGGGCAGGGATGGTCTTGTTGTTCTGTGTTTGTACAGCGCCTAGCACAATTGGGCCCTCCTGCACGACTTGGGTTCCTGGGCCGCACTGAAACATAAACAATAATGATAAATAGTAACACAATGATGTTAAGTGTCTTCCAGTGTTTACAGCAGGGGGGATAGGAGCTGGGAGATCTGGGTGCCTTTCCCAGCTCAGCCACTAGCTCTTTGCCTGACCCTGGGGGGAGTCATTTAAACTCACAGTGCCTCAGTTTCCCCATCTGTAACACTGAGCTGATATAATTTCCCTGACACCGAGAGGTGCATGATGAAGCTTCACTGATCAATGAGTAGAGTGCCTGGAGTGAAATTCAGCCCTGGCCAGTGGGCCGGCACAGTACCTCAGTGCTACTTATGCCTCATTTAAGCCCAAGGCTGACTTTCCCCCACTGCGTTCCCTGGAGGAAAGGCGCTCAGCGGAGCGACCAGTATTACTAATCCCCAGGCCTGAGATCCCAGCACTTGCTGTGGCTTGCAATGCTGTTCCCTGCATCTTCAAGCCTTCCCCCTGCCAATCCTGGGTCTGGTGAGCCCGATTCATTGTTCTCAGGGGCTCCGGGGGCGTGATGAGCTCTCACGAGAGCATTGAGCCATCCCAGCCTTGCAGCACATGGAGCTGATTCTGTGTCGCTTCTTGCCTTTCAAGGAATTAATTCCTGAAGAAGAGGAGAGCTCCACTCCACAGGAGAAAACTCTCCTCAAGCCACTAAACCCGGCAGGCTCAGCTCTTTGTTTCGGGTAATTTCCACGCCTCTCCCTCCTCCAGGAGTCTCTCAAGCGGTTTTGTTCTGCAGCTGATAATTGGGCACTGCTGCTATTTCCCCGCATGCTTTTCCTGACCCGTTCAGGCGGCCTCCTCGCTCAGCTGTGATGCTCACATGGGTCATTTCTCAGTGGCTCTTTTCAGGAGAGCGACCGGCCGCTGCCGGCTCCATGGCGCCTTTGATTCTGGCGCTGATTAGCAGCAGTGAAGCCATCTGCTGGGGACTGGCACGAAGCGTGGCGGGGCGGCAAGACAAGGTTTCCTCTTTCCTGGTGTCACAGACCGACAGATGAATCTGACCCCTTGGGGGGGGTCTCTGCACCGGAGAGGCCCAGGGCTGGCACAACATGGGGCTGCAGGTCGGGATTGGGGAATCAGCAGAGCCGTGTCCAGGGCAGAGTGGTCAGAGCTGGCATAAAAGCGGGGGCTGCCTGCGGGCCAGGATTGAGGGCCCCCAGCAGAACTGGCTGCAGGGCCCAGCACTGGAGAAGCAGGGAATGGTGCAGGCCAGGGAACGCTGGCAGAGCTCTGCTGGGGGTCGTAACCAGAGGAGGATGCGGCGTTCCAAGTTATAACTAGAGCTGCACCCCAGCCGTGAAAACTGGCTCTTTCCTTTTCCAGCGTGTGAGGGTGTCGGATCCAGCATCCTGTTTGGAAAGCAGTCGCCCGTTCGGAGGGGATGCGAGACCTGACTAGCAGGTGGGCAGCGGGTCAGGACTGAGGGGCGTCAGCAGAGTTCTGTGTGTGTGTGTGTGTAAGCCCTGGCCTGGAACCGCAGGGGGCTACAGATGAGGACTGAGGGGCATCAGCAGAGCTGGGGTGGAGGAGCCCAGGCCCGGCTGGGATAATACCCAGGGATATTGCCAGTCCCGACTGAGCTCTGCAGACAGAGCAGCGTAGGAGCTCGAGCAATGCACTGAAGTGTGTGGGGTCATGTCTCCTCCTAGTGCCTGCCCAGTAACTGCAAGCCGCCGGTTGCTAGTTATTCCTATAGCTTACGTGTAGTGGCCAGGTCCCGGGTTTGATCTCTGCTGACTCAACCTTTATTTAAGGCCTGTCTGGCATCCAGCTAGCAAAGCACCTGCCACTTCCGGGAACCCAAATCACAGTGTCTGGGATCTGCAGCTTTACACTGCTGCATCAGGGGGCAAAAACAATACAAGGCATGGAGGACTCCAGCCGCTTTCTTCCCTTCCCCTCCACCCTCCGATCCTTCCGAGACTACGCCCGGCCCCAGCTCTCAGATTCCCTGATGCAGGCCACTGGCTAGCAGTTCCCAATAATACTCATCCCGGATCGGAAAGCATCAGCATCACGAGCAAAGTGCCAGCAGGGCCGGGAAGCCAGGCCTGCAGCGTCCCGGCAGGGGACACATTCGCTCGCTGCGTCTGTTTCCCAGCAGCGGCAGCCCTGTTTACTCTGGGATTCACTTTTTCTCTAGTAAATAGGCACCTTGGGAGCAGCATTACCATCTCGGATGTTAAATTTAGCAGCGGTGCTTCCCCCTGCCCGCCCCCTTCCCACCGGCTCCTGGAACCCCCCCGCTTTCCCCCCCAGCTCGCCCGCTTTGTCGCATTACACAGTAATCTGAGATGCCTTGGCCAAGCTCCAGGGAACAGAATGTACTTGGCAGGGAGACGGGTCTTGATGTCTGCAAAATGTCGGGAAATGCAGCCAAGAGCTGCTAACTGGGTCATTAACCTCCAGAAGAAGAGCAAGTCATGAAGCCGTGCTCCGTCGCACTTCAGCTCGCCAATAAAAATGGCCTGGTGTGAGGGGAGGAAGGGGGCGGTGTACGGCATCGATTCCTAGGCAGTGAATGCAGCCGTTCTCCCCCCGGACCACCGCCCTGCCCCGCCCCGAGCCCAGCCCTGCGGTTCCCACGGGGCCTTTTAAACACCCAGCGATCTCCCCAGAGCTATCCCAGGCCCTTTCAAAGGGCCAGGAATATCCACAGGTTTCCTGCCCTGGCCACTCTCCCTGAGAGGGAGCACTGGACCCGTTTACGGGGGTACGGCCCCTCCACCCTGGGGTATGAGACTTTTCGCTCCCTGGCCCAATGCGTAGCCATTTATCCATCTGTCCAGCTCTCCCAAGGCCTAGTAGCTGAGCGCAATGCTCCCCCGGCTCCTTTGACCAGCAATGGGAGACGGCGTCCCTGGGGGGAAGAAAATGAAGGGAGGGAGCAGCGTGGCTGGTACGTTTGTCTCCGCTGGGCTGCATGTGGCTCTCAGTTGCCATCGAATCCCATCGCCTTGGAACAAAGCAATCTGCTAAGCTGGTGATGGTGATGGCTCCTCCAGGCTGGGGCCAGAGTCTGTTACAAGGGTCCCACTTTCCCCTGGAGCCAGCGCCCCATGGCTTGGCAGCAGGTACCACACAGCTCTGGAAAGAGGCAGCCACAGCTCTAGCTAACAGGAATAAATCATGGCTAGGGCAACTTTCCTTCCTCCCGCACACCCAGTCCATTGCCATGGGGCATCCAGGCGAGTCTTTGCCCCCAGTGGGTGCTGCTAGATAGCACAGGGTAACTCCAGCTGGGCAGAGGGCAGTGCATCGGCTCCAGATGGCATTCAGGTCAGGGGCTGGGTGGTGAGGAGAAATACATCCGTGATGGGGTGGTGCTCAGCTGATGGGGGCTGTGAAAGTACTTCAGTTGAGGCACAGACACCCCCGGCTTTTTAAGGTCCCCTGCAAATCAGCAGGAGATGGGGGGCGGTTTCATGGGCTGCAGAATCCCCTCCCCTGACAGCTCAAGTTTGCCCACTTGAAAGGAACTGCCCCAAGACATTCCTCCTACCCTCCCCAATTCCTTCCCCTCCCCCTGTCTGCCTTTGTCCAGAGGCAGGGGAGAGTTAGTGGCTTGCATTGGAATGGGGAGGTGGTTTATCTTCGTTTAAAGTGTATTTGAATCATATGTCTTTGCTTTGTCCCATGCCCTGGAGGCTCATATAACATGCTCCATCAGCAGATCTCAAAGACAAAGGGCATCAGTATCATTATCCCCCTTTTACAGAATGGGAAACTGAGGCACAGAGTGCCCAAGGTGATCCAGCAAGCCAGTGACAGAGCCAAGAACAGAGCCCACCTAGCTGGAGTCCATCCGGCGATCTCTCCGCTGGCTACCCTTGTGTGTTGATTTTATTGTCAATCATTTCGGTAGCCAGTGTGGCCATTAGTCACTCCCTGGCATTAAAAAAGCAGCGTCCAATCAGCCCGCTGTACTCCGTGTTAAACTATCCGCCCAGTCGTTCCTCTGTGTTGGGGCGCCACATCTCGCCGGGGCCAGACACATCCCGGCTTTGCTAAGCGTTTGCCTGCCAGGGGTGGGAGTGGGACTCGGGGGCTGGGCCTGCAACATAGCTGATTGTTGCAGAAGGTTGGGGGGGGGGGGTTAGGTTCCTTCGCCCCCACCTCCCCGTGGTGCAAACAGCAAGAGTAGTCCAGAACTGGCAGCGTTTAAGATTTTCTCTTTCCACAGCCCCACCAGCAATCCTGCTACCGGGGTGTCCTCTGCTGGCAAGAGCAGGTTGGAGCAGCTGCTGCCATCCTTCGGTGCAGCACAGCTCCCTGCTGTGAGCCCAGCCGGGTCTCTGCCTGCATCGTGACGGGGCCCAACGACTCACGCGTGAGCCAGGCAAGTCCGAAGAGCTAGAACTTGGCTGAAGGGACCCGAGCCCCTTGCTGCTCTGCAGAGAGCAGCACGGGTGCGCCTGGCAACGCACAGGCCAGGCCCTGAGCAATGTCCCAGCAACCCGAGCCTGAAAACATGACAGGAAATATGAGATTGCGATGAGCAGAGAAGCGAGGGGCAGTTGCATACGGCACTTGGGTGTGTATAGCTTGTCCGGCCTGCGCCCGAGATCCCCATCACTGGGAAATTCAGTCACCAGGGAGGGTCATTATCAGGGGTTTAGGTTTTGCTTGTTAAGTAGCCTTGTAGCATTTATAACTTTAAAAAAAAAAACACATTAATTTACCATTTGTTCTTCATGAAGACCCAGGACAAGGCGCCGGCCCTTTCTGATGGTGAAAAAGGCACCTTCCCCGTGCGTTAAAATAGACAATATTAAACTCAATACCGAGCTCGGGAATGTTGAGCCTTCTCCCGGCCCCTTTCTGCCATTCCCAAACACACGTGCACCAACCAGCAAAAACAGGTTACAACTCAAATCACCGTCCATCCCCCCGCCCACGGAACCTCCCCACCTGTCTCCCTGTTTGTTGCATGCCCTGAAGATCGAGGGTAATGGTCAATGGCAAAACCAAGAATGTTCTGTTTGTGGCTACCTCTCTTCTCTACCCTGGGACCTCCAGCACCTCTGCTGATCTCTGCTGCAGGAACATGGTCCAGGGTAAGGTGGCCGCTTCTCAGGTACAATGGTCCTGGGCCTTTGTGGATTTCATGGAAGAAGCATTTTTTCAGGCAAGATTTGCGTCAAAGCCCCTTCGAAATCAGCGACCTTGATGAAGCAGCAGCCAACGATGCCTGATCCTGAGTGTCTATTGCAGTAGTCACAGAAACGCTGGCCTCCGTTCAGTAGCATTGTGCACGGAAAATATGAAAGCATCGGAAAAGGAAACGGGGCTGAACAGGCTCAGATCCCGAGCTCTGGGCCTTTGTTTTGCATTGTGGTAACCAGCTGAGCTCGGCTTGGAGCAGACTCCCTCCTGCAGCTGGACCCTAAAACAGCTGTCAAGGAAAAACTCTGGCACCCATTGAGATGTCCTTGCCGGATTGGCAAGAGGAGGAGCTCTGTGCAGCAGCCCAGGGCGCTCGTCTGGGCTAGAGACAAAGGGTGGTGTTTGGTGAGAGCCACAGCTCACCTCGCCCACTGGAGCCAAATCCTGCTGGCCCAATACGAGCAGAAATCGGTCAGGGCTTGAGTCTGCCAGGACGAGCATGAGGAGCTAGACAATGGACTCCTGTTTGCCTCTGACCATGGCAGGACTGGCTGAGAACAACAACTAAGCCACGGCTGATCTGTGATCTCCTGACTTCAAGGACATGGGCAGTGAGCTGGCATAGCCCACTGCGCCCGCGCCCTGACAGGAAGAAGCCTGGGGTGATGCCGCAAAGTGTCAGCCCTTGCCTGAGCTTCCTGGGTACCAACAGGAGCCTGTTTCTAGCCATCGGGGTAGGGAGAGGCTGAATTTCATGTGCATAGCCCTGGTGACCCATCAGTCCCTCTGGGGAGACTCCATTGTTGGGGCACTGCTGAGTAGATGGGACATAACACTAAGAAATCTACGGCCGAGAACAGTCCTGCAATGGGCAGTGGACTGAGATGACTGAATGGAGGTGACACAGGCTGAGGGGGGGCACTCACCACTCCTCTGGTGAAGGAGGGGTTCAGCTCAGCTCAGCTGCCCCCTTCCCTCGCAAAGGTGCTTTGGGGAGGAGCTGGGAATTGGTGGCTTAGGGGATGGATGGAGGAGGATGCTTTCGGGAAGGCTGGGCTCATGAGGCTCCCAGCTGGGACGTTTTGTGGGTTCCAGACACACACACGCTCCCATGAGGAACAGCCCCGTGTGCCCGCCTCCGTGGGATCTGGTCTGAGTCACTGCACCAGCTTACCTGCCCGTTTCCCAGCTGTAGACCTGTGAGTCTCCCTGAAGTAGAAGATAGATGGTGACAACCCAGGACTGACCGTTGGCCAGGCCCGGCCTGGTGCAAGCTGATGGGAACTCCTCAGTCAGTGGGAAAGACATGAGTGCAGAGCCCCAGGGAATTTGTCAGGGGTGGGGGGGCGCGGGGAGGATCAGAGGCCACGACCCATGTACCATTTATGGGGGAGGTCCTGCCCCCTCTTCTCCCATGCCCACATTCTTGGGCATTTCTCAGAAGGGTAGCACCATAATGCTGCAGGTGAGCCAAGTTTGGCTCCCAGCTTCTCCTATCTTCCTTTGAACACACTCACCTGGAAATGGCCCTCTAGGATTGTCAAGGTTCCTCCCCCACTCTGAACTCTAGGGTACAGATGTGGGGACCTGCATGAAAAACCTCCTAAGCTTATCTTTACCAGCTTAGGTCAAAACTTCCCCAAGGTACAAAATATTCCACCCGTCGTCCTTGGATTGGCCGCTACCACCACCAAACTAATACTGGTTACTGGGGAAGAGCTGTTTGGACGCGTCTTTCCCCCCCAAATACTTCCCAAAACCTTGCACCCCACTTCCTGGACAAGGTTTGGTAAAAAGCCTCACCAATTTGCCTAGGTGACTACAGACCCAGACCCTTGGATCTTAAGAACAATGAACAATCCTCCCAACACTTGCACCCCCCCTTTCCTGGGAAATGTTGGATAAAAAGCCTCACCAATTTGCATAGGTGACCACAGACCCAAACCCTTGGATCTGAGAACAATGAAAAAGCATTCAGTTTCTTACAAGAAGACTTTTAATAAAAATAGAAGTAAATAGAAATAAAGAAATCCCCCCTGTAAAATCAGGATGGTAGATATCTTACAGGGTAATTAGATTCAAAAATATAGAGAACCCCTCTAGGCAAAACCTTAAGTTACAAAAAAGATACACAGACAGAAATAGTTATTCTATTCAACACAATTCTTTTCTCAGCCATTTAAAGAAATCATAATCTAACACATACCTAGCTAGATTACTTACTAAAAGTTCTAAGACTCCATTCCTGGCCTATCCCCGGCAGAAAACCAGCATATAGACAGACACACAGACCTTTGTTTCTCTCCCTCCTCCCAGCTTTTGAAAGTATCTTGTCTCCTCATTGGTCATTTTGGTCAGGTGCCAGCGAGGTTACCTTTAGCTTCTTAACCCTTTACAGGTGAGAGGAGCTTTCCCCTGGCCAGGAAGGATTTTAAAGGGGTTTACCCTTCCCTTTATTTATGACAAGGATTGTCTTACCAAAGCCGTCCTCGGTGGCATCCACAGAGAGCTCTCTTCTCCACCCCAAAGCTGCAGTTGTTTGTAGACAGAGCTGCTAATGGCCCGTGAAGCAATGCTGGTGGGAGGATGTTGTGCTGGCCACCCCGGCATTTGAGGACTGTGTGAATATCCGACAGATATGGGCAGTCCCCTCCAACTCAGGCTCTACATCCCTTCTGCAGGATGGATGTTGATCTCAACCTCCGAGGCCAACCACCCCATAGTGCTCTGGCTGGCTGCCGAGGAATTGGTGACAATGGATACAAAGAGGATTTTTTTTTACTGAGGAAGTTGAACACAGGCAGACTCTGTGGTTCTTTCTGGCTCCTTAGCACCCCACGCAACCTAGCTCGTGCTGCCCAGGTCACCCCACGCGGCGTGCCGAAGTCCTTGTCTGGACTAGGTCTTCATGGCAGGGACAGGAGACCACACTGCAGACCCAACTACAGAACTTCAGAGCAGATGCTCACCCACTCAATAGCAAGATGACACACGTCCACACCCAGTTCCTGCTTCTAAAATGGTGATATCCAAATCAAGGGATGCTGGTTCAGTCATCCAGACTTCATTGCCAGAAACCTGTGGAACCCTTAGTTCAGTGTTGCTCACTCTCATGATCTTTGGTATTTTTCTTCCAGCCCCAGCTCCTGGAGTCATGTTATCACATGACAATTTAAATGTTCATTAAAAAAGAAACGTTTCTAGCCCACATGGTTGCAGAGAAAAACCTGATTCATAAAACCCCCAAGCCAGGAGGCAATTAAAAAGAATGCAGCATTTGTTGTTTTTTAAAATCTCATGATTTTGCGGGGAGACCTGACTCTTGGTTTTTGACTGCTTGGGGTTGGCAGCACCGCTCGCTCCCTATAAAAAGTTAATCCATTAGAGGAACTACATGGGAGCGCTCCCACCAACCCCAACATTATTGGCAAGAACTTGCACTTAAGAACAACTACAGTCATACCCTACGTTAGCCAAAAGTCCCCAGTGTCTGGGAGCTTCTACACCATCTGCCTTAACTCTTCTGGCTTCTATTTTTAATTTATTAATTTTATTGATTTACACCCCCCCCCCCCCCAAGAATAAAAATGTGAAGGAATGGGAAGGGAAGGGAAAGGAGAGTGACATCTTGGGTTCTGTCTGCTAGGAATTAATTAAGGATTTCTTAAAGGTCCCTCTTCTCCAAAATCTTACTCACTCTAGCTGTCAGGGCAGCTGAGTTGCTATGTAAAGCTGCTAGCCCTGGCGGCAATCAGCAATTCTAGCTAAGCAATATGATCTGCTTAGTTACAAGCACCATGCTAGGGAACCAAGCCTCTTCTTAGGGAAGGTAGTGTGGCTGTTATTGTCCGTCACCACTATCCGCTTCCCTTTGGTTTTTCCCTCCTAGACTCAGCTGCCTTTGCTGTTGTGTGTGCCAGGGACTTTGTCCCTCTGCTCATGTGACTTCTCCCTACAGTCTCAATGCCGACATACAGTCGTGAGTTGCTAGGTCTCAGGCACTAAGTGGGTTTGGAGCGGATCTGGCTGTGGTTGGAGATGCCCCCAATTCAATGTGTGGGTGCCGCTCTTCCCTAAGAATCAATCCTGAACCAATGGCTGCAGCCGGGGTACCGTGCCTTCCAGGTACTATGAAATCTACGTCTGTCCTCGTAGGCCCTGTGGAGTTATTAGCAAGAGGAGCAATCAGCACGTTATCCAAGTTCCAGCACTGCGTCTTCCTCAATACCCCAGAAGTTCCAACTGGACACCTTCTTCTTCGCTTCACGCCCCAAAGTGCTGCATAGTTTTGCCGTGAGCTGTTAAACAGCTGCCGAGCTCCATCCAAAAAGGGGCTTCACCCCGGTGCTGGGTGAAGTGATTCCTGTGTGTGCACACCAAAAGCTGAGTATCAATGTTGCATGACATCCGTGGCTGCCTAGCAACCACACGGCTCTCACTATGCTGCACATATGAGAAGTCTTGGAACTTCATAGACTCAGGTCTCTTCCTCCAACAGGGCGGGACGCACTCTCTTCCTTGTCCTCAAGAAGATTTCCCCTTTCCGGTTAGCCCTATAGGGTCTATGAGCATTTCTGATTTCACTGGGGGGATGGACAGTGGTGCACATTTCACCAGTCCATGCCGTTATAAATATTAGGATCCTATCCAGCTCCCGGCAGACTCGCTGAAGGCCAGATAGTTGCACCAGGAAGTAATTTAGCTATTTGAATATGTGCATGTAGAAAATTATTATCTCTTATTTACAGCATGGTTAATGCACAGCAAAGAAGATAATATATTAAAATTGTGAGGACGGTTTAAGCACTCTGTAATTAACTGCTGTCTATTTAACCAGACAGCTATAGCAAGTGAATTCAGTGCCAGTTAAGAGACTTATTAGCTGTCTCTGTGTTGTTTTTTTTTTAACATTTTACTGGTCCATCATTAACTACCCCTAGATTATCTTGTCAAACTGATAATTAAATGCCTCAAAAATTCATTACAGACTAGGTATATTAATAGGAATGTAATTAAGTAATGTTTGCTTATGTGATTCCTGTCTATTACCTGCTCACTGATTTATCTCCAAGGCATTTATTACATCTTTGTAGTAGCCTCTTCAGAATCAATAGAGGCCGGGAGTCAATAAACATCTTATTAGACCCAAATGAGCTCCTTAATTGGAGGAATGCAATGAAGGGCTGTTCTGGCTCTCCAGGGAGTTTCAAGAGGGGGGATATGATCCAACAAACCTCAGCCTAAAGAATCCCGGTGGCTATTTCACTGCTGCACTAGACTCAGGCACAGCAAGGTTTCATCGTTGTAAGGCCTGATCTTGCTGATCCATTGCAAGCTCTCAAAGCATGTCCTGCTGGGAAGTCACTGGCTGCAACACCACAATTGATGCTGAATAGCTCCACGTTGTGCTTTAGGTAGGAATTCAGACTCACTGGTTTGTAGGTGAAATACACTCCCCCGCCTCCTCTTCCGCCTCTCCCTTCCCTCCCAATATCCTCTCCAAATTTACAGCACATTCTCTTTGGGTACAGCATGGGATTTTGTGGGAATTTACATGGAAAATCCATTAAGTCATTTGAGTTAAAATTAATTACAAACAAGTTAATTTAAGAAACGGGACATCCGTGTGAAAGTTTTTTTTTCTTTGTTTAGAATGATCTTAATAATGGGTAACACAGAAACTTGAAACTTCCCATAGAGTTCAAACTAATTGAAATCTTGTGTACAGGCTTCAATTCGATTGTAATTAAGCTAAATTATCAATGATTGTCTAATTCTGAGGCATATAGATAAGCGGAAGAACGCCTGAGCCTGTAGCCTAAGGGCAACCCTTAAGTGGGGTCATTCTGACATCAGAGGTGACTCAGCCAATCATCACCCTTCCTCTACAACTAATATACTTTCAAGGATTCTATTGGTTGTAATGACTCAATGGTGTGAGAGAGACTGGACATATGTCAAGAGTTCTCATTGGACTCAGTGGGCCCAGTGGTCACTGCTCTTTAAAGGTGTCGTGGCTGCATACTAGCATCAGTGCTGCCCAAAGCATTAGCACAGCCCTCTACACCACTAAATCCATCACAAATTAAGGGCTAGATTTACTACTATGCATCAGAGGCATTGCTCTGCTCTGGGGATGCAAATCAGCTGTCATCCCATCTTCACGGGTCACCATACTCTGGCTGCTTTAGTGCAAACCAAACTCTCCCTCCTTAAGAATCAGGCTAAAATACAATGATTTCAGGTTGATACTACATATCTTCGAGTCATTAGAAATATTGCATGGTTACATTCTCTTTGGGTTTGTTGTTTAGTGTCCATGTATGCCACTTTAAATAATTTTTAAAAACTAGTGAAATTCCCAGACAAAGAGTTACATACAGAGGGAGTTAAGGTCAAGAGTTAGGCTAAAAATACTTTACAGGGATGTTTTAATTATTCCAAAACCAGTATTGTGAACCCCAGAAATTTGGTGTTAAGGTTTCACTTGAAAGAAATCCAATCACGTTAAGGTTAAACAAGCATGGTTAAGGCATTCAGACAACTTTCACTCTGCTCTGTAGTGATGCCATGCAAAAACTATATGATTATGATTCAAGCAGTTTATCATTCATGCTCCCAGATTAAATTAAACTGATTCTTAAAGGTACACTTGACTTTTTCATATATTTCCCCCCCTTGTGGCATGAGTACAGGTTTTCGGGATAATTACAGCATCCCGGTAATGTATTTTCACTCTTTTCCTTTGCTGGCACATGCTCTCAACCTTAACTCCATTTTAACTAGTTTGGGTTTTTTTGGTCTGGGAATATATATATAATGGGCTAATTTCTCCCACTGTTACACTGATTTTTCAATGGTACTCCCCCATTGACATCAATAGCATCATTCCTGATTTACACCGCTGTTAGTGACCGGAATCCTGGTGTGTCTGCTTTGTGAGCCTGTGTCTGTATGGTTGCTGGTGTTTTATTTTTCTAATTTTAGGCAAATTAGTCTTTCTTGTTCACACTTAAATCTCTTTGTATTAAAATCTATGTTTTTAATTGGTATTCTGGTGTTTTCATTGTATAAAGAATCAGCCAGATCCAAGCCCTGTACTCCAGGGAAAGCATTCCTGGTAAGTGCGTTTGGAATCTTTGTTTGCCAGCCCTTCCTGGGACGAGTTCACCACGCTCCCAAAATAAAGGCCCAAATTCCGCTCTGTTACTCTGGAACAACTCCAGTGAAGTATGTTGGGGTCACACTGTAGAATGTGGCCTGGTAGATACAGTGTATTTTAATGTGTTTTATGTAAGCATCTTCTTAAATTTTCCTGTCATGGAATCTCCTTGGTTTTGAAGTAAAACAAAAACACACACTGTCTTCTACACTCACTCTCTCCTGAAGGCTTTGGAGTGAGGAAAGCTGCTTAGACATAATATTTCCCCTCTCCATTCCCTTTCCCCCCTTTGTGGAACTGAAGCTGTACCAAACCTTTGGATGGCCCTGAAATGCTGGGTAACATTTGTTTGTTTTCCCCATAACCTCTGCACGTGGCTCAAGGCTGGGATTCAAAGCAAAAGTGAGTCAGATTCTATGAGGAAACCTGTTTTGGTAGCAACCCTCCTGGCCCAATGCAGGAAGCTCTGGAAATCTCAAGATATCGAGAAGTTCTGGATCTCACACAATTTTGGGCCAAACTGTACAATCCCAAGGACTTCAGAGAAGCATGCAAAATTCTGGGATTGCTTATCCCAGCACAGGCTCTTCCATCACTATAATTAACCCTAGGGGTGACTGTAGCAAAAGCCTTTCATAATATGCCTAGTAGCCCTGGGACACAGTCAGTCATTTTAAGCAAACAATTTATGTAAAAATGGCCTCTTCTCACCCACCAGATCTGCTCCCTGTGTGTATTCTGAGTCATAGCTGCTGGCTGTATTGATAAAGGTGAATTTTCATTGCTTTCCACCCTTGTTAACCCAGCAGAATCTTCACAGGGAAGAGAGAGAAGGCAATGGGGTTGCATATGTCTCACTGGGAAGGTAATTTGACCTGTAAAACTTTTATTGTTGGGGATGATGTATGACAAAGAGAGACCCCAACTGGATTCTCAGATCTCAAGAGGAGTTTTGCAGGGGTTACTGACTGTGTGTGTGTGTGTGTGGCGGGGGGATTCTTTAATTTAAACCACATTCACTTGAGCATATTTGACATGGAAACTGAGAGACAGTGAATACAGAATTCCCCCCACCCCACCCCACCCGATGCCATTCTACAGAGACACTTTCTCCACAGGCCGTTAGCTTTAAAGGGAAACTGTTGGATCAAATCCCCCACAAAATTTAGATTTCATAAAGATAAGCTATTGTAAAATGTAGGGTCCCCTGACAAGTTCCCCTGGTATTTTTGCAAACAAGCATCCATTCTCTCGCAGCATTTTCAACTCGGACATCGCAACATTGTACTAGTGCAGGAGACCCTGCAAGGGAAATTGGCTAGAAATTGATTTTAAATCCTAATGAAACGGACTAATCTGTTTTCATGATCTAAGATGGGAGAAATGCAGAAATGTGAACAAACAGTATAAAGGGTGAAGTGTTGGATCTTTTAAATGTCCTTTTAGCTGTACAGTGGCTGCCATTAAAAAGTTAGTGCTTACCACGCAGTGGGATGTGACATGCCATATATTTTCCCCAATACATAAAAAAGGAAATAACTGATAACTCTCTGGCAGCTTTTTGGTAAATGACACTTTTGAATAGCAACACTAAATCCCCCTTTCATTTCAACGGCATCCAGGATTGTGCTCAGTTTCCTGTCTGCACCTTTGGTTAGTGTTGCTGTGCACTGTCAAGTAGTTGCTGGGTTCTGCCCCAGAGGTAGCTGCATTTCAGTTTTGGATGCAGTGATTCCTTGTCACGGTGCAGCAACTCACCCCTGCGGTGCCTCCTGCTGGTCTCTCAGGGAATTAGCTCTTCCAGCCTCCAGAGCGCCCTCTGCAGGCCGGTGTCCCGCTTGCCGCTGGACCCCGTGTCCCTCCAGGACCCCAGTGCCCCTTTTACCCACGGTGCTGCCCCCTGGCAGTACCCCCATAGATCTGGGTCTCCGCTCCCCAGGGAACCCCCATCCACTATTCCCACCTCTCCTCAGTCTTTGGCTACTGCCAGTCACCATTAAGCACCCACACACTGGGGCGGACTGCAGTGTATGAGCCAATCATCACAGGCAAGGGGGGTTTGGACCTGCTGCCTCTGCCTACCTTTGGGCTGCTCCCTGCAACCCCAGTACTTATCCGGCCTTACACTAGGCCTGCAGTCTGGGGGGGTTTCCAGGCCGAAGATCCCCAGCTCCTCTGGCCTTCCCCCAGCCCTGCTCCACCTCAAGTACCGTGGTATGCTCCCCAGCAGCCAGGCCCATCTCCCTCCACAGCTAGAGGAGACTGTCTGCTCCTGGCCCACTGCCCTCTTACAAGGGCCAGCTGAGCCTAATTCCCCCAATCAGCCCAGGAACTGCTTGCTCCCAGCCACAGCCCTCTCCTGGGCTGTTTTAAGCCCTTTAAGGCAGGAGCGGGTGACCACCCCGCTACATTCCTATAAATGGGAATGGCCATGTGGTGTTCTCCTCACTCAGACAAAATTCCCTTGGAAGTTTTGACTGAGTAAAAGCCACAGGACACGGTGCAATATTTATAGATCGCTCTGGGTACCATCTGGGTAACGTAGCTCTTTGTTTGTTAAATTCTTCTCCATCCTGCATAGGGTTCATGTATGGGACAAATGATGCTAGAAACCGTATTGATCACTATAAAAGCAGATTGAAGACGGGATGCAGGAGAAGAGCTCTCAAGCTGGTTTTCTGCTCTTGCAATTGCAGTTAAAATACTGATATTGCAATTTTTGCCAGTGCAGGTTTTTTTTTCCTCACTCAGTGGGATGTTTGGTTAGAACCTGTTGCACCCACTTCTAATGCAGATTTTGGCTCTTCAGAATCTATCACAACCTTTCATCCCTCCCCTCCTCCCTCGTAAACCTTTACGTCAGCCAGTTCTGCAACTGCACAGATCTAGAGTAGGTTTGGCAGGAATGAAAGTAACCTGCTGGAAGGTTGGTTTCCCCCTCCCGATTACTAACAACATTTTAAATTGGGCTCTAGCACAGGGCTGTGGCTTGTTGGCAGGCTTGCTGCACTGCGCACCAAGGTGGTGGTAGCCAGCAGGAGAGAGAAATGCAATCTCCACCCCCCGTGCCAACCCCCGACCCGGGAGGAGGGATCTGAGCCCACCTGACCCAAGCCTGAGAAGGTCAGGGTGTTTTCAGACCCGACCTGGCCCAAACCCAACACTTATAGCCAGGTCCTGCTAGTTGCAAGGCTCTATGGAGAGCTAGTCAGTACCGTGCATAGTTTACCTGAACTGGGGGGATTGAGCTGAAAACAGGATGAATCTGCTCACGGCTTAAGTTGCTCCTAAGCTGCTCTGCTGCAGAGGAGGTGACTTCTGCCCAGGTGGCAGGGTGGGATAACCGAGCTGGGCTCCGTTACCTGGCACGTCAGCCACATGCTTCGCTTACAAGAGGGGTGAGGCCCGGATATGCCCACTCACGCTTGGAACCCGCATAGACACCTGTGTAACTTCCCTCAGGTGAGTCTCGTTGAAGTCAGGTGTCCCAGTGCCGTGGTGATGTGGGAGAAATAGTTATGTAGATGATCGCTAGGTGCATAGGTGATTGCAGGATTGAGGCCTTATAAAGCCTTGTTAATCACCAACTGTTAGCCTTGTTCTTTTCAATTCTTGCCCATGAAATTTAAAAAAACAACCAGAAAGCAATTTTATTATCATTAACCAACATCAGGTTGATAGGTCGGCGAGATATAACATCCCTAATTCCCCAGGATCTCTGAATCTTTTCCAGACTCTGGGCCCGATCCTGGTCTCTGCCACGCTGGTGGGAATTTGGGATGGCTACAGGCCCAGGAATCAGATGAAATGCAGCTGGAGGGAACCTACAGAACCCACATGCAACTTTACATGTTTTCCTGTTGCTCGCCCTCATTTGTCTGATCACTCTTTGAAACCTGTGCATTGATAGCAGGTGCAACATGAATGTTACTTCAGAAAAGGGCCTACTTAAGTATAAGCTTCTGATTCCACATGCAGATTTTACAGATTTCTGCTGCTGGAGGAAGCCGGACAGCCCCTTTAGAATCAGAATCTGAGCAGGGCTGAGGATAAGTCTGAGGCGATTTATAGGCAGCAGAGTGGGCTGGACAGGTTTGTTGGCAGCTGGCAAGTGGGTTGGGAGAATGTGATGACATTGCTGATGTACAGGGTTAGTGCAGGTGAGGGAGACGCCCCACTCAGTGTTAGTTTTGGGAAAGTCACTTCCCCAGTATCCAGCACAGGCTCGGCTATAGGATAAACGGGGCTCATTTCCACCAAACTGTCAGACCCACTTCCTCAGCAGAGCCCTCCAACCTCCTAGCCACTGGGTTCAGGCGAGCCGAGCCGTGTATGAATCACTGCTCTTCTGTTATGGCGCCGGATCCTCAGAGACCAGGGTGCTCTGCCTCCAACCTAGAGACCCTCTCTGAACCCCGAGCTACTCCTAGGGTGGTGCCTTAACCTGCCTCTGAGCCTTTCCGCTCCGCTGTCTTAGTGTGAGGTGCTGAAATTTTGTATCACCTCAGCTGTTACTTTAGCTTCTGCTATTTTGTGCAAGTATCAATAAAGATTAAATATTGCAAAATCAGCCTGGCTGAATTAATGCAATTGGCCAAAAAAAAAAAAAAAGAGAGAGAGAGAGAGAGAGAAAAATGCAGTAGATGCCATATATCTCCCAACCCTGGACTTATGCTGACATTTCCGGCAGAGCTCAGTGGAAAGTACTCTCGGCAGCATGAAGACCATACAGATTGTTAAGATGCAGCATTGTTTCTCTGAAAGCTGAATATTCCAGGTGCTCTAAAATTCTCCAACAACACAGCCCCCCCTACTGTCACAACAGTGAATTAGTTTAGCCCTGAGACAGAAAAAGGTGTAAAACTACCAAAGCCGTGAGCCAAACCCCAGTAGCTTAACAGAGAGAAGGTTACGGGGTGACTCGGTCACAGTCTATAAGTACCTACTTGGGGCACAAATATTTAATAATGGGCTCTTTGCTCTGGCAGAGAAAGGTCTAACATGATCCAATGGCTGGATGTTGAAGCTAGACAAATTCAGGTGGGAAATAAGGTGTACATTTTTAAGGGTGAGAGTAATTAACCACTGGAACACTTTACCTAGGGTCTTGGGGGATTCTCCACCACTGGTAATTTTTAAATCAAGATGGGATGTTTTTCTCAAAGCTCCGCTGTAGGAATTATTTCAGAGTAGCAGCCGTGTTAGTCTGTATCAGCAAAAAGAAAAGGAGGACTTGTGGCACCTTAGAGACGAACCAATTTATCTGAGCATAAGCTTTCGTGAGCTACAGCTCACTTCATCGGATGCAACAGGAATTGTGTTGGTGCAGCTCTCTGGCCTGTGTTGTGCAGCAGGTCAGACGAGGTGAGCGCAGGGGTCCCTTCTGGCCTTGGAATCTATGAAGCCAGAAGGCTACGGGGCCTCTTTCTATCCACCGCATCAGGCCCTAAGTGGTGAGCGCAATCTTGGGGGAATTCACCCACCCCACGTACTGACGACGCTCGCTCCTCCTGAGCCTATTGGGTCTGACCCATGTTGTGGGTGCTGAACGGCCAATGCCCTTGCCCGGAGAGCATTACCACTGCCCTGCAGTGAGTGGACTCCGCCCTGGGTGTGTTGGGAACAGGCTGCGTGTATGTGCCAGGAGCCCTGGTTTGCTGCTGCTTTTTTAAAAACCCTTGTCTGATTTTATTTATTTATTTGTTTATTTATTGCTCAGCTTGCTGAAAGGGAAATCAGAAAACCCAAAGAAACTCAGAGGGGTTTATTTCTTTTTTTGCAAAGCACCAGCACGGCACGTGAAAGCGATCTGTTGTGGGGGGGGAAGGGGGAGGGAACAGCCAGGTCAGCTCCCTGGCTAAAGGGACAAGAATGTGTCGCCTTCCGAGAAGCCACCGAGACGGGACCCTATTTGAAAAGCAAGCAATCAAAAGCCCCGGCCGTGTCGGATCCCAGTCCTGGAGCCCAAGGGGGAAGGGACTGAACGGATGCATTTTCCTCCTGAAGATCTGGCATAGCTTTTAAAGCTCCCACAACTGATTATTTTTTTGATTGTGTTGCAAACCCATCCTCCCTCGATGAGTCCTCAGACCAGTTCCCAGCATACATTAGGCACAAGAGTAGTGCGTTTTTTCTTGAGGTGGAGGAGGGAATAACGGGCACAAAACTCCGCTGGGGGTGGGGGAGGAGTGTGAGTCGGAAGCTGCTGCCGAGTGACTCACTCTGCAGGACAAATGAAACCTCACTCATCCCTCTGCCTTCCTCCTCCTCCCTTCTGGTGGAGAGCAGAGAGAGCCGTGGAAAAACATCAGCTCTTTTCTTTTTCTCGCCCATGGCATCTGGACGCAGGGAACCGTTCCAAGCCACAGCAGTGGCTTCCTGTGCAGCTTGGGGCATGATCCGTTTCCTTTTAGTAGCCACCTCGGACAAGTCTCCCGGGTGACCTTGGGGAAACGTCTGTGCCGAAGGCCGAGGGGTGTGTGTGTGGGCAGGGGGTCTCGGCCCCTGGTGCATTCATGCTCTGAGGCTTGTCTTTAAAAATGCTTTCCAATGAAATTGAAAAAAAATCAAAGAATCACATTTCTGAGTGGAAGGGGGCGGGGTGGGTAGACAGAGCGGCCTGGCCGTAGTTCCGACTCTAATATACGCCGGGTTGTCAAAGTCGAAAGGGTGCTTGCGGGGGAGGCGGCGAGGGGGAATGTGCTGCCTTTCCTGTGCTCAGAGGGGCAATTAGCATTTTTTATGAAGCACAAATCAAAAAGGCTGGGGTTATTGCCATCACAAAGCCGCTGGGTTTTTCCAAACCAGCTCCCGCAAATGGCTGGGGCGGCCGGCCAGCAGGCCAGCTACAGTGCAGCCTGGCTCCACTGTGGGCAAGGCGGACGATTAGGCAGTGATGTCGCCCTCCCAGCAAATTGCTCTTCGGTTGCAGGGCGGTGGGGTTGAGTGGTGGCGAGGATGGCCCAACAAAACCCTGCTAGGGCAACCTTTCTCTTTCCAGGCTGTAAGTCACCCTGCTCGAAAAGGTCGGGGTTTGTTGGTTTGTCTTAATGATTGGGATCAGCTGCATGAAATGGGGCGTGCCTGCCCGTGTGAAAGTGGTTTGGGGTGTGGCGAATCATCAGAATAGCCTCTCGCTTTTCTATCATACAAAGGGTGGCAGAATGGGACGTTTAGGGCAAGACCAGGCTAGGCAGGAGCCCTGCCTCATGCACATGCCCGACCCTAGCACCATCCCTGGTTCTTCTGTCTGCCGTTCTTATGTGATTGGCTTCCGGCTGAATTCTCTGCCCGCTCGCCCCTGCTCGCAGGGTTGCTTGTCAGCTCCATCTCTTGGTTTGTGTGTCAGGTGGTCAGCACAAGTTGTGGATCTTCAATCCAGGTGTGTGGGGGAGCACTGCCCCCGGCTCATAGGGTGTGACGAGCAGCAAAGAGCTGTGGGGTGCTGCACAGAGGTGGTAGAAGCCAGCCAAGGATGGAGGAGCAAGAGCGGCAGGCCCATGTATCTGTTAATTCTTGTAGGGCCCTACAAAACCTAGATCCAACATGCACAAATGCCAGGAAATTACTTCCACTGTTTCTGAAGTGCAGCAACCTCTGGGGTGTAACTTGGCACAAAAACGCCACACGGGAGCTGAGAAAAGTAGCTGGTCTATCTAAGCATGCAGAAGGATGTCAAGGGGGAAGGATGTCCTTTCCCAAACAGGGAATACTGGGTTTTGTACCCCATGCAAACACTTTCCCGGTCTTGCAGCAGGTTTGAAGACACTCCCTGCAGTCACATATTTCTAGCCTTGCAGGACCAAGATTGCAGCTGCACATCACAGTGGACGGAGACCAAGTGGCAAATGGGGGTGTGGAACACAATACGGAAACACACACATGCACAGCCCCCTGCTGGATCCATCCCAAGCTCGACACATGGCCTATCGCATGCATGCTGGGAATGGTGAGTCAGTTCCCTGTCGGCTGCCAGCCCGGCTGGCTGTGCTCAGTGAAGCAGTTGGTACCTTACCTCAGCACTGAATTTTAGGGGCTCTCGTCAAAGTCACAGGGTTCGAGACACTGCAACCGTTTGACAGGTGGTTGCTCTGAGCGTGCTTGGGATGTTACAAAGAGAGGCCTGCGGTGACAGCAGTGAGCCACGGCCTGTGGCTGGGCTGGCAGCCCTGCAGTGAAGAAGTCCTCTGTCAATCTAGAACTTGGAGGGAACCTAGATAGAAGGGGTGGGGTGGGGAGTTTGGATGCCATGGCCCATGTGGCTATTTTGTCTCTCTCTCATCTGCGGCGGCTCTATCTCTTTGCTTCCCCCCTCCATTCCTTATTATAACTAGCTCTCTCTGTAAAGCATTTCAGAGCACGTTGGTAAGGGCTATGCTGCCATGGTATGGTGTCATGGGAAGGCACTGAAGTCTAGTGCTCAGAGCAGGAGGCTGGCAGCTCGGTCTCCTGGGTTCTGTTCCTGCTGCCAGACCCGTATGTAAAAGACGTGTAATAATAACAATGTTTCACCAGTCTCTCAGAGCTACAGTAAGGGTTAGCTCATCAGCCATGTTTGCAGATTGCTTTGAGGTGATATTGAAGGGGAAAGGATCTGATTATTACAAGCGTTTTTCTGTGTTTCACTAACAATAGAGATGAGCTTGAGCAATACCCCCTGTGCCCTAGTGACCATTAGACTCTGATCCGTTATGGTATGTCTCTAATGGATGGGAATATCGGGGGCAGCTCTGGATCAAAACTTCCTGTTTCTAATGAAAAGTTAGATGAGTTCCTTCTCTGCTCAGCAGCTGGTGGGACTGTCTCACGAGACACTATCTCGCCATTGTCTCCAGTTTGCAGATACAACCGGGCCTCAGTTCTTGGTGTCAGACATTGTCCTCTCCATGTCAACCATACGCTAAAATGCAGGTGTTTTTCAGAGCATCTGTAGTCTGTTTCATCCAGACAGGACCATACCATACATGCCAAGGCTCTAAGCAATATTCCATATGGACTTCTTTGCTCTTAGTCCCTAATGCTGTGGGAAGAATAGTCAGGAAGGTGCAACTTCCAGGATCAATTGGATGATGTGTAGGATGAAATATGGGCCTCTGGGTTCTTTAGTAACTGGCTGGTGTTAATGAGCGTAAAGCACCATGCAGAGCCATTTAGCACGTTAGTCATAGCTTGAATCTTTTATGCTCCTTTTCTAATGGCAAGTATTATCCAGCAAGCCTTGTTCTAGTGTGGTCTGTGGAAGGCAAGGAAGTTAGTAATGATGGTGCCGGAATGCTGTTCCAGAGAGCACTGCTATAATTCACAGCAGATAATAGAAGTCAGAGCCAGACAGATAATAAAACTGACTGAGATCCATTTATTGCTAAGAAACTGTCTGAATATTTCTGTGTAGCCTAGCCCACTCCCCCCTCCTTCATCAGATTTCCCAGGAGAAAAATACAAGCCCAGGGAAGAATGGTAAGAAAGAGATACAGGCAGTATGCTATGGATCCGTAGGCTTTTCTGTGGCCTTCATCTCCAGAGAAGCAGAGCAACTCACATCGTTAATTTATCCGCGCACCCCAAGAATGGTAGAGAAGGATTACTACTCTCACCGATGGGAGACTGAGGCACGGAGAGACAAATAACTTGCCCAGGTCACACAGCTGGAAATTGACTCCATGTCTCCAGCGCCTTCGCCTAGTGCTTTAACCATGAGTCCATTCCTGGTAACAGCTACGGAAGTTGTGGGCGCTCAGTGATAAGCATCATAGAAAAGTCTACAAGTAAAGCCAGTGGGAGTTGGCGGTACTCAGCACTTCTGCAAATCAGGCCATTTTTATTTGGGTGCCTAATTCTTGCTGTTTGCTGCTTAGCGGCGTGCCCCCAAGGTAGGAAATCTTGGCCTACTGCTGTGGAGTGGAGTGTTAATTGCTGGTTCTTTGCTGCAGCTTTGTTGATCTCATGTAGAAACCCTGTTCTACCTGCCCACCACATGATACATTGTGAAGTCTCAGGTCCACATCCTACTATGCAAGGGGCTCTACCTCCAGAGAGGCTGTTGCAAGATGGAGTCCTCAGATTGTCCCCTCAGATACGGTGCTGCCAGTTGTCATGATTTTGGATGTTTTTCTTAAAGCCCCATTTCCTGGAGTCCTGTGATTACAGGAGAATCTCAGAATTTTGAAGTAAATTTCTAGCCCTCATGGTTGCAGAGAAAAGTTTGAAAACATAAATCATAAAGATGCAAAAAACCTGAAGGTCATTTAAGGGACTCCCAATGCTGTTTTTTTAATTCCTGATTTTTAAGCCGATCTCATAATTTTGGGGCCTGACTCATTATACTTGGACGCTTGAAGTTGTCAATACTGGGGATTTTCTCTCTTTTTAAAAAATAAAATGTTTCAGTTATTAATATTTTCTTTCAACAACAAAAATCTCCCACTGCTTTAAGTGAATACAGACATGAGGTGACAACCTCACCCGCTACCATCTCTCCCGCCTGCCTAGGCTTTCCATTCTCCATTATACAGCTACCCGCCCCCTCCCCAATCCTTGGTCAGGTTTTTAGAGCACTTGATCTTTTTCTCCCATCAGCCATTGCACCAGTCTCGCTGACGTTCAGGCATATGGTATCCTGTGAAGGTGATGCTGTTGTGCAGAGTTCTGCCTTCCTGGTTTCCATTTCTGGCCACCTTTCTTCCCTTTAACAACCTGTTTTCAAACCTTTCCTGGTGCAGGTTTCTGAGAGAGAGAGAGAGAATCCATCAAACAGGTAAGAAGGGGGCTTACTTTTAAATGAACGTGTAGGTTACCTTCTAGCTTTCGGGTATTTAGCTCCGCACTCCTGTTTAGGAGCTGGGTATTAGTGTGCATCGACCATGCTCCTTCCCCAAGCCAGGAAAAGAACTAAGGTTTAGTGGAAGAAACAACTTGGGGAGAGAGGCCAAGCATGTAGGTAGCATCAGAAAAAGCTGGAAAGCCAAAGAACAAGAAGTCAGTCAGAGGCGAGGATACCCCCCCCGATAGCTTAACTTCTGATTGCGTTAGCTCTTCTGGATGTGGCTCAGGGCAGCCATGCCCATTCCTCTCTGCTCCCATCCCTTCTTGCCAGCGCTCCTTTCCACATGCTGGCATGCGTGCCTCCAGCTAGGGAGGGAGCTGGGCGCCACCGGTGCAGCTGGCTGAAGGCTGATAGTGGGGACAAAAGTTGGCTTTTTGCTGAAACACGCTTTTGCTGGAAAATGTCCATTTTTGTCATCCGAATGACTGAGGTTGCTGTTGAATAATTGAACCCTCCCCCCCATGACAGTTTTTCAGTCTTCAGAAGCCAGATCTTTTTTTCACTGAAAATACAAAAAACTAAAATTTAAAAAAACGTTTATTTTTTTGGCAGAAAATAAAATCCATTTTTTGTTCTCACGCTGCCCAGCAGCCCCACTGATTGCACAGAAAACCCGTGTGCCTGGCACGGCATATATGTTCCCAGGACAGCTCCGAAAACACTTTATCCCGGTGTTCGACTGGCTTTCGGGTAGGGGTGCAGGCATGTGGCGTTTGGGGTGGGCTGGCGTAAGAGTCTGTGTTGCTGGGTGAGAGGTGGCGTTCCCTGCGATGAGTTGCAACAAGACGCTTCTGCTGAAAAGCAGGTTCTGAAGTGCTGAGCGCTAGTCTTTAGAGTGGAAGCCCAAGCTGGTGACTACGTTTCCTTTAACAATATTAGCACTTCTATGGAGGCACTGGGAGGTTTCTGCTGGCGTTTCCTTTTCCTCCTGCCCTCGCACCTTGCTCTGCCAGCCCAGAGAAAAAGCAAGGGGGCCAGGCTGTATGTTCAAACACCACTTTAAAGCGGCGCCCCTTTAAGCAGCAACAGGGCTGGGTTCCCACGCAACTTCTTCAAGCAGAACAGCTGCTGGAGCTGAGCGTTTTGCGGGTGGGCTCAGGAGGGGGGAGCAGGCTGCAGCCTGGTTGGGTAGCCAAACGCTATTGGCTCCTCAGGGCACACCTGTGTCATTCCTGTTGTGCCAGTGGAGAAATCGAGGCACAGAGCGGGTAAGTGGTGCGCCACAAGACAACGTAGGCCCAAGTTCTCCCAGTGGCTAGTGCCGTGCAGTAGCCGCTGGCCTGACTGCCCTCTCGAAGAGACTGGGGTTGTTTGCCCATGCTGATGGTCTGTCTTTGGATGCCGGACAAGAAGTCAGTCCAGCCCTGCCCCCACCCTGCCCTTTGCTGGGAAAGACGAATGTCATAACTGGAGCACGTGCCTGGGAGTTCATGGTCTGAGGCGCTTCTGGCTCCCAGGCGTGAGTGCCGTCCAGCTGCAGCGGGTCCTTGCCAAGCCAGCCCACAATGGCCATTTATCTTCAGGCTCTGCATTTTTTGAATTTCTCTCTGAGGTCCTATCCTGGATGGAAAGTTTATGAATGGGCCCCTCCCTGCTTGGCCCTTCGCGCCATGCCCTGTGTTTTGTAGCGCCACGGCAGGGGCGAACCATGTGCAGGGTACAACAATCGTTAGCCCATGTGCAAACCCACGTGTGGGCATGTGAACGGACAGACCATGGGGATGAGTCATCCCTGCCTTGCATCAGCTGCTGCTGTTCAGAGACACAGCATTGGCTGGGGCTAAGACACTGGACTGAGGCTCCGGAGAGATGAGGCCTAGTCCTGCCTCTGCCCTTGGGCGAATTACTTGATTTGTATTATTATTTGTACTGCCCTAGGAGCCCCGCTCACGGACCAGGAACTAAGTGTGCTATAGCTGTACTAGCATGGACAAAAGGCCAGTCCCAAAAGGCCAGCACAGAGCTTACGCTTTGCCTTGCTTTGTCCTCTGTGCTTGTCTACTTAAAGTCTCAGCTGTTTGGGGCAGGGACTGTCTCTCACTGTGTGCAGGGTCTACCCCAATGGGGCCCTTTGGAACGACAAATAGTGAACAATAGTGATAAGGGTGTAACAACCATTACCTCCTTTTCTGTCTGTGCAAACAAATGCACGTGTATGTCCCTGCTTTTATCCAAATGATCATTTACACCTGTGCGTAATGGGTGTGAAACGCTAGTGAGTCGGAATTTTCCCCTCACACCCAGGCCGATGGTTTGCACTCATTTTGCACAGGTGTAAACGATCACACAAGGTGTGGGGCAAGAAGAATCGGAATTCCTGATCTTAAATCTCCACTCTGACCCACACTGTGGTTGTCCCTATTATGGATTAGTTGTGTCATGGCAGTATCTAGAAGCTAAGGACACATTGTGCGAGGTGCTGTACACATGTGATTATGCTCTTTTGCCTGCAAAACTTCCATTGACTTGAGCAGCCTGTCCCCATCGTGGGAGGCGTGTGCAGTTCTCCAGCAGGTGAGAAAATACATCTGTGTCTGGGGAGGCCATTATCCTTACTTCTTGTTTAGTGGCTATGATTCCCATCAGAGGGTTAACTAGAATAAGCCCATTGCTTCTGCTAGTCGCTGATGTTAGTCTCCTGGTATTCATTAGCATTTCTGTGCAACCAACAGGCCTGGCGTTGATCCATTTCCACCATGAGACCACGTTGTACAGCCTGGAATATTTTCTCTCCTAAGGTTAAAGGCCCTGACCTCAGGAATCCTGTTTACCTCACAATTATAGGATCCCATCAGTCCAGGTAGAAGAGAGTGTGTTTTTCACAGGATCTGTGTGATACAGTGGAATTCACCCTGTAGGGCTGGTGGAATCTGAATACTCCCAGAGTGTAGACTGTGTTTGAAAGGGATTGGTCTCCCCAAATCACTCCAATCCCAGGTAAATCCCAGACTAGGGTTTGGCATATTTCTCTAACACGTGCTCTCATCTTAACAGGAATTCACCGTTTATGCAGGAGGCATCCCCTACCCTTAAAGCCAAAGGAAGGTGCCATTCATTCAGTTCCTTCGCGTCCACAGGTTGATTCATTTACGCAACGCCCTTCCCGAGTCTCATGGCACTTGGCATTCTCCCAAGAGGAGGGATCTGTCGCAAGCCCAGCAGGTGCTGAATGTGTGCATGGCATGGGTGGGTTACCTCGTAATGGAGCCTGAACATTTTTGATGGCCGCGTTCGGGTATCTACGTAGACCAGCTCCCAAAAAATAGAAGGTGGCCAACATTTTCCAAAGTAGTTGCCAGTTAGCTCCAGCTGCAGCTCTGACCCTGGTTAGCTGCGTGATACTGGACAAATCGCTGAACCCTCCATGCCTCAGTTTCCTTACCTGTGGAATGGGCAAATAGCCTTATTTACTGGACGTGCCAAGTGTTATATTATCCTCAGCCATGGTGGAACCTGTCTTTGCCACAGGTTCTGGTGGCGATTTCTTAGCAAGAGCAGAAAAAGAGAGACACCCCCACCCCCACCCCAAGTATGGCTTTCAGTTGCTGAGCCATGAGCCAGTCTTGGTGGAGACTGTTTCCTGGCAAAGTGAGTGTTTTTTTCCTGTTGCCAGATGTTGATGGCCTGCTTGGATCCTGTCTTGTGCTTTCTGTTAATAGGAGACAATTTCCCTCAAACCGCACCAGCCCCCTGCACACCCAGTGCACTCAGCATGTGCTGAGAGCCCAGCCAAAGTGGGAGCACGTTAGCAACACTACCAAGAATGCAAGGGAAAAAAAATCCTTGTTCAGATCCAGGACCCCTCAGCATGAACTTGCCTTTAAAGATGGCCCAAAATGCTTGTTAGTAAATGCAAAGCACATTAAAGATCCCTCCTCGCCCACACGTATGTTCTGTGGATAATGTATTTCAAACCAAAGCATCTGAAAACCAGTTCCTCCATTGACTTGGCTGGCCTGAAGTCAGGGTGCTATCTCTTGCTCTAGGTGCCACTTCTACCCCGTGAAGCTGTGTGAGGGATCCCAGGAAAGTTAACCAGAGGCATATGGAAGAGGGCAGGCTAAACATTGAACCCTGAAGTCAGTTCTTGGTAGTTAAGCTTAGCCACGTGCCTGTAACCTAAGGACCTAAGGATGGCTTCTGATACTGGCTAAGGGGTGATGGTAAGACAAGGGTTAAGGAGATGCTCTGGCCACGGCATGCTGCCCCATGCTGCGAAAGCTCCCAGTGGAGGCAGAGCTCAGAAGGGAGCAGCGCAGATCAGTCTAGGTGGACAGAGCAGGAGGGCAGTTGTGTGGTGCCGCCCGGGCTCCAAGCATCCAGGACCTGGCCCTACGGTCAAGCTGCTGCAGGCCCTTCAACTGTGGGGCCGCAGACGCCAAACCCCTGCAGACAGGGAGACCCTCCAGAGAGAGCCCCAAGGGGGACCCAAAAACACCGCTGGCACCAGCCGAGGATCCGAAGCCAGAGTAGGAAGTGGCCCAGGGAGCAGGCGTAGGGGTGCCCATCTCCTAAGCTGCGGATTTTTGAATGATTGTTTCTTTTGGGCCTTGGGTTGAAACCCGGTGGAGCAGGGAGGGCCCAGGTTCCCCTACTCCTGGCCACTGACTCTTGCCATTGGGCACCACAGCCTCTGAATCCTGCCACGCAACATAGCAGCCACTGACCCTCATCCCTGGGCGACACAGTCTGGAGCAGCATTGCCACTGATGGCCTTGGACTCAAACGGCCTCCTTTGGCATAAGGCATTAGAGTTTGTTCTGCTGCAAGCCTCTGCAGTGGTCCATTGCGGGAATATCTGTATTATCTGGAAAAAGAAAGGGAGTACTTGTGGCACCTTAGAGACTAACCAGTTTATTTGAGCATGAGCTTTCGTGAGCTACAGCTCACTTCATCAGATATATCTGATGGGGCCATGGCACTTTGCGGGGAGAAGCTACTTCCTGAGCCCAGGGAGGAGAGAGCAAGGGACCTATTGTATAAGACAAATACAGTGCAACCCTGAGTTAAATTGAGGCGGTGTGAGATGGGGCAGCTGGCCTACCCGCCCAGTGGGATTGGTCGAACAACTTGTGAAGAGATTGTGCTCCGGGGTTGGGTGCTCAATATACAGTGCGGTGGCTCTCGTTAGCGTGAAAGTGGCAACGCTCCGGATCCGGGGCTCTGGTTGCGTGGATAGGAAGTGACCAAGGCTTGGGGGAACTGGAACAGCAGTGAAAAAGGTGCTGCCGGTTTGCAGGAGGGCGGGAGAGGCCTGTAATGCAGTGAGGTGCCACGAGGCAGCTTTAAAGAGCGTGCACACCTAGGCTCTCAGGCCTGGAGGACAAGGAAGAGGCAATAGCTACCTTCACAAGCCAGCTGATCTCACTGCTTCCTGGGGCTGGTGCTCTGAGGTGCAGGCTCTGGCCGGAGAGGGACAGTAAATGCCCCAGGGTCCATAACCCAGTTTGGGCAAGCAAACTTTCAGCCAGCTGGGGTTGCCCTCTGCCGGAAATTCACCGCTTTATTGGGGCAAAGCACTTAGTGGGACTCTGAAGTGGATTAGACATTTATATTTATATGAATACTAAGAATATCACATGCACCAACACTGCTTAAGAGACAAGACACCCACCTTCTGCCTCAAGATATAACCAAGGAACTGCTTGGGGTTAGGAAGAAACTGCCACCACAGGCATGTTATTAGAAAAGTGTCCAGTAAGAGAGTTCTCCAAGCCTCTAGGACTAGTAGGGTTGGAGAATGGATTAGATAGACCACTGCTCTGACCCAGTCTGGCATTGCCAGATTTCCTACAGCTCACGAGACACTCTGAACTTGAGATTTGCAGCCCAGTTTAAAGACTGGAGCGATCTGGTTAACCTTCAAAAGAACACTGAAGTGGGGCCCTTTGAGACTGAACTTCCATAAATTATAAATGAAGTCTGGCCCAAGGAGAATCAGAAGTCAAGCCCAGGAATTCTCCACGGGTAAATGAGCTTCCAGGGGCACAGCGCCAGAACCTCAGCTGGTGTAAATTGATCTAATTCCAGATCTCCTGGGATTGCACACTTGGAAATTACCAGCATGTAAATAAAAGAGAGCGTGTAGTCCCAGTGGTCCAGGTTCTCCTCCATCAGCACCCCAAGATGTACAGAGAGTTCTCATGGAGGGGTACGCCAGTCCAGGATTTGGACTCCTATGAAGTTATGAAGTTCCTGGGTAGTTTGAGACCACGGGATGCAGATGTTTTGATTTTGGCAAACAACGCAAAACTGCAGGCCAGAACTATGCTGAAAAATATCTTGTTGTTCAACAGAGCAACTCACTGCTTAAAAAGATTGTATCGCACAGCAAAGCCATAAGCCTTGGTTGGAAATGTAAACATGGTATACGTTCTCCTGCTGGCGCCGTATTTCAGTAAACGTGCACCCGATGTAAATCCGGTTCACGGGGGTGTTTTTAGGGACATGTCATAAATATAAAGGGAAGGGTAAACCCCTTTAAAATCCCTCCTGGCCAAAGGAAAAATCCTCTCACCTGTAAAGGGTTAAGAAGCTAAAGGTAACCTCGCTGGCACCTGACCAAAATGACCAATGAGGAGACAAGATACTTTCAAAAGCTGGGAGGAGGGAGAAAAAACAAAGGGTCTGTGTCTGTCTGTATGCTGCTTTTGCTGGGGACAGAACAGGAATGGAGTCTTAGAACTTTTAGTAAGTAATCTAGCTAGGTATGTGTTAGATTATGATTTCTTTAAATGGCTGAGAAAAGAACTGTGCTGAATAGAATGACTATCCCTGTCTGTGTGTCTTTTTTTTGGTAACTTAAGGTTTTGCCTAGAGGGATTCTCTATGTTTTGAATCTAATTACCCTGTAAGCTATCTACCATCCTGATTTTTACAGAGGTGATTCCTTTACTTCTATTAAAAGTCTTCTTGTAAGAAAACTGAATGCTTTTTCATTGTTCTAAGATCCAAGGGTTTGGGGCTGTGGTCACCTATGCAAATTGGTGAGGCTTTTTACCAAACCTTCCCCAGGAAGTGGGGTGCAAGGTTTGGGAGGATGTTGGGGGGAAAGACGTGTCCAAACTACGTTTCCCAGTAAACCCAGTTAAAGTTTGGTGGTGGCAGTGGAAATTCCAAGGGCAAAGGGTAAAATTAGTTTGTACCTTGGGGAAGTTTTAACTTAAGCTGGTAAAAGTAAGCTTAGGAGGTTTTCATGCAGGTCCCCACATCTGTACCCTAGAGTTCAGAGTGTGGGAGGAACCTTGACAGGACATATGGGAACTATCAAATCTACGCAATCCAGTGCAGGGTTTAGTGCTGCTGATGGGCATTTGCCTCGACTGTGTGTGAGCGAGGCTATGGTTAGGATGAATTATGGAAAAGACCCATATCCATGTATTTGGTAAACATGGCAGAAAGGAAAGAACCCAATAGATGGGAAAACACTGTTCCAAACCGAGATGAAAGGAAGAGCAGAACTGAGGGCATATGGAGAGACCTTGGAGTTCATGAAACAGTCTTTCTTGTACCCTGCTTACAAAAGAATGTTTTGGAGTCATGCACTGGGGCGAAAGTGTGGGTGCTACTGTTACATTCATGGCCTACACACAGAGGAGTAAATTAAAACCCCAAATACTCTTGCTGGACGGTTGCAATGTAGCATGATTTTATTTCTTAGAACTCAGAATGATAACATACAAGAACCCCAAAACAGAGAGAGACCAAACAGGCTGCTCTCTAAAAAAAAAAGAGGCACAATTCCCCCCACTTTGCTATAAGTTGGGTCTCCGCAGACTGACTCTGACGTCACACTTCCTTATCGAACCCGTTAGCCTGCAAGCAGGCCAAGAAAACCCCTTACAAATTAAAGTGACAACCTCCAGTTCCAACACAGATTTCAAATACACCCTAGCTGCCAGCCTGGAATATAGAACAGAAGCTAACTGCTGGATGGCCATCCACAAAGTAAGCAGCAGAAATCATGGACCTGCGCTGTCAGCCATGAGGTGTGGAGCCAAACCTGGCAGGTGCCCTGCTTGTTGCTTAGAGCAAAGCATAGGGAAAATTATTCCTGGCATTGCTCTGAGAGACAATGCACGCACAGGGGAGGGCTTCCATTGTACTGCTTGAGGATGTCACTGTCTGCAAAGGAGCAGAAAATAAACCATGCACAATGCCTGTCATGGAACATTCCATGTGAGGCAACAATCTATGAATAGCCTCTTATAATGTAATTAGCGCTGATCAGCTTTTCTGTTGTCATCCATTGTGGCAAAGACAATGGAACTGCAAGAGGGTTTTCAGAATGCTGCCTGATTCATTAATGGGTTAATGATTTTTGTGGAAGAAACTGCTTCCAGGTGAAAAGGGGAAAAAAGAACATGCATAAAATGATCTAGGAAAGAGAACAACTACAGGGTTGGGTTTCATTTTAGTGAGTCATCTTGTGCTGGGAGAGTAAAAAGTATTTCCAGACCTGGATGCCTGTTCAGATTCCGGGATCGGGGCCCTATTGTGCTGGGTACTGTCGGTGGATGTAATAAAAAGCCAGTCTCTGCCCCAAAGGGTTAGCTATCTAAGTACAAGATGAGAGGAAACAGTGCAGGACAGGGGGGCAGCAGACAGATGGATGGGAGCACAAATTAACGGAGAGACTGTGATAAGTGGCTGCATATGGTAAAGATGTCTGAGGAGGAAGAGTCTGATAAACAACAGTCACTGTACCCCAGCTGCCTACCCATTGTAAGGTATGGTACTTGACCAGTTACCTGTCATTGCAGAGCCCTGGCCAAAATGAGCCTGGATCCTACTCGTCTACTTCTGTGTGACTAATTGTTCTCCACCGGGCCCAGGTTAGTCAGAAAGAATCATTTTCCTTTTACATCAGCGAGTTGGAAAATCTCCCGGGATGGTGTTTTTGGAAAGAGCGTGTATGGCAGCCTCCGAGATTTAAACACAGAGACAAGAGGGATTTGATCTCCTTCGCAGTGTTAGCACATTCCCCAGTGGGCTCGCCTGCCCGGAGACTGTAGCATACTTTCTGTGACTGTTTACACATCACAGCATTTTGCAAGGTCAACCTGACACGGAGTTGAGGGAAGAAGCCACCACCTCTTCCTGTCTAAATGAGCTGGGGAAACAACCTCTCCCCCAGGAGCCAACCCATTCTGAAATAAGGCAAACAGCACCTATGTTAATCATGCTGGAAAACAGCCGTCTGGTGGGAAGATTTGGGCAGCCATGTATTGCCTCTAAGCAGCAATCAGAAATAATAGGCAGAGTGGCGTTTCTGGGATGCCGTGGAGAGACAACAAGACCCTAGAAAGGGAACAGCCTCTTCTGCATTAGTGGGTAATTCCCAAAATGTGTTTATTTCTTGACTAATTTTTAGGGTGAGTGAAAAGTGCTGGATTGACAGTCCTCAAGTCTGATGTCCTCTATTCAAAGAGGCTGGACACTGGCACTGCAAGCGTCCCCTATCATTCCTCGGCAAAGGGCCCCACCTTTCAGCTTGCAGCAGTGGCTTCTGGGGGAGATCAGACTCTATCCATGGTCCGCACTTGCTACCTGCACTGAAACTATCAGCGAAGAATGGTTAGTGATAAGTCTGTGACAGGTTTCTTTTCATATGGGCACCTTGATAGGAACTGGGTTGGGGCAACCTTTCTGTTTCACTGAGCAGTCACTCTGAGGGCAATGACTTCTGGTTGCTACCATATAGAAGCAGATCCTAACCTAGCTGAGGAAGCATTCATATCCCATTGCTGTTCCCCAGAGCCATTCAATCTTGTCGGGCTTACAATTTCACAGCCTTTCCAGCAGAGGGAGTGTGTAACAGCGTATCCTGTCCTCCTTTAGTGGCTGATCCATGGAGTAGATAAGAGCCTTCTGATGCTACTGGTGGATGGAGTTACTCCTTTAGCCTGAAGTGAGAAAGGTCTTAAGGCTTTCGTGCTGGGTTAAACCCCAGCTGCTGACTCCTGCTGAGGGTCGTTACAAGGAAAATGCAGCGCTATCCAACCATCCATGAATGAGGTCATTCTGTTCTTCTTACGTGCAGATTTTCTCATGAATGTCAATGGTGGGAGTTTCCAGTATGTAGGGCAAGAAGCTTCTGCCAGTTAATTGCTGTAAGACTGAGAAAAAGCCAACAGGTTAGGGATGAAAATAGGTACTCCCCCCGTGAGCTGCATGTGTTCCTCCGATGATCCTCGCCACCTGCACTGCATTGTTTGGCTTCTGAGGTTGCAAAGAGTTTGGAGCACAGGAGTGTCACTTCAAGGGGAGAAATGTTGTCTGAACTGCCCGGTTTATGTTCCTTTGCTACCTGGAGGCTTGGCTGGTCGTGGAAAAGGCCTGCTGCATGTTCCTTGTTTTCAGTAGCTACTGCCTGCTGGTGCGGCTGGTTTGCATGGCTCACCCATGCCGAGGACATGATGGGCTCCATTTGCAGATACACAGGGATCAGACCGCACCCGGTAACATGTGTCCATCTCAACTCCATTTCAGGCCACGAGGAGTCTTGACTCGAAGTCTAGGGTTGCCACCCGTCCGGTTTTCACCCAGAGAGTCCAGTTTTCTGCTTGGGTATCCGGGTGTCATTTGACAAGCCCTGATGTCTGGGTTTTTTTAATCTGTGGCAACCCTAAGCAGAAGGAAGGAGGCAGCGTGGCAACAGCAGTTGCCTCCGGAGCCAGGCTGCTCGTGCGGCTTGTGGTGGTGCATAGCGTGCAGGGGAAGAGGTGGAGAAGGGGGCAGGGCATGGGGGAAGAGGCGGAGCAGGGGTGGGGTCTTGGGGGAAGAGACAAGGCAGGGGGTGGGGCCTTGCGGGAAGAGGTGAAGCAAGAGCCACCTGTGGGGAAGGGGCGGGGCCTTGGGAAAGAGGCAGGGCAGGGGGTGGGGCCTCGGGGGTCCAGTTACCAGCCATGAGAAAGATGGAAACTTTGAAATTAATGCCGGAGGATTGGCTGGCCCTCTTATAAAGTGAGGTGCAGCAGGTTGTTCCTTCCCCTGGAACAAATCCCAGGGGAGACGGGATCTGGAGCTGCCTTCTGGGGAGAGGGGTTTGCTGCCTGGTGGAGGGGCGAGGGATCAAATTCTGAACCATGATGGGGAAAGCACATGCCAGCCCTGCCTATCCTGGGGCAGTGGGGCGTCTCAGGCCCCGTCCCTCCTCGCTGCCACACCCCACTGGAAGCACAAGCTGAGGCTGCCCGCACGGACACCTCCCGCGCTCACGTGCCCAGAGGAGCCGGTGAATTGGCAGCATTCATTTCCACTGGCTTTTCAGCTGGTGCTAGCAGGGAGCGTGCTCCATAGAGGGTGTCTTCCCCCAATACCGCCCTCCTGCCTTGACATGCCCCCACAACACGCAGAGCCAAAGCCTTCCTGGAGCAGAGGGGCAGCCGCTGCCCCACTGTCCTTGGCGTGCCCACCCATACAGCCACCCGCATGCTGTCTTTGCTCTGAGGAGGGGCAGGCAGGCAGCCAAACCAGTGCCATCCTGCTTTCTCTGGGCAGAGGGCTCTTTGTACTTCCTTCCCCCGAGCTCTGTCTGCTGCAGGGTAAACATTTGGCTCTTCACCGAACTCCGTGCTTGGTCAAAGCCTCCACGGAAAATTCCCCTGGTCTTTCTGCTGGGAGCTGACACAGCTTCAGCCTCTCCCTTTGAAGATAAAGACCAAATCAAGGGTGACTTCGTTCTGCTGTCATACCAGTCTCACTCTGTTTAATAGCTGAGGAACTATGGCACAGGGACACTAAGGTCCAGAGCTTCAGAATATGTAGACATCTAACTCCCTTGGGTTGAGAGTTCAGCCCAGCTTCTCCAAGGTATTTACATGCCCTAGTGACATGCTTGAAGTCACACAGGAAGCCTGTGGTGGAGCATGGAACTGAGCCAGGGTCTCCTGCGTCTCAGACCAGCCTCGTAATCACAGGAGCATCCTACTTCTCTTGCCGAGGGGCAGGTTATCACTGTCCATTATAGAGTTTCTTGCCCTTGCCTCTGCTGCAACTGATGCTGGACACTGCCAGAGACCCAATTCTGGGTACGATGGGTCAGCGGTCTGATCTGCTCTCTGCTCTCAGCTGGTGCACTTTTCTGTTACTCTTTAAGGTGCCACTGGACTCCTTGTTGGTTTTACCCCCTCCATTGTGCTTCCACCTTGGAAAAACACAAGGGTCTTTTATGTGTAATCTCCTCCTCCTTCTCCTTTCTCAGCTGCGCCATCTGGCGGGTCATATGCTGGCCTCACCTTTTCTGACCCTCGCAAGCAGCTATGAATTTTTGAAAAGGCCCCTATTTTGTTCTGCCAACGCTGCTCCCCCTCCTACCCCCCACCCTTCCCGGGAGCCACACTGAAGCTGCGCTTTGCTGTTCTCCAGGAAATAAAGTAGGTCATGGTGTCACGTAAGGCAGTATTAATACACAGCCAGGCGAGCGGAGCAAAAACCACCCCCAACCCTGCCAGACTGGAGATGCTAACTAAGCAGCTGTGCGGGATACACATATAAGGAGAGAATTTATTAGGGAGCAAACTGGAAAACATAGTAGCCGGGTGCACGGATGCATCAGGGGAAAGTGCTCAGTGTTGGCTTGATAGTGAGGTCTGGTTCTCCATTTATCTGCGTGAGACTGTAGCGGAGCAGGAGCCATCATGCCTTTCCGCTGCAGTTTCCAACCTGGTCAGGATGCTCTCTGCTGGCACAGGTGAGGGTCGCTCCCTCCAAATTTCCTTTCTGATCTCTTTGGCAGACAGTATTTTTATTCCACCATTGAGCCCAAGTGGGCAGTTGCAGAAAGCTTCAGGCATTCGTGGAAAATCAAAGGCCTGTGATCCAAGACCCTTGGTTGCAAATTGTATATTTTCCCCCTGAGTTTTATGGATTCATTAATCTCCCGCTTCTGCAAAATTTACAGATGAAAAAATCAGCACCTTTCTGTCTCGGCAGCCTCTGGCCATTGTAATTCCTCACCCAATTTTAGTCACTCGGATTTGAATCAATCTCCTTTAAGATGGGCTCAAGTCACAAAACTTCTCTCCGAATCAGGATTTCAAACACTCTGATGGTCAAAGAGGATGTTCAGATCTGGGGATTTGGTTGGGCCCAGTATGAGCATGGAGGCCACTTGCAAAGTGGGGCTCTAGATTAGGATTTCTAGCACCTGCCAACCTTTAGAGGTGCCTGAGGTTTTATTTAAACCCTATCTCAAAAGGAAAAAGCATTTGACATCTGTGTCTGTGAAGAGAATTTGGGGTGTTGATATTCTTGCTGTACTGCAGTATCTGTAGTGACCTTGCATGTCAATTTCACCAGCTGGTTTGCTATGGTGCTGCTCTTGACAGGGATTTCCTCTGAATGTGGCTAGGCTCAAATTACAGGGCTCCCAGTTCTGGAGAGCAGTAGGACTAGGACGGGGTGCAAGTTTGCTTGAGTGCTTTACCAGGTTAACAGAGTCCCCGCTCCAGAAATTGAGGGGGGCACTGGATGAAGCTGAAGACCCCATTGCTAGAAATGTGGGTGTGGGAGGCTCAAATTCTCCCTGCCCGGAAATTTCAGAGCGGAGGCCAAGATCATCCCAGACGCCCCATTCCCAGAAAACCGAGCTCCTCTCAGGAGAATGGAGTCTGCATCCTGCTCAAAGCTTCCATTCCCCAACATGTGGAAGCCTCTTAGGGGATTAGCTTCCAGTTCAAACCAGAGGCACCCTTCCCAGGAGTTTGGGGAACCCCCACTGTTCAGTTATTATTAGGTGCCGCAAGTTAAAAACCTGTCACTGTTTCCTTCTTTGTACGCTGCAGGTCTGGCCGACGACTCTGAGGGCAGTGCCATCAATGAATAACCATGCCTGGCAGGGTTCACCGAGCCAGGAGGGTAAGCGAAGTTGGCAAACAATGTGCCACCATCGTCAGCCTTCACTGCTTGAGCCACATGGGGAGGTTCTTGCTAAATCCTAGGATCATGGGGCAGCTGGGCCTAAAAAGGCCCTGAAACTGATGTCATCGGTTGTACTCAGCTGCCCCGGCTGTCCTGTTCAGTTCTGTTTAGTTTTTAAATATTTTGGGAAGCTGGGGAACAAGGCAGGAAACAGCAGTCTAACCTGGAGTCCTCCTGCCTGGGCATGGTTGGTGAGGTTGGATTTACAATGATACCGCCTGGAAAGAGCAGGAGAACAAATGGCGTAAGTCCAAAGTCAGGAGCGTGCTTAGCCCCCTGCTAATATTCACAGACGTTATGTCCAGAAGGGACTGTTCCAATCAACTCGTGTGACCTCCTGTATAACACAGGCCAGAGGCCTTTGTCCAGTGAGTCTGGCAGCAAGAGCTGTGGTTGAGAGGGAGAGCATCTTTCAGAATGGCATCCAATATTGAGTTAGCCGCCATGGGATGGAGACCCTACCCCAAGCTGTGCCAGTGGTTAAAAATGAGCATCTTATTTCCAGTTGGAACCTGCTGCCTTCCCCTGCCAGGGATATGCCGCACTTCTAAGAGGTCTCTTAGCCCAGGCTCCAAAGCGCTTTGCAGACCTTGGCAGTCCCTCGCGACGCGCCTCAGAGAATAGCCGGTGAGCATGAATATCCTCATTGTACAGCTGGGGAGCCAGAGAGGGTGAGGTGACCAAGGTCACGTAGCAAATCAGCACCAGAGCTGGAATTCCTGGCTCCTAGTCCGCTGCTCTAAGCACTTGCCAACTTTCCCTGCAGTCGGAATGGCACAGTCTGTCCTGGAGACACTGGCCTGATTTATGAGAGGAAACAAAGTGCTCACCTAGGGGAACACAGGCACTTGTTACTTCTCTCATCCATTCAGCCTGAGCTTGGAAAGCAATCTGTTGAAAGACTGAGGAACAGACGCACTTGGCTTGGCTCTGCTGGAGTCCTCGGAAATGGCACTCCGTGTGCTGAGACTCTGCCACCCTCTCCCTCAAGTTTTAGGGCAGTCAGAATATATTCATCCTCCCGCCAATCTCACCGCTTGGAGGCAGAGAACGGCAGCAGCAGAGTTCCTATTGCCACTGCAAACGGGGAGGGAAGGAGGGGAGCGGCAGAGATGCCCTTCAGAATGAGCAGCTGGACTGATATCAAAGCACATTCCACGGTCAGATTGCCAACCGAAAGATTCTTTTCGTCCTAAATTCACACTGTCCCTGACAATTCCAAGGCTATAAATCAGCTCATGGCATTTAAAAGGACTCACTCAGGATAATCATCTATTTAGAAGGGTTTCTCCCTTGTGTTACTAACACCTTGTTGGGTTATTAAAACCAAAGGATGTTCAAAATCTGGCCAATGGCACCTTTACTATCTAGTCATTTTCTCGTGTTTCCAACATTACCCAGGGCTGTAATTCCAACTCAGCCATCTTCACCAAATGGATTTTTTTGAAATGTCCCCAATTAATATTGTTTTGTAACAACCACCTCGCCCAGCCGTGGCCTGAGTTCAAAATATTTAGTCACCTCCAAATTTTGCAAATTTATCATGGGTTGAACGAGCACTCTGACTCCAAACACACCCCCGCTTTGGGGCACTCAAATTGTGGGTCTGATTGTTGTGAGTTATGCCCTAAACCATGATGGTTACTTACCCTGTTCTCTTAAGGGATGTCTACACTTCTAGCTGGAAAGGGGCATTCCCAGCTCAAGGAGGCATACCTGTACGAGTACTGAGGGGGCTAGGGCACTACAAACAGAGCGTAGTCAAAATGGCACAAGCAACCGAAGGGGCGAGCCTCCCCGCTTATGTCCCTTTGCTTGAAGTGGCAAAGCAAGCTAGCTTTGTCTCCAGAAGAAGAGATGGCCCATGAACTCTAGTTTCGGGAATGGAGGACCCCTTCAAGATTGGTGCAGCAAGATCCACGAGGGTTGGGGCTAGATATACATCGAGTCCACGTGAGAATTGCAAACGGCTGTTATGTTTTGCCCCGTACAATAGGTGTCATCGATTCCAAGGCCTGAAGGGATCATGATGGTCATCTAGTCCCATCTCCTTCATACATAGGGCAGAGAATCTCATCTAATCATCTACCCCATTAGCTTGCGGTTAAACTAAAAGGACACCCAGCCTCGAAGGGACGGAGAATTCCATTGGAGCCACAGCACGAGGAGGCCCTGGTACTCCAGGTCCTGATTTACACAAGAGTGCACACTAATAGCTGACATGCATGTCGTGTCCTTCCCTCAAAGATCCCAAGATATACACAGGTCAACAACTGTTTCATAGTCCTAGATTTTTTTAAAGTCCAGAACCCAGATGGAGCCTCTGCCTTCACTTATTGTGCAACACAGTTACCACGAGGTGGGGCGGTGGGGGGGCGCCAAAAAACCCGTCAGGATAGCCAGCGAGAGTTCTAAAGATACTCAGCGGTAACTATGGAGGAGCTCAGTAATTACCCACTTGCAGTCTGCTCAGGACACTGGGGATAACACTCCTACTCGTGCCAAAAAGTGCCTTGGGCTTTTTAATGCCCACAGGTCGTTAGGGCTTCCATTTTACGTCACACCAAAAAGCCGGCTTCCCTCCCACCAACCCCAAATGTGGTATAAAGTTTAAGTCTGCAGTGTGCTTTTAACTTACCAGGGTCTCTCCATGCCCTACACCTTGAGTTGGCAGCATATCTGAACTATGAGGTGTCCAGGATGTTTCAGGTTATCTGTTGCTGTATTTCAAAGCTGAACTAAGTCACAGCCTCGTGGTGAGATTGCTGAATGACATGTTTGTACTTAGGACGGTTTCATGAAAGAACCCCAGAGGAAACAGCCAGGAACACACACAGAGTAATAACCCCTCCAGAGAAAAGCTCGTGTTTCTTTTCCTCTTCCTATGGTACCGCTTGTCCTTGGTGTGTTTAAAGGCATACCTGGCACAGAAAGCACAAATTAATGAAGGGAGACTTTTTTTTTTTTTAAAGCAAGGGCAGATGATGATGAATTCTAATACAAACTTTATCTTTCTGTCTTCCTTGGGGTTTTCTTTAGCATCTGTTGCTATCGTATTTAGGGGTTTAGCTTGATTAATTAGCCCAGCGCTTCAAGTGGAACAGGGATTGATAGCTGGAATTCTTCTGTAGTAGCGTGGGGTCTGAGCTGCAACATATCATCTTCAGCTTAGCATCTGGAAGCCTCTGAAGTTTTCATGGAAGAATGCTTTACAGTGCCCCTTTCTTGCCAAGACCCATTGGAAGTTTCAGTTCTGACGGACAAGTTGGTTAAGCTGAACCCAAATGATCTGTCTCCTTACCTAGTTTCGCAGACCCAGGCTGAGATGGACACTTCCAAAACACTCACATGGACGTTGCTTTATTACTTTGCCCAGTTTAATTCTCTTGGACTTTCTAGTCTCTGTTTTCCTAAGGGAAATATAGGCTGGATTTCCCAACAGTGATGTCTATTACGCAATGGGATGATTTCCCTAAGGGAGCCTGACTGTGAATCATTTAAAACTGGATTGGACAAGGTGCTGGCTGGCAAATATACAGTACTGTACACGCCGGAGACAGCAAGTTCCAGGCACTGGACTAATAGGAACCCTGGACTCTAGTCCCAGCTCCGCCACTGCTTGGCTGTGATCTTGGGTGTTGTCGCTCACGAAAGCTTATGCTCAAATAAATTTGTTAGTCTCTAAGGTGCCACAAGTACTCCTTTTCTTTTGCGAATACAGACTAACATGGCTGCTACTCTGAATCCTGGATAAATCATGTGGTTTCTCTGTGACTCAGTTTCCCCATTTGTACAACAGGGCTAGCAGTGTTCACCTACTTTTGTAAAGTGCTTTGAGATCTCCTGATGCACTAGGAGCGTTAAGACCAACACTTCCAAACTTGGGTGTCCAAAATAAGGCAGGTACATCTTATTGATACACCTGCCTAAATGGCCTGACTTCCAGAGATGCTGAGCACATGCTGCTTAGCACCTCTGAAAACTAGGCAACTTATTTAGGTGCCTAATTATGGATTTAGGCACCTAACTCTAAGGACTCGAGTTTGAAAATTAGCCATTGAAGTTTGGGGGTGGGGGGAGTGTCAGCCATTATTAGCAGGTGCCCACGTCTGAGAGGACTCTCTGTGATTTCATCTTGCTTGTAGGATTTCCACATTCAGAACGTGTGGCTGGCATGGCACTCTGGAATGAGCCGTTCAGTTTCATTACACTTCATCGTTGACATTACAATACAATAGAAACGGTGACTGCTCTGATAGATGAGTTTAAAATGCTGCTGGCACCCCCACTGACCCCAGCATAGAAGGATATTTACATCCTGGGTCTCAGGGTTCCTATACCTTTGCAAGAACCTAGCCACATCTCTTCTTGAATGGGGCTCGTCCAGCTTGCACAGCAGCTGAAATCGCCATGGCTCGTAATTCAGCAGCGCCAGATGCCAAGTTCCCCTGGAATGTGAGGCCAGCATCGGTGGAATGATTACTGTCCCCATTAAAAGAGGAGATTTTCTAAAAGATCTACTCCAGAAATTATTTTGGGGAAATTCTCCAGCCTGTGTTCTACAGGAGGTCAGACTAGATGATCACAATGGTCCCTTCTGGCCGTGGAGTCTAGGAATCTATGAATAGCTGGTACTGCTCAGAATAAGGTACGGGCTCTGTTTTTCGTTGCCCTGCCTAGGACACTGCATTGTAGACTGCACTGTGCTGATGGTTAGTTACATGGGCTAACAAAACAGCACTTCTGCACTCCAGCTGTCAATACCACCACCAGGATGCAATTTGGCAGCCGTCCTTTGACCTCTGCACCAGAATCAAAACCGTCTTCAAGGCTGGGAATTGTTTCAAATCCAACCCCAGACCTGGATTTGAATTGTGCAGCTGGCTTTTATAATGGATGGCAGATGAGTGGCCAGCTCATGGCGCCCTCTGGTGGCCTCAGGGCAACCACGCATGCAGTGCTGCCCCTGAGTTTCCCTTCTTGGCTCCCCAGATAAACACCTCACAGGGTTTTTCCAGTCCTACCGCAACAGCCCTCCTTAGGGGCTGATCTATTAACTTAACATTCAAAAGTAAACACAAAAGTCTCCCCCTGCAGCCTTCAGCCAGGGACAGCCCAAACTCCCCTGGCCTGGTCAGAGCCCTCCTTGACTTAACTGACGACTGAATTCCAGCCCTTCCGAGTGGGAACAATTCCCCTGGTCTCAGGATCTTCCTTGCAGGATCCTCTCTCACCCTTTGCAGTCTCACTACAACCACCTGAACTTCCCAACCTCTGTTCTTTATAGGGAATGGCTGATTCTCCTCAGGAGGGGTCATTCTGTCCACAGGGTTGCCTTTGTCCCAAACTCTCCAGCCCAAGGTCAAGCCACCTTGTTCCATGAACCAAACGTCCTTGAATTGGGGGGCGGGGGAATTGAAACATAGGGCGGGGTGTAGAGTCAGAGGTTGGAACCCATCTTGGCTTACACCTGGCGTCCAGATGTGAGAACATGCCTTGAGAGTGACTTATTCTGGTGTCTCCATCTGGGATTGGCAGGGCTGAGGATCACATGAAGGAGCCTCGTCTCTTGAGATTCTCCAGGTTCAAGATGTTCAGATCGTTCAAAGGGCCATGCAAGTGTTGGGCTGCTTCACTTTATTCCAGACTGCACATGTTGTTTGCTCAGATGCTGGGTCAGACCCAACCAATTAGTGTAATCCTCCTCCACCTCCTGGCTGGGCTTGCAGAATGGGGAGGGTAACTCAAGGAAAATGGGTCTGGTGTCAGGAGAGGATGTATCTCGGTATGACACCACGCTGGGGCCAAGCTGCTACCACACAAACTTGAGAAGCTCAGCATGTAACACTGACCTCTCCGCATGCTGAATATAGATCTCTTTCTTACCACTCTGCTTGCCTGCCGCATCATTTATTGCTACTGAAACAAGTGCTGCATTTGGCAGCCGGATGAGGCTTGTTGGCCTTCCTAGGCAGCGACAGCCAAAAGGGAAGGTGGTTGACGCTGACAGAGTCCAGCAAGACTTCTGCTGGTTGGAAGGCAGCGTGTGAAGCTAATTTATATGTTGTGGGACTTGGAAAAATCGGAACGGAGGTTTAAGATAACAGTTCGATAAAATATCCGAGGCTGGTGCTAATTATGTGTGAAAATGCTAACAAGCTGCTGTATTGCTGACTCAGAAACAAACCTTCTGAACCTGTGTGAGGTAAATACAAACGCATCCTTGCTGCTGCTTTTGATTTTTGGAAGGCGTTTGGCGGGGAGGAAGGGACTGATGCAAAGCCAAGCCAAACTGGATTTTTGCGAAATCATGCAGCAGAAACTAATGAACCAACATGGTAAATGCCCTCAAACAAAGAGCACCTGTAATCTCCAGGTAAGAGCATCTGTAAATAACTGGTTGCTTAGAGGCCGGTGGCTCTTTTAAGCATGTGGGAATGCTAAGGATAGGAACAGCGAGTGAGTGGCAAAGAGACACTCAGAACCAAATGTAAGGAGTATTTAGACCATGATTCATCATCAGGTTCAGTTCTTTCTCTCTCGCTCCCTCTCTCTCATGGGTCAGGGCAGAACTACAGGAGAAGTGCAGAGGACTCTAGGATTTCTTCTTAAAGTAAAACTTAGTCTGTTTGACACTCATAAAAGCACTTCCTAGCAATGCCACCGGGGCCCCCTTCAGGCATTGATAACTCATGCAGAGATCGGCGTTCTACCACTTTGGCAATGAGCTTTCTCTTCATGGGGCCTTTTCTCCTGAGAAACTGGGCATTAGGCTGTATGGCTTCTGGGGCTGGTTTGCCCAGTGTGGCCCAGTGGTTTGAGCACAGGAATTTGTGAGTGCAAATCCCAGCCTTGACACTAACCCTCCGGATGACCTTGGATGAGGCACTTAATTTCTGTGTGACTCAGTTTCTCCATCTGCACAATGCTTTCCAGGTAGTGTGGTCAGAGTTACTGACTTTTAGAAAGTGCATTGATACTTAAAGTTGGCCTGAGTGCTAAGAATTATGACAGTACAAAAGTCCTTGGATAACTTTGTCCCTATCTTGCCTCCACACTTCATGAGAGTGTTTAAATTTAAACTAGCACAATGATATTGCACGTCAATGTAAGCCTTGTTCCCTGAAGCATAAGGAGCTCTCTGCTCCCCATCTGTTGGTGAATAACAGTAAGAAGGGGCACAGAGTTACTTCATCTTCATAAGCTATTTACCCGGAACTCCAGATAGACAAACTCCAGAGGGAAGGAGCTCGCTGTCCCCCCCTACCGATGAATGGGGGGAAATTTTCTACAAAGAGAGCTTCATTTGCATATGCTTTCTATCCAGAATTCCTCCAGTGACACTTTGGGAGTCACCCTAACTGTACACAAACTCAGAATTGGTTGGGTAATGGAAGTGACCTAACTGAAGAAAAGAAAAAGGCTTCTGATATACAATAAGGAGTGTAATAGATGTTTGTGGCAATGACTGCTACTATGTGCTACTCTTCCACTAAATAAAGCTGAAATCACTATTGCTAGTTTACAGGGTGGAGCCTCCAGACAGGACCAGGCAGTGCTTCCCAAAGGACTAGAGAGCAACCTGTCTGAGCCACCGTAGGACTATGCTACCCACTGATATCAAACTGTGAGTGGGGTTTAACGGAAGAGAAGTGACATGGTAAAGAGATTTTTGTCTATTGGATATTTGCACTGGTAGGAGGGGAGCTGAGTTAATAGACTCCTGCCAGAGTTCCTGTGGGGGAGTGTTTTATTTATCATTTGTATTGATAGACTGTTGCTGGGTCTTTCCAAGTTGATGCTGTGTTCCTCCCCAGGAAATTCTCCTTGTTCCAGACTCACTGCTCATTAGTGGGGAAGTATTGCCTCTTAAGGGCTGCCAGGGAAGGTATTTAGTGGGGCCTAGCTGGGGTCTCCAACTGGGGCATATGACATTATCGGGGTTCAAATCCAGACTGGTGAGGGATTGTGTCACTGCTTGCCTGGGCGCCTTACAGTCCTTTGCTGCTGGAGCTTCCTCCTGAGATGCTCACAACCAGTCTACACAAGCATGCAGGTCACACCCTGAGTGTCTGTGAGCTAGATAGCCCTGGTTCAGCAGCTTGGACCCAAGTAGCCTGTCTGCAGCCCCACTATGGTTTCCACCAGCCTGGGTTACAACCAGCAGGGTGACCCCAGAATACTTCCAGCCCTGAATTTCCCCAAACTGTGTGACCTGAAGTGTCCAGCCCTCCCTTGGACAGCTCAGAGAAATCATAATGTTCATTGCTCCTGCAAAGAGACAAAACCACATCACTACTCATTAACTAAACTGGGGTGGATACACTCTTCCCTTAAACACAGCACTGAGTTGGTTTATGGTAAAATAAAATGCATTTAATAACGATGGAGCAGAGGGTAAGTGATGCCAAGTAGAAGGAATAAGGTTAGGAAGATTTATGAGTAAATAAAAGTGCCTCTAAAGGTCTAAAACTTAATCTAGCAAGATACAGGCCCGTTCAAGATGGTTTCTCTCATCAGACCACCTCCTTCCCAGCCGTGGCTCTTTCCCTCAGTCAGGACCTTCCACAGACACACAAGCTGCTGGCTTCCCTAATCTTTTTAGGTGAAAGATCTTTGCCTAAGCAGGTTTCTCAGCTACATTCAGTTCCAGAGACTTCAAAGCCCCTGCCTCGTTGGCTGAAGGACCCATCTTTCTCAGCTTACAACAGTTCTGTTCCCTGGTGTCTGTCTCGCCATGGATGCCAAAGATGGCTTCTGTCTTTGCTTATATATCCCAAAGGCTCTCCTGTGTGCTTAGCTTGCTGTGTCCACCAGGAAGCTGACCTGATACTGGTCTTCCCTTCCTGTGGGTTTCCTACCCCTCTGGGTGTAAATGGGGCTTCCATTGTTTTGATCTTACCTCATGCTTAATTTACAGAGGAGGTAGGTAAATAGCTGCTCCTCTCCTGTCTGGGTGGGAGCTGTTCCTTCCTTTGTGCAGCCATGCACTTTAAAACGAAAAGGAGGACTTGTGGCACCTTAGAGACTAACTAATTTATTTGAGCATAAGCTTTCGTGAGCTACAGCTCACTTCATCGGATCCACAGTATGCATCCGATGCATCCGATGAAGCGAGCTGTAGCTCACGAAAGCTTATGCTCAAATAAATTGGTTAGTCTCTAAGGTGCCACAAGTCCTCCTTTTCTTTTTGCAGATACAGACTAACACGGCTGCTCCTCTGAAACCTGCACTTTAAAACATAATATCAACAACTATCCAGAATTCCTCCTAGAGTGTTAATACAGACATTTCACAGTGCTATTAATCACCAGCCTGCTACAGGTGTTCATAAATGACCTTAGGTGATACACTCATGTTGTATTCAATCAGTTGATTCAACTACTTATTATTTGAAGTTTATACCCCACCCCTGTTTTTATAGCTTTGCTAAAGTTTCTCTTCCTTGTCGGGGTGTAGCCAAGCTGTCTCTTCCTCTCCCTTGTTAGCTTGATTGCTTTGTTTATCTGATATGTAAATGCATTCTCATTGTCTTTCAAAGCACTTTGGAAGTAACTACCTGGTGGAGAAACCCTATTCCTTTGTTTAGGGAGTGGGTAACTTCTGAAAGCTCATGCTCAAATAAATTGGTTAGTCTCTAAGGTGCCACAAGTACTCCTTTTCTTTTTGCAAAGACAGACTAACACGGCTGTTACTCAGAAATCTGTCTGAATGACAAACACATTTTAAGGATTATAATTTCAGCCTATGTCTATAACTTTGCATCAGTTGCTCGCACCTACATGACACAATGCTCTCCACAACCAGTGTGCTGTGGACTTTCCAGTGACTTATTACGTGGCACCTCTTAGGTACAGATTTAACAATAAATTGGGGTCTGCTGAGCTGGTCAGGCCGGCAGCTGAAACTCACTGCTAGAAATCAGGATGCCCCGGTCTTTGGGCTGTATATTGTCACAGGGCATTTGTTCGTTTTAAGAGGGATCCGTAGCTATTTGAACCAGGTGCTTGCTGCTGCTAACACCTGGCAGAAGGGTCTCATAGCAAAGTGCTCATCCTGCTCCGTCTGCTAGCTCTGCAGGTTTCTGAAGGTTTACGTGTGGTTAATGTTCTCCCCGATCTGGTGGGCATCTCCCCAAGCTCCCCCGGCACCCTGCACCTGAGGCCTGAATGTGTCTCTCCAGGCTCTAAATTTTAGCCCTGCAAGGTGACCTTGTTTAGTAATGAATTGAAAATGGGCTCCCTGAACTGCGCCCTGTTGTTCTAACATGGAAGGGTCTGGACCAGCCCTGTTGTTGTGGAGAGGAGGTAGGGGGCGCTGCTCCCCCGCCCCCCATGCTCCCACAAATAGCTCTGGTGTAAGCTGGGTCTGCTCTGAGCAGCTGTGGGCCTGCTAGCTGCCGGTGAGCAGAGTAGCTCTGTCCGCTCCATTGCCTGAGTTCCTGCCAGGCATGGGATCCCCAAGGAGAGCCTAGGAGAGGCCCTCGAAAAAGACGTCTCTCCTCCCCCACACAGTCAGCCCCAGACGAGAGGAAAAATAACAGAGGATGAGAAGAAGCTGCTAGTCCTGGCTCCCTGATTCTCTATCCCAGCTCAGGCTAGAGCAACCTTCAGGTTGCTCTAACCTGCAACAGCTGGCAACAGTCCCCTAGAGCAGCACCACATTCCTACCACTCTTTCTCCCCGCCCTGGACTCCCCGTCTGTGCAGGGGCAGTGGGGAGGGAGCTGCAGGACCCAGATGGGGATCCCCAGCAGGGGAATTTGTGACACTTGAGTTGTACAAAGGGAAGTGACTGGGGCAGAGAATCTCCCCGAAACCCAATTGTGGGTTTTTGACCATAGGCTGAAATGGCTGGGCTCCGCTGTCCTTGCATCCTTCCTCGGGCCAAGGAAAGTGACTACAGCCCCTCTAGAACCTGTCAGCCTCACAGCAAGCGACACCCAAGAGGTGGCAGGTCACTTGAGAGCCACCTCCCTTTTCCAGAGATCATATACGCCACTTAGGATTTGAACTTGGGATCGACCAGGTGAGGACATACCCACTGGCTGCCGCCATACCAGCCCTTCTCCCTAAGTCATTTTCTTCTGGAGGTTCAGTGGCATTTGTCTGTCATGTTGAGAAGGGAAACCTGCATGAGATAGGATTGCTGGGATGAGAAAAGCACAGCGTGATAGTTAGAGGCTGTTTGCCCTGTTGCTGCTGATTGGAGCAACACCTGTCTCTGTGTTAGGAGGGTGCAGTTGTGAACTCCTCAGAAAGGCTGTGTTTCTTTGGCTGCTGCTTGCAATACCCATTCAAATGTATCCCTGCACCAGCTACAAGAACCTAATAAACCAGATAGGAAACATCTAGGCTGTAGGGGACAGTCCCACGGTAGCAAATGAGGCAGGGGATGGTTCAGAGCAGTGGCATGAAAAGAGGAAGGCAGCCAGGTGCCAGAGAGCTGCATCTAATGTCTTAAATTTGAGCTGATGGCAGCCGCCCTCATCTTTTCTATTCAGATGTTCGAATTGTGTACAGACTACAGATCCCGGCATGCAGTGCTCCATGGGCCTGGCTGCCTGGATGAAGACGAAGGCTGGGCTATGTAGTTCCCATGGGCTGCACCTCCATGTTAAAGATTAGGGGGGCATCATTGCAGTGCTGCATTTAGCAATACCTCGGCTGCTCCTGGCTTAGGGCATAAGCACATCCCGGTTCAGGAAAGCACTGAAGCGCATGCTTATGGGCTGGCCTGAATCTGGGCCTTTAAACCTGTGCGAAGTGGGGCTGAATTGAGAATGGTTTGCAGGGTTTGAGCTCACTGCTGGGGGTGACACAAATCAGATGTCAAGAATTATAACATTCATAAACCAGTCAGAGAACACTTCAATCTCTCTGGTCACACGATTACAGACATGAAAGTTGCGATATTACAACAAAAAAACTTCAAAACCAGACTCCAGCGAGAGACTGTTGAATTGGAATTCATTTGCAAATTGGATACAATTAACTTAGGCTTGAATAGAGACTGGGAGTGGCTAAGTCATTATGCAAGGTAACCTATTTCCCCTTGTTTTTTTCCTACCCGCCCCCCCCCCAGATGTTCTTGTTAAACCCTGGATTTGAGCTGGAAATGGCCCACCTTGATTATCGTACACATTGTAAGGAGAGTGATCACTTTAGATAAGCTATTACCAGCAGGAGAGTGGGGTGGGGGGAAAATCTTTTGTAGTGGTAAACACCCATTTTTTCATGCTTTGTGTGTATAAAAAGATCTTCTGTACTTTCCACAGTATGCATCCGATGAAGTGAGCTGTAGCTCACGAAAGCTTATGCTCAAATAAATTGGCTAGTCTCTAAGGTGCCACAAGTCCTCCTTTTCTTTTTGCTTTAAAGAGATCTTTAAATGCTTCTGGTGTCCTGGGCTCATGCTGGAGTGGGGGGTTGAGTGCTGGCCTCTGCCCACTATGTAATTGTATCCACAGAGAATTAAGCCAAAGACAGGAGGAGCAACTGTTCCAACCGATGGTGGCATGTCCTCCCAGGCATGAATTGAAGAGTTGGAGGAGGTGGCAGGAGTATGTAATACCGTACATGCGGGTTGTGGGGAGAAATATTCCTCCCTGGCTTGTGCAGTGGTCAGTGGCCGTCTCTGTCCAGTGGCTTCCTTGATGTCTCTTTGAAATACACTCGCTGGTTCGATAGCTGTGAGGTTTAGTGCTCAGCAGGCCAAGTGGAATTTGCAGCACCAGCAGAGTCCTGCTGGATCTTTGACAGAGCCATCAGTAATGCCGAGGCACAGAAAGGTGTGATAAAATGAGGAGACTTCTTCCCTTGGTTTTTTCCGTCTATGAAACTGCTAGAAATCATCATTCCACTGCAATTTTGTATTTTTTTATTCCTCCAAACAGTACTGGATGTTCTTCCCGTATTGATTTATTTGTGGATTACACAGTGTTCTAGGCAAAACATCAGTACGGGCCACAAAAAATGTAACACAAGAGTTCAGCTATAGCAAAACCACAGTGACCGTCTATGCTGCTAAATAATGACTAAGTGAAATAGGTGCAGCTGTGTGGTCTAGTGGTTAGTGCCGAGGCGTGGCAGTCAAGATTCTTGTGGTGTATTTCCAGCTCTTCTCTTCCTTGCTGGGTGAGCTTAGTCATGGCTGTTTACTTCTCTGTGCCTTGGTTTACCCTCTGCACACTGGACATGATATCTGGCTAGCTGACTTATTGTGAAGTGTAATTAATTGTTGCTAAAGTACTTTGAGATCTACAGATAACAGGGGCTAAATAAAGGGGAAATAGGATCTATCTTTTAAAGACAACACATTGAGATCCCAGTTTTGTGATACAGCCAGAAAAAAAAAATCATCCTTTTCCCTTGCGAGCAAAGCACTGTTGATTGGGAGTTGGTGCAAGGCAACATCTGTGGAACGCAATCCTGCCAGTTTTGCAGAACCCCACTGCATTTTAAACCTCAAAGTGTCTGGGGGGGGGGAGCGGGGAGGGTTAGAAAGAAGGAAAAAGGGGAGACTGAATTTCATAGTCAGCAGTTGATTTGGGATTTAAACACACCCTCATGGTGCTGTGGACTAAAACACTACAGTGCTCTGCTGGTGCACCAGAACCAGAAAGTGAACTTGAGTGTAACCTGGGAATGAAACAGACGAGTCTATCCTTTCTGTCTAAGCTGAGTGAAATGCCCAAAGGTAACAAGTCCTATAAGGAGTGGGCAAAGGAAAATTAGATTTTGAGACATTTCCATTTTAACAATTGAATCTGTCATAGGTTGGGACAAAGGAGATGGGCCAGGAGGTGTGGGGGGAAGAGAGCGGTGGGCAGGGCACTAGCCTGGGGCTTGGCACACATGGATTCAGTTCCCTGCTTCGCCACAAACCCTGGGCAAGACATGGGACTGGATTCACCCACAGACTTTGGCGCCTAACTGCCACTTTAGGCACCTAAATCCCAGAGTCAGGCCCCACTGGGGTTCACAAAGCCCCCTTGTTACTTTTAGCCCAGTGGTGTGGGTGCTCCGCTGGAATGTGGGAGACCCCAGCTTCCAGTCCGTCCCCTCCATCTGTCTGTGTCGTCCCCCCCCCGCCCCCCCGCTTTGTGAATCCCAGTGGTTTTCTCGGCCCCTGAAAGTTAGGTGTGGTGATGCTGAGCGTCACCACACCTAACCTTCTCTGTGAATCTAGCTCTTAGTCGCTTGGTGCCTCAGTTTCTCTCCTGGGCAATGGAATAATGGCCCTGCCCTGCCTCCCAGGGGTGTTTGGGAGAGTAAGTACAATAAAGATTGTGAGGCACTCAGAAAGAGTGGTGATGGGGGCCAGATAAGCACCTTAGACAGAAAAGGAAAACGAAATGTGGCCTTGATTGCAGACAGGTGGAAAGGCCCCTTGCCAAGTTAACTTGGGGGAGTGAGGAATCCAGCCCTCTCTCTTTAGTTTCAGAGTAGCAGCCCTGTTAGTCTGTATTCGCAAAAAGAAAAGGAGGACTGGTGGCACCTAAGGAGGACTAAAAAGAAAAGGAGGACTGGTGGAGGACTAACCAATTTATTTGAGCATTAGCTTTCGTGAGCTACAGCTCAGTTTCCCTTTAGCAGGGAGAAATGCTTTGCCAACATGGGGCTAGCTGTTCAAAGAGCTCAGGGCCAGGTTTCCAAGTGCTCAGAACCCAAAATGCTCAGCAGGTCTGAAAGTCTGGCCACTTATTTCGGTGCCTCGGAGGGAGCTGAGGTCTTTTGAAAAAGCTGGTCCTTTCAGTCTTATCCGGCACCGCAGTTGTCAGTGGGAGTTTTGCCACTTCACTTCAGTGGTGCTGGACCGGATCCTGCCTTTGAACCTACCCACAACCAGTTCACTTGCCAACTGTGTCCCCGGTTAGGGCTGGAACAAATCAAGATTCTCTCCTCTGACTCCTCTCTCATCCCTCCCCACCCACGAACACGCTGGGATAGAATTCCGGTTGGGTAAATGGTGCCCTCGTGTCGGGCCAGCAATTTGTCCTGGCTCGTACCGTGTGGTGCAGAGGGTTCTGCACGGTGTGTTCTGGCTTCCCCTGCCCAGGACCATCTGGAGCAGATGCTTTGCATTTGCAGCCAATTTGTAAATGTTTGTGACACCCGGGGGCAAAGTCCATTGATCTCACCTATAGTACAAGAGGGCAGAGGCAACAGCCTGAAGGCGCTAAGAGATTTTGAAAAAAGAACAGGAGGACTTGTGGCACCTTAGAGACTAACAAATTTATTAGAGCATAAGCTTTCATGGGCTACAGCCCACTTCATTGGATGCATAGATATTTATATACATACAGATAAGTTGGAAGTTACCATACAAACTGTGAGAGGCTAATTAGTTAAGATGAGCTATTATCAGCAGGAGAAAAAAACTTTTGTAGTGATAATCAAGATGGCCCATTTAGACAGTTGACAACAAGAAGGTGTGAGGATACTTAACTTAAGGAAATAGATTCAATGTGTGTAATGACCCAGCCACTCCCAGTCTCTATTCAAACCCAAGTTACTGGGATCTAGTTTGCATGTTAATTCAAGCTCAGCAGTTTCTCTTTGGAGTCTGTTTTTGAAGCTTTTCTATTGCAAAATTGCCACCCTTAAATCTTTTACTGAGTGGCCAGAGAGGTTGAAGTGTTCTACCAGTTTTTGAATGTTATGATTCCTGATGTCAGATTTGTGTCCATTTATTCTTTTGCGTAGAGACTGTCAGGTTTGGCCAATGTACATGGCAGAGGGGCATTGCTGGCACATGATGGCATCTATCACATTGGTAGATGTGCGGGTGAACGAGCCCCTGATGGCGTGGCTAATGTGATTAGGCCCTATGATGGTGTCCCCTGAATAGATATGTGGACAGAGTTGGCATCGGGCTTTGTTGCAAGGACAGGATCGTGGGTTAGTGTTTTTGTTGCGTGGTGTGTGGTTGCTGGTGAGTATTTGCTTCCGGTTGGGGGGCTGTCTGTAAGCGAGGCCTGGTCTGTCTCCCAAGATCTGTGAGAGTGAGGGATCATTTTTCAGGATAGGTGTAAATCTTTGATGATGCGCTGGAGAGGTTTTAGTTGGCGGTACAGACTAACACGGCTGCTACTCTGAAACCTAAGATATTTTGGTGTCTAAAGCCTCTAGTGGAAGCGTTCGATGCATTTCTGCACCTTCGGTGCCTAAATACCTTTAAAAATCTGACCCTAAAGGTTCTCAGGTCTCCTACTGAGCTCAGAACTTCATGGGATTGGGCCCACAGCGTAGGCCAGATAAGCATATTGGCCGCCCCAGTGCTATACAAGACACTGGGACGTAGAGAGCTGGAACACAGGATAAAGGGAACACCCTAGGGCAAAAGGAATCTGTTTATTGCCATGGTCCCTTCCCTGTAGTATATCAGCACTTAGCTCTATGGGGCCTGATTCTCAATTATATTAGGGCCACTTCATGCAGCTCGGTCATTGGCACCCACTTCAAGGCCCCTTTGCGCAGCTGGAGAGGAGTAAAGGAGACTCGGGCCTGTAACAGGGAGACCAGGTGCGTTGGCTTCTGGGAGACGAGACCCCAGATCCTCAACCCCTATTCTGGCCACGTGGCCCCACTCAGGTCATGCAGGGTGGCCATGCTGGGCCCTAGCTGGCCATCTGGCATCGGCATAGAGGAACAGTCCCTGTGCATGGCAGTGCGTGCCCTATAGGGCTGTGTAAACCCACTGGATTGGATTTCTTTGCAGGTGAGCCTGGGCACTGGGGCTGCCGGATTCAAAGCCTTGGGCTGCAGGCCCCACTTCACAGAACAAGCGGCAGGGCACCCTTCCCCGGCTCTGCCCTCTCTGTCCTGTAGGACTCTGTGCTCACCAAGGCCTTGGGCTTTCTACTGGGGCTGCCAGCGAGTGCCCACGGTGGTGGAAGTGGCCTTGGGGATGTGACGTCTGAGCCCTCCAGGAATCGGACAGTTCTCCACTCATCTTCCCCCCTCTTACGCAGGCTACAGAGCCGTCAGGCCATCCCTCTCCACCCCCGTGGCCTTCCCTGGCTCACTGAACTGCTAAGTGAAGATATTTCCTCCTGTCCTCTTGGGTTTTGTAACCCATTTGTCCTGATATATAGCAGACAAAGGGCAATTACTCCTGCTGAGGAGCTAGCAGGGCCCTCAGCTAACTCCAGATTGTAATAACCCTGCAGGGCACTGAGCCTCTCCTTTTCTGTGACAGGGTTCGTAGTCATATACCCCTGGAAGGAGAGAGTATTTAGTCTTATGGGGGAAGCACCTACCTGCAGTGCCATGTACATTATCTAAAACAGGCACAGAGCCATGCTTTACCTCTTGAGGTTGCTTTATATTCACCACTCAGTCCCCACAATGCTCCATCCAGGTGGGGGTAATGTCTCTGGGCATCCTCTCCAAACCAACCTAAGAAAGGACTTTGCCCCCCTCCTCCCAAGAATCCATCCCAGGTTTTACAGTGCCCATAAGAGGCAGATTGGGGCTTTGGGCATTAGTCAGCGCTTTGTGGATCCTTATGCAGTGCAGACAGGATCAGCCCAGTTCACCATGTTGTATTTCACTATTGAGTCTCAGAGCTTTAAATTTCTTCCAGGACCCTGGGGCTTTGTAGGAGTCAGATCAATGTTTTCCCCCTTTTGCAAATGCGGAAGTGAGTTAGATAACTTCATCGTGTTGTCCAAAGCCACAGTGGGGCAGTGTCAGTGACAGATTTACAACTGTGGAGTCAGGAACTCCTGGTCCTGTGCTCTCATGAGAGCCCTTGCCTGTCCTCCCAGTGTTCAGCTCAGATGTTACGCCGAATAATTCCTCTTTTCAAACAAACAAAGTTCCTACTAATGCAGAGTCTGGACACTGGGACGAGATGTCAGCCTCATCATGAGGATGAAGATTATTATGGAAGACAGACATCGTGTGAGTATGAAATTATCTTCGCAATTCATAGACCAACAGATAAATACACTTGCTTCTTCCCAAAATATGTAACAAAAAAGCCTTCCTTGTACTCTGTGAGTTGTGCATTGTCACGTGCTAATTCCCCAGGGCCCATTTTGAAATTGTTCTAATTTATCAAAGGGGGCTGGAGGGAGGGAAATAGTTCTGTTGCAAATGGCATTGATTTGACTGCAAAGTCATGACAGCTGTTCCTGTCTTTGAGGAGAATAAAAGAGGAATTCCTGATTCTTTCTTTTATTTTTTTAATGGAGGGTGGGGAAGGGGTGAAGGAGTTTGACGCATTGAGAATGCAATGCATTTTGGAAGCCGTTCTGATAGGCTCTTTGATGTTATGTGCGTGAGAATGAACAGTAATAATAATAAAAAAGTTCAGAACACTTTCTGTCTTTCAGATTTACATTTGGGTCTGTTGCAATAGTGATAAGTGAACACCGGCACGGGGAAATGTATTTGAGGCAGTGGGTTGTGGTTGACAGCTTGAGCTTGTCATTTTCGAGTCTTTTTAAAGGAAGACCCTGCAGAACATATAATGCAGCTATTCGAATAGCAATAATAATATTAAAAATACCCTCCTGAACTCTGTTCCATTAAATATGACATGTAAAGACTTAACAAACCACTTTTCTCTGCCTCTCTCTCTCCCACGAACAAAAGCTCCAGCATGGAGCCGGAAATTGCTCTTCAAGGGAAGAGCTCAGGCAAGGATGTTGTCAATGGCTTTTAGTGAATAAAGCATTTAGTTCTAAATGGAGCGTGTCGTCATCTGCCCAGTGCTCAGGTAGAACAGCCATTGTGCTCGCTGGCACTCCATCAGACTGCTCCTCAGGCATAGTTATTGGGGTAAGTGCATTTACACGTACTGAGATGGCTGATGCTGGGAAGAGGTTTCTTAAATAACAAGACACAGGCTATTATGTGCATTAGTGTTATTATTTTTTGAAGAGTCTTAGCCCTTTGGAGACCGAAGGTACTTAATAATATGTTGTATTTATATAGTGCCAAGCCGTCCTGGTACCTCAGGTGCTTGACAGTCAAATACAGATTAAACTTTAGTTGTCCCTCTCCTTTCGATCTAGCTGGCTACCCTTACTGCTAGCTTGTGCAGTTTGTGCCCAGCCCTGGTAAGAGGTGGGGTGACTCCATGCCAACCTTTGGATAGTTGCTGGAGAGAGAATCCCTCAGGATGGATGATTTCTCCCATGGGAGGCATGAATTCTGCACCATTCATTAGGGTGGCAGAGATCAGACCCCATGGCGTGCTGGCCCAGTTCCATGGCCTGGTATGGAGGTGGAGCCATGTCCATGCTCCGCCTCCTCCCCACCCCTTTCCAGCTGATTTGCACCCTGGTGAGCAGTCTCTGTTCACAAGCATGGCTGTTGTGGTTGACACATAGGGGAGGAGGCTTGTTGCATGCTCCCTGCCCCAAGGGCCAATCATAATCCAACCCTTCTGGCAGTGGGAACCGCGCCCATGGGAACCGTCCAATGGTTCAGGAAGCTGCTATAGAGAGGAGGGATAATGGGAGATGGGGAAAGTCTGGACCCCTGGCCACAGCGAAGCCTGTTGTACCAGGCTGTCTTTGCACAGTCAGAAGCAGGTTCTCCAGGGGTGTCTCCGGGACCTGAAATCTGATAGTACCAAAGAACAATAGGGTGAGCTGATATTGGTAATAATGCTGGTGTCTCCGCAACACCACGTCACTTGGCACCCCATCATAAATCCCAGAACGCGAAACCGTTTGCTGAGGGTCCCAGTGTATAATCCATCCCTCAGAAACCAACCCGTGGGATCAGTGCCAGTGAACTTAATGGTGCTGCACGGGTCACTGCCGTACAGCTCAGGGGCGCTTGCAGAATCCGTGGGGTGCTACTTGGATTTCCCTTGGCAGCACCTCCTTGTAGTTCTCAGTGCACATGTTCATGGTCAGCGTGACAGGTGGCAACCAATCCCTTCCCTCTGACAAGCATCCGTGAAGAGGCTGCTTCTGCTGAGAATTGAATCCAGGACCGTTGGGGCCACAACCGCTCGCTCTTCCGCTGGAGAAGAGACTCCCTCGTAGGTGGTAATGGTAGTCACTGTTGTGCACATGTAGCCACTGGTCAGTGTGTATCATGTGTCCCCCCTCCCCTTTCCATGATCCACATAGGGTATGAGTCTGCAGCTACAGCACCTGGTTCTACAGAGAACCCCCGTTCAATCCCCGAGATAGTCAAGATGGCAAACTTAGATCATCTTTTTCAGGCCTCTGGCCACTACGTGGCAGGCTCATCAGCACCTGCTGCTCATTCACCTGCTGAATCCGAGCTGCGGAAGTTATTGGTCCGATTTATTTTGCTTTCAGGGAATTTAGTGCTGGTGGGGAAAAGAATCGCCAGACCAATAGCCACGGAGCCAGGCTGGAGGTGTGCAAACCCCCTCCGCACTCCAGTGAGCCGCCACCGTGACATGGAGGAGAGTTCGGTCCATTCAGCCCTAGGTTAGTCATTTCCAGTTCTGACAGTGCACCTGGCACAGTGCCTTGGCTGCTGCTGAGTTTGCCAGCTGATTGTCATGTCCGCTGGTGGGTTTTGGTACATGGAAACCTCCTCACTCGGAAGTGGGCTGAGACCAGCGACCTTTTCATAAAGGCCACCAAACAACAGTCTCAGTGAGGACTCTCACTCGCCAGCGCTCTGGGCTGCATTTGTGCGGCCGAGTCTCTTGATCACAGGGTAACCTGTAAAACAAGGGGGCTTGGTTGTGATCCCCTCAGGCGAGCGTTGTTAGGTTATTCTGCAGCATCCTTATTAGCCAGGAAGAGGCATTGACTGGCTTGCAGGGAACTCAGAAACTGGCAGACACCGTATCATGGGCATCATAAAATGTCTTAGTTGTGAAGCTGCCTCTGCCAAGCAGGTAGGTATTTCGGCTTTAGTAGGGGTTCGTGAGTTCAGTTGGACCCACAGAAATCATGAAGCCAGGGGTGCCAAACCCGAGGGGCACTGTGATCCCAGGTGACAAAGCCCGGAGTGGGGAGCAGGCCTGGTGGGACAGGAGCCACCACTGCAGGAATGAGGATGGAGCAGGCTTGCTTTCTGCCCCCTTCAGGGCCTCCTCTCTGCCCTGGGCCAGGGTTAGTGTTGGAGTGCTGGGGCAGAGGAGTCTGCTGGGGGTGGTCGAAGTCCTCCTTGATTACAACTCAAAATCAAGTCCAAGAAGAGTTTAGTATTGTGCATCCATTGAGTCGGGAGGCTACATCGACCAGCAGTATTTCTTTGTTCTTTTCTCCTCACAGTCTATTTTTCTCTTGTGACCCTTCCACACGTCGTGTGCGGGGGGCAGGGACAGAGAGAAAATTACTGCCGTAAATAGATCCCGAATAGCAGAAGATCAAAATAGACAACCTCTGGCTTTGCTGGATGAGTCACTGCCGCAGCAAGGGTTGTAAAAAAACAAAACCAAAAACCAAAAAAACAAGTGTGTGGACCCTAGTTAGCATTAGCACTCAGGCCTGGAGAAGGAAATAACAGCTCAGGGAGGAGATTCTGACATTTAGGAACTTCAAAGAAACTGTAAAGACGAGACAGAAAGGCTAAGTGAATTCTCAGGAGGATTACTCAAGAGCTGGCTGCAGTATACTCCTTGGTCAGTAGCAAAGCTATTGTGGAATTATTTCAACAGCAGAAGTTTGATTTCTCAGCAGATGCCGGCTCACTTGGAGAAAGTCAATTGGTCTCCCGGAGCCATCGTTCCCGGTATCTTTGCATGGCTTCTCACCTAGTGACGTAAGCAGGCATTTGGGGCAACACGGTTGTGCAATGTGTAGGCTGGAATGTATGTGCCCCCCTCCCTCCACCGCGAGGTGTAATCACGTGTGTCACAGACCTGGGTTGCCAAACACCGAGTGAAGGTACAGCTCCGAGAGGGCCGGGGGCTTTGCTTTCGGAGCAGAATTTGGTGCATTCTAGCACTAATGCTGCCACAGACTTTTGAGTGACCGTGGTATGTGGGCAAGGAAAATATCAGTTCCTAGATGGCTGCATATATGTTAGATAATCCTTAGTCCTGCCTTGAGTGCAGGGGACCGGACTACGGGGCCTCTCGAGGTCCCTTCCGGTTCTTTGGTTCTGCAGGTGCAGCCAGTAGAGCCTCCTATAGCAAAAGTTGCCTACCTTGTTCCATGGTAAGCTTCTGTTTTCAGTTGCCTATAATTTTCCCAAACATTCACTGTTTGCGCTGGAATTTTCCATGCTGGGTGTCTACCTAATGCGGAATTGTTTTGGAAATCATAGAATCATAGACTATCAGGGTTGGAAGGGACCTCAGGAGGTCATCTAGTCCCACCCCCTGCTCAAAGCAGGACCAATCCCCAACTAAATCGTCCCAGCCAGGGCTTTGTCAAGCCTGACCTTAAAAACCTCAAAGGAAGGAGATTCCACCACCTCCCTAGGTAACCCTTTCCTGTGCTTCTCCTCCTAGTGAAAAAGTTTTTCTTAATATCCAACCTAAACCTCCCCCACTACAACTGAGACCATGAAAATGTCAGGTAAAATGGTTCAGCCATTTCTGAAAACCAGGTTAGCAAAAAGTATGTTGTTTTCTTCATGTTCAAAAACTCTTACAACCATTTTGTCGAAAAGTTTTAGCAACCTTGTTTTGGAGCAGGGGCTTGAAATTTGGCAGGGGGAGTTGCTCTGGTGTCATGGATGTGCCTTTTCTCATCTCTATAAACATTCACCCAAATTTCTAAGCCAAAAAAAGCATAGTTCGTGCATGCTCGGGATGGGTTTGTTAGAGTTTGGGTGCTAAATTCTCTGAAGATTCTATCTACATTGGGCATGCTCCAGCACAATGCTGTAGGGGCTGAGCAGGAATTCCCCAGAAATTACTCCTCCCAGCTGTGGGAGCCACTGTAGCAGTGGGTCCTGGCACCAAGAGGAGGGACACACACTCTCTTATGCTCTGAGTCTTGTACATTGGCCAAATTTGGGCACGAAGGCTCATCCATGATGTCACATCAGCCCCTGCTGCCAAATTCCAAGACTCTGCTCCAAAGCAAGGAGTTGCCAGAGTTTCTCAATGAAACCATTGCATGAATTTTTTAACTTGGGCAAAATAGTGTATTTTTCCCATTTCAGGCTGATGTCCTGTGAAACCAGTAGCATGAACTCATGTGATTAAAGACTGTATCATCACGTACATGCCCAAGAGGGGCAAATTAAGGTTGCACAGGCAACCTTAATACTGGCATTTCCTGTCTTTTGAGTGCTTGACTTTTCAACCTTAATATTCATTTAACACCTTTCTGTGGGGATGTAATTATAATATATAATCAGCCTGTGAATTGAACCAGGACCTCAAATCTGCAGAATTTCAGAGGGATAAGAACCAAGCCCTTCGATCCAAAACACGTTTCTGGGGTTTTGGTTCTGTGATGCACTTACTGCTTGACCTCTCTGCTGAGCCTGCAGATGTGGTCCCAGCAGTGCTGATGAAATTGTTCTCTGGACACCTGTCCATAAGGAGCAAGTCTGAAGCCACGCAGCTCTGTCCAGCTGGCTCTGACCTTTGGTTACTCCAGTTGTAAGCAAAAGGTTCCATTTCTTTCATGAACGTTTCCAGTTGCATGTCTGATATGCAGAGGCATTAACCCTCTCATTCTGAGATACTCCATCTTTGCATGGCAAAGACACAGGTAGCATTAAAGTAATCTGCGCTCTTGTAAAGCAAAGGTCACCAGCAGAGTTGGGGAAAGACAGAGAAGCTAGAGGTGAGGGCTGGGTGCTACATGTTTTCCTTTAAGTGAGCTGGAATATGAGGATGATACCCCATCCCATCCACCCACACACACCCCTCCACCCCTGTGGGCCCAGGTACCTCTCCTCCTAACCTTTGTTGTCTCCACTGAATAATTGTTTAGATCTTCCCCACAGCAAAATGATAGAAAATGCAGCAGTCGCCCTCCTTTGGGCTTGACCCAGAGCCTGTGGAAGTCTTTCCATTCGTGTCACTGGGCTTTGGGCCGGACCTGCGTTTCCTCCGTCTCTCTCGCGCTCCTTTTGCGTTTCCGTTTCCCAGCACAGCTCCCCTGCCGACAGCCACCTGATCCGCGGTCTCTTAGTCCCTGAGCCACCTTCCCGCTCTTCCCCTTGGCCACCTTCATTCAGTTCTGAGGGAAAAGCCGAAGTAGGGCCGGACCACCTGGCCCTTGGTCACTTGGCCATTGTTCTGTGCACATGAATGCTTTACCGAGCTCAGACGGGGTCTGTCTTTCAGTGATTTTCTTGCTCTCCATCCATTTTCTCATGTGTATTTGGCTAAGGCTCAATTCAAGGTCAAGTTGCCTGGCCTGGTTTCTAGTAAGAATCTTGGGTGCCCCCTTGACTCCCCCCTAGTCTCTCATCATTAGACCCTTTGCTTCTAGGTGGTACCGAGTTGTATACGATGTCACAGCTCACTGCTATGGGCAGATTCTTCAGCAAATAGCCCTGGGCATAGCCTGCAGTATCCAAGCCGAGAGAGGTGTTTAATTTTACCAAGTTCTTGCCATCGGGTTACAGGCACTGTCAGAAACACTGATTCCGTGTACTGTCATCTTGCCCTTCTGCCAAGTAGGTGTATGTTACTGTTCCCGCTGGGAGTTTGGCCACTGTATAGATTATAAGCCCAGAAGGGGCCACTCTGGTCACCTAGTGTGTCCTCCTGTAACACTGGTGATAGGACTTCTCTGAAATCATGTGCATATAAGGCCTTAATTCTCCAGTGTCCTTAACCATGATGCCCATCTACCACTGCTTCGGTTGCTGGAACCAACCCAATAAAACCTTTGGGAGTACCCACTGGGAGTCCCGTGTGTCCTTAGCTAGAAGGGCTGTAACTAACCGAGGTGAGGCAGGGAAGTGTCCTTGCACCACGGCCCTGAGGCTTCTGCTGGGGATGGGGTGGGACGCACTGGGGCTTCCCCCACCTGGCGGCTTCTGCCAGGGATGGGGTCAAGGCCCGCTCAGGGGGAGTGACTCCCCTTGTCCCATGGCTTCTGCAGGGAACAGGGACAGGGTCGGGGGGGGGGGGGGGCTTCCCCTGCCCTGCCCACCCAGCGCTGCTGCCAGGGAACAGGGTTGGGGCACAGGGGCCTCCCCTCCCCCGCCCGCCTCGTGGCCAGGACTCCGGGCTTCAGCAAATTGTTTCTGGGGCCCCTGGGCACAGGCCCCATTGGCCCCATGGCTAATCCACGGCTGTGCATGGCCACAGCCACCATCATTGGGAAATCTCCCTGAAGAGCTGGGCCTAGGACTCTGATCCGTTAGTTTCAATCACAGCTGAGCTGAAGATCTTCACTTAGCAGGCAGCAATCATAGGTCTGTGGTCTCCTCTGCTCCTCGTCATTAGCGGCCAATATTACAGATAGACACACAAGGCTAATACATTCAAACCTCACACCCCTTGGTTAGGTTAAAAAATGTCTAAGTACCACATGCATCCAGCTCCTCTTATCTGAGTCTCTTGGATTCAGGCTGCTGATTTGCACTGGGAGGAATCCGGTGTTTCCTATCTACTCAGTGGGGTGATATTTCTTTGCAGTCCTAATAAGTGCATTCATGCTTGAACTTCCTGAGGTGAATGGCACCAAAAGGGCTGGCAGTCTTGGGAGATCTTGCTTTTCACTGGGTGCTCAATATTGTACCCAATCAGTTAGGCTACGTTTTAGTCACAGAATTTTAGTAAAAGTCACGGACAGGTCACGGGCAATAAACAAAAATTCACGGGGGCCAGTGACCTATCCATGACTTTTACTATATACCCCTAACTAAATCTTGGGTGTTCTGGGGGTGCTGCTGATGCTGGGGGCAGGGGCACCGGGAAGGCTGGTGCTGCGGGGGGCCTCCGGGGCGGGGGTGCCTAGAAGTGCCACGGCTGGCAGGAGGTGGCCTAGAACCGCTGCCGCTGGTCGCTGCCAGCCCCATGACCGCCGCTGCCAGCCCTGGTGCTGCCGGTGCCGCTGGCAGAGGGTACCCCATGACCACCGTTGTTGGTGGGGTAGGGTGGCTGGCCCTGGGGTCAAGCACACCTGCAGGCTGCAGAAGCCCTGGAGGTCCTGGAAAGTCACGGAATCCGTGACTTCTGTGACTGACTTGCAGCCCTACCAATCAGCAATGGTGCTGTGCTCGTGGTAAGCTAGTTCATTAGCTAAAGTGCTGGAGTCGATTCCCATCCGGCACCCTGTGGGGGAGAAGAGGAATAAAACCCAACTAGCTCAGAATCAACCGCAGAGTCGACTGTCTCCAGTTTGGAGGCCGAGGTAACTCAGGGGAAAATCAAATCGACCAAATTTATAAAAAACAAACGAAGGGCTTGTCTACACTGTCACTTTCCAGCGCTGCAACTCTCTCGCTCAGGGGTGTGAAATAAATAAATTAACCCCAACAGCAGCGCCAAAGGAAAAGAAAGTTGAGATTTTTAAAATGGAACACAGTGTGATGTCCTTAACAACCAAACAAACGAGCTTTGATGTGAACATCCAGTTCCAGCTGTGAACAGAACTTTGCTTTCATATCTTCCATGCAGCTCGACTTCGGCTTGCTCAGCTGTGCTGAAGCCGGGTCAGGCAGCAGCTACTCCCCAAGCCAAGGGCAGGTGGAGCAGCTGCAGTGTGGGGAGCTCCCAGCCCAGTTCTCCCCACAGCTTGCCGGCTTTATTCTAGCAGCCCAGAGCCGGGGCCCACCTCCTTCCTTCCTCCAATCTTTCCTGCCCTGAAAAGGTGCAGCTTTGCAGGAAGGGACATCTAGGGTGGTGTGTTTCTTTCCCTGGTCTGTAACGAGGGACTCTCCGTGATCCGCTCAACCAGGGGGATGGATCTGAAATGCACCCATAGCCGAGCACCACAGCTGACAGACGCAGATAGAAAGCCAGCTGCAAAACAGGGCACTACCTTCCATGGAAACTTACAAGGGAACAGACTGCACGTGGAACTGCCGTTACCTCCCTTGAAACGGAAACTGCTATGCATGCATTCATCCTTGAGTAACCTAGAACATTGTAATCTGTGTCTGGGTAGAAATATGGGAATTTTATACTGGCATAGACTCCTGTCTGGTATCCTGGCTCTGCAGTAGCTGGTAACATACTTTGGACAAAAATGATGTCATTTTCCCACCCTTCCCCTCCCCACATAATGCAGCTGGCTAATTGTGCACCATCATACATGATGTGTGTGGGGGGGATGGGGTGCTTCCTTCCTGACCCCAGCGGTGATTGGCTGATGCCCTGGAGTATGAGGTTAGGTAACACTTCTCTTTGCTCTAGTAGCTACAAAGATTATTAATGGCTATAAAACGATCCAGCCAAGTATTTGACTTGGTGACTTTCAGTGGCAGTGAATCCTGCAGGTTGGCTGTACGCTGTGTGTGGGGGAAATACTTTTCCTTAGGCTTAAGAGGAAGACACAAATACCACATAATGATGCTAACTGTCTAACACTATCCCACCCGGACAGGGAAGGATTTCTTCCTGATCCCACCTGGCAATCAGCTTATTGCCCTGCAGCTTGAGGATTGTGTTTTGGTAAACCATTTTTGTTCATATGGTTTCATTGGGGTTTTGAAATATGTTTGTTCTAATTATTACTGTATTGGTGCCCAGGGAGGGTGCAGGGCTGCTAACCCTGGAGAACCCATACAGCCCCATCAAAAGCAGCAGCCATGCATGCCATCCCTCTACCACCCTGGCATTGTGCCTCGGGGGCAGGGCAGTTTGGCCTTCATGGCCCAGCCAGTCCTTGACCTCCCTGAGCAGACTGCTGAGAAAGAGGCCAGCGGGTACCAGCTGAACCATGACGTGGGTTTTTGTGATGTGGAACCCTTGCCCACTTGGACTGAGGCCCCCACACTATTTCCTGCCAGCTGCTGGAGGAGCTCTTGGTGTCCACCAGCCTAGGCTGATTCCAAACCATGAACCTAGAGGACAACATATAAGCTGCATGACTCAGAGTCTAGATAAGGCAGGAACCATTCAAATCCAGAAGACACCAAATACACAGTCTATGAAGCTCCAGCAAAATTACAATCACTGACACAAACTCTCCCAGCTGACACCTTTCTCATCATGCTCTGACATATGATTTCCAAGGAATATAATTTCCAAGGAGTAAATTCCCCTCCTCTGACTGCATTTACACGCTGGCTGTCAACTAACAAGAGCGGCTCTTGACAGCACTGATATTGCTGTTTGTATCATCAGGCGACTACACGTCTGTCTAGGATTAATAATTTGACTAACAACTCAAGACAATTATTATTCCTATTATTATTTCGCCCTGGCAAACAAATCCTGCAGCTACTTTCTCCTGCCATCCGCTCCAATTTTCTCTGGAAAGCCAATGATCTTTTTTCCCCCCAACATTTCTGCCATACTCCCCCACATCTTGTACACTTTACAGTCCCCCATGGCATCTGTGTGCAGTGAACTGAGCTGTTGAGACTAAATGTAATTTGCAATCAAGCTTCTGTTAACATACAAATGTACCGGCTGGTCTCCTGCAATATGGATTCTCATTCTGTCTAGCATATGGTAGCATTAAATCCAGTCCATGCAATGTCTCTTGTTACCAAGTTGTCAATCCTGGTGGAGTGGAGAATCCTAAAACAAGCACATGAGAAACATATTTTGGGAATAGGCTTCCCCCGGCAGAGCTTGACGGGAGCTGTCCAAAGAGATACTTTGTGCCTTGAAAGGAACTAGCTGTCAGCCGCCTAAAGCAGGGTCGTGAAACCGATTCAAACGCTGATGCAAATGCCTTGTACTTCCTGAGACAGGTACTGCAAAGGGGGCGAGGAGGGCTAGATTCAAGTGAGTTCATTATTACCAAGTTAAAAAGCTGGAAGCTGCTTCCCCTTCTGCCAGGCTTGATTCAGGAGTTCCTGGCCTACTCTGGGGCACACAGCCAATATTTACATAAAGCCTTGGAATAAATGTAGGTTAAACAGGGAGAAATATGTCTGAGTAGGCAAAAAAGGCTTTTATTCACTAAGCAGATAATACGAATGTCATTCCAGTTCTGACTCTTCATAGGATGCTTACAGAAATCCCTTCCTTCCCATTGCCTTGTAAGTGGTTTTGTTTTTTTTTATTTTGCATCGTTAGCATTGTTAATAATTCAGCGTGTTTTCTCACTCTCTGCTCTGACGGGCGTTCTCCTCTCTTCACTCTCTCTCTCTGGAGCTCTGAGGGGTTTCGGCCCTAGTAAAAGAGATGCAAGCTGGACCCTGTAAGATGAGCCCAAACTAAGAGCTCCCCTTCTGTCCCGTCCCAACCCCCCTCTGAAATGTGGGGACGTTGGCATTTGAAGCTGAACTTTGCAGTTCAGCCCTGTTCCTCAGGGTTGCATGAAAAACCTTGGCGCCCCTAATCTGTACTCCTGTTATGGAACTGCAAGTTCTTCCTTAGTGACCTGAGTCTTCCCCTTTGGAGACCCCTGCAGTTAAAACCTTGGCCCACATGACAATGAGAGGTTTGTGTCTAGCGGGCCCCGATTCAGGTCAGCATCCTTGAGCACCAGCTTCAATCTCAATGACATCAACAGGCTTTAAACATGAGCATAAAGTTATGCATGTGTTTCATGACTATATTGGCTGAACCACGTGCTAAAGTAATTTCCTGACTCAGAGCCTTAGCTTACTTAATTGTGAACCACTGTAGCCTGTGGGTGGGTTTCTCCTTGCCCACAGGGTGTCACGTTGTGCCGTGTACCATGAGGCTAGCCCTCGTTGGTCAGATTGAGGCTGGCTGATGTGACTGCAGAGTGTCTTAGCCATACGAATGTCTACGACCCGACCTTCTTTTCTGAGAGGTACGAAGTGATTTGCCTCAATAGCATCCAGACGGGCTCTGTCCCAGTTATTTGTTTCTCTGGTAATCATCCACATATTTATGGAAGAAAAAAATGCATTGGAATAACTGTGGTTTTGCAAAGGAAATAACTGGAGAGAAAGCATCTGAAGAGGGAAGAGAAGCATTTAAAAAAAAAAAAAGAGGCATTTTCTTTGTTATGAATCTCTATCTGCAGGTTGGGTGGTCTGAGATCTTTATCTTTGCAGGACCGCTGCCCTTTGCCTCGGTCACGTAGGATGGACAAAAGCAGCATGCCTGAGGTTCTGATCGCAAACTCCACGGGTGCTGCTGGTGCTTGCCATGGAAATATCGGCCGACCTCAGCCCCCCGCGAGTTTGCTTGCGCTGTCTGGCAGAGTCCAGCGTCGATGCCTTGGATTTCTGCCCAGACTACCCTCCCAGCCCTGAAAAGCCAGTAGCCTGAGCACTCATAGTTCCCATGGACATTGACTGCTCTCCTACCCCTTCCGCCCAGTGGTGGGTGCTTAGCATCTCAGGCTGCTTGTGTGCCTGTCCCCTGTGGCACTCACTTGAAAGAGCCCCTGGTTATGTCGTGCCCTTGTTGTTATAAGTGGGCACCTCTCAGAGTGGAAGCTCTAGCTGCCGGTACTTCAACCTTGTGTCACGGGTTTTGGCTGGCCAGAGTCTAAACGGCCCAACAGAACCACTTTCCATGATGAATTCTGGGTCCTGCCTCTGTTCTGGCCTCAGGAACCCACCATTGCCTGCTTTCAATTCAGCTGAACATGCGCTGACTGACACCGGAGGTTAGGCTGGTCCGAACCTCACCCATGGAAAGCCAACCCCCCCGGCCCTTCCTGGGGCACAATGGGGTGTGTTCACTTGTCATCTGTGCACGTTAGGACCAATCCTAGGCTAATCCCACAAGGTTTGGAGGCTGAGGTTGGATGAGCAGCCTGAGGTCCTGATGCCCCTTCAAACGCTGAGCTGATGGCTTTTGAGTGGCCTGGGAAACATTTGCACGTGTCTGCCCAGTCCCTAGTGGACACTGGCAAACTCACCCCTGAAGCTGCTACTAGCTGGAACCCTTTAGTCTGCGGTCTCAGCAGGGCGGCTGAGAGGTGACTGAGGTAGGAGGAATAAACTCCTGTCTCACTCCTAGGGGGGTTGCTGCAGGATAGCTACTTTGGTGGAATATTTCCGCTGCTGCAGTCCATGCTGTACCAGACTTCTTGGAGAGAAAAGTTCATCCGTTTTTGGACTGCCAGTCCAGCTTCTTTCATCAGCACAAATTTCCCTGAAAACCTCCTAGAAAGAGAAGCACTGGGTGAACAATAGAAAGGGATTACAATGTTGACATTCACCTGCCTGCATCAAAGCATGATGCAATGAAAAACAAAGCAGCAGGTGTAGAGGAAGTGGATTAAAAGCCAGGAGTTTAAACTTGGGACTTTCTAAAGAGCCAATGAATTTGGAAAGGGGAAGTTAGATGCAGATTCCTGGAGAAAGGGGAACCAGATAATAGATAAAGACATTGCTCAGGAAGAACAGGATTGGTTATAGCAAAGGGCTGGTGCTTCTTCCCTATGTGATATCATCAAGGAAAACCACTTATGGTCCTGATCCAAAGCCCACTGGAGTTAGTGGAAAGACCTCTACTAACATCAGTGGGCTTTGGTTGAGATCGTAGGAAACTACATCACCAATTCTCCCAATCCAACATGTTTCAAAGCAATTTATAATAATGCCTCAAAACCACGTTGGAGGGCACATGGAGAAAGAGGATATGTTCTTTCATGTTGGTAGGACTCCCTTAGGGCACAGTTATTCTGGGAACAAATATTTAAGATCACAGGAACTAAGCAGCCAGAGGATACATTCCTTCTCTTATGGGGACTTACAGGGAAAGTTATGCCCCCCTATGCAAAATGCCACTTAGACCTCCTATCTTTTGGTGTCCACCAGATGCTCTATGGCTGGATTTTGGAAAAAGAAATCCCTTCACCCAGAAGTTTCTTCCTTGCTCTGTAGAATCCGAGAAACGAGTATTGGAGAATTATTGGACAGCCCAATATCAACGATCTTCTGACTTATATACAACCTAGCTTCTGTTTACAGAAGATGAAGGAAAGGACAACTTCACAGTAACCTGCAAAGCAGGCAAGGCTACATCTTCCATTGTGAGCTGATCTTCAATACACTGAGATATCAATTATTCAAAAAAAAAAAAAGTATTTTCTGGGTCTGTAACTTCTGTTACGAACCTTACGAAAGATATACAGACCTATGCTCTTAAGAGCTGGCTTGCTTGAGAAAGTGAGGATTCCCTCTTTCTTCCCTTTATTCATTTTTCATGTTTGGAAAAGTGGTGAAAATCAGAAGCTAACTATCTGCGTACGGTCTGCCTACCCGTTGTTTTATTAGGGCAGCATCAGGGCAGAGCAGGTGGAGGTGCTGGCTGCGCTAGGAGATTGTGTTCACCGCCCCAGAGAGTTTGAGTTACTCCGCCGGAGCTAGGCTGGCTGGAGTGAGAGCGGCCATGCTGGGAAATTACGCTCAAGCTACACAGTGTTTGGATTAGCATCTAGTGAGTAACGTTAACTCAAGTTTGTAGTCTGCAGCTGCATCCCCCTTGCATTTCTAGTTCTAGCATTAGTAGCACTTGAGTGTGAATCTCCCCTGGCTCCCAGTGAGCCAGCTAGCTCAAATGTAAAGCCCCACTTAATAGGAGTTAGAGATTTTTGTGTATGGACAGGAATCAGGATAGGGGCACCACTTGAGTTATTCCTCTGCAAGGTATGTTGTTGTACATAGTCATATCCCTGTAATACATGGCAGATGCGTAGAATCATTGAAATGTAGGGCTGGAAGGGATCTCAAGAGGTCATATAGTCCGTCCCGCTAGCTGACACAGGGTTAAGCATACCTAATCCATCCCTGGGCATAGCTGTGAATCTCACCAATAGGAAGGACTCGACATTAAGTCAGATGATTGAGCTAAGCGACTGGGGTGCCAAGAGAGAAGGGGCATTTGCATCTCCCTCCATATGAGAATCAAGATTATGTAAGCGGGGGAATAGTCCCGCTATTGTGGGGAACTTTCCTGGCTTCTGCACTACCCCGGTGAAGTGGACTAGCGAAAGGATCTGAGTCCTCGCTCCCACTTCCTTTACCCAGAGGCCTCCCTGCCCTTGAGGACTCCCCTTCCACCCTCCTGTCTGGCAGAGTCCTTGTAACCCCAACAAGGCTGGGCCCAGGATTCCTGGGGGGCTCGACCCCCAACCCTGCTGCGGTCACCTAGGACAGGGGCTAGGGGGTGCTCTCTCTGCACTGGGCACCTCCCTGACCCACTGATCATTACATACAATTTAAAGCAAATGCAAGTTATTTAATCAACAATTAATTAAAAAAAGAGTAAGGAATAATGGAAAAGGTTAAAGGAAACACATCACCCCGCTCTGTGGCAGGGAACATCACAAACAGTGTCTCTGGGATGTCAGGGCGGTTCACAGTCTGTTCCTTGTAAGTCCCAGGCCCCTTCTCAGGCCCTGGCTATGCTGCAGGGATGCTGTGGGTTGGACACTTGCTCTGGTGGTGGCCACACGCTCTCAGGCTCCAGGTGGCAGGGTCCTTCTTCCCAGCTTTGCCCCCTCCCTGTCAGGGTTACCAATCCCTCTCTGAGTCTGGCCTGCAGAGCCTCCTGGCTGAGGAGTCTCCCTGTGCTGGGTCCACTGCCCAGAGTCCCCCTTGCTCCCCTCAGCTGCTCACAACGCCCGGCTCCAGACTGCTCCAGCCCCACTCTGCCTCAGCTCAGCTGCTGCTCTGCCTCCAGCTCCCTGGGCTGCTTCTCTGGCCCCTCTGGCTCTGGTTGCTGCAGTTCTGCTCCCAGGACAGGGTCTGCTCTCTCTGGGCTGCTTTTCTGGCCCCTCTGGATCTGGCCCAGCTCTGCTCCCCAGCTCAGCTTGGTCCCCTGTTTTCTCCTTAGCTCGGCACCACTCTATCCGACCCAGGCATGTCCAGGTCACATGGACACAGGACCTCCCTGGCCTCCTGACTCCCTCATTAGCCTGCCCGCCCTGTCATTCAGGCTGACCTGGAGCATTGGCCTCTTCCCATTGTTCCTGGGGGCTCAGTCAGTCTCAGGGTCCTGATTTCCCATCGACCCTTCCCCCTTCTTAGTACTGGGAGTTAGCAACTAAAACACCCCCACTGAATGTTAGTAAGGGGGCAACAGTCCCCTTACATTTTGCTTAAAGCATTAAGAGCAAACTAAACAGCAGTTTATTCTCAAGACACCATGCTCGGTGCTTTGAACTTCGAAGGTGTTGGGATATGTGCTGGGCAAACTTCAGCAGCTCTGGAGATGCAGTTCATACAAATACTCTAAAGTTCGGCTGCTTATTGGGATCTCTGGAAACCTGGCCTTGGAAATCTAGAGAGAGCAGGTTTTCCTCACCAGATTTCTGGGACTCTGCTCCTGGCTGAGTTGGAAACGGCCGCGGTGCTTGTCCTTTGGAGCTTGACGGCCTGGCAGATGGAGATGGAAATGAAAAATAACGTGGGAAATAAATTCAACTTTTTTTTTTTAAACCTCAGAAAAAGTTTGACTCCGGCTTGGGCTGAGTTTAGGGGACAAGATTTGTGAGACACATTAGCCAAGAAGGTTCCCTAATGCCCGTTTGATTTCCAAGTGTTTAGGAGGAGTGTCCTTCCTCCTTTATGCATTTCCCCCTCTGCGTCTGTTTTGCTGCATTCCCTCTTCTGCTTGGAGCAGCCGCGTCAGTCTTTGCCCTCCCTTTGCCGGCAGTAACCCTGCAATAATCAATAATCCCCAAACTGCGGCCATCTGTTTTCTGTAGCGGGGCCGATGTTTAAACATCCAAACTCCTGTCACAAAGGAGTGTGTCAGGACGCAGCGTGTGCAATGGGATGGTGTGCTGGCGATGAAGCAATACGACCTAGGTGTCCTAGAGAAGGTAAAGGGGAATGTGATTAGGAAATGCCTAATAATATCCCTGCCTGTCTGTCTTAAAAAAAAAAAAAAAAAGGCACATGTCCTCAGGGGTAGCTTTGTCTCTGGAACAAAATGTCCTTCTGCTTTGACACGCACAGCATGGTGCTATCAGCTGCCATGTGCTGCCACCGGATGGCCAAATGAGTTACGGCAGCAAGAGGGTGCAGACGTTTACCTTCGCCTTGGATCCCACCCTGTGGAAGGAACAGAGATCCTGCATAATTGGCAGCATCCATCTGATAGGCGGGGGAGCTCCAGATCACGTCCCAGTGGCTGCAGAGAGGGCGGACAGTCTCCCACCTGCTGTGTATTCAATCCTGAGCTGGTGTTGTGAGCTCTCCTGCTAGTATTTCCCACAGTGACCTGCGTACCTTGTTCCCGTCAATGCTGAGTGCTGCTTTCGGCTGCTTCGCCCTCCTCGCCACGCACCCAGGAAGCACAAAGCCGCGCAAGCAGCCGTGCACTCTTGCTGCAGACGCTGCAGTTCCTGCACCGGGAGCTCTCCCTGTAACTTGCCCCCTGGATCTCCACTCCCAGGGCTGGCAGCAGGACCGGAGTGCGGGGCTCCGTGACTCCAAGTGCAAGAACTGCGCACTCGGGGCTCCAGCGAGCCGCTGCTAGGGCCTGGTGCACTGGCAGAGCAGTGACATCTCCCGCATGCCACTTGACAGCATTTCGTTCTTCTGTTTCGATCCCAACATCCCATTTCTGCTGCCCCCGGGTGGGGGTCGGGGGCAATCTGTAGGGCCGGTCACCATCCGGAGCCTGCTGTCGTTAGATTAGCACTTGTAACCAATCTCACTTATCATAGAATCATAGAATATCAGGGTTGGAAGGGACCCCTGAAGGTCATCTAGTCCAACCCCCTGCTCGAAGCAGGACCAATTCCCAGTTAAATCATCCCAGCCAGGGCTTTCTCAAGCCTGACCTTAAAAACCTCTAAGGAAGGAGATTCTACCACCTCCCTAGGTAACGCATTCCAGTGTTTCACCACCCTCTTAGTGAAAAAGTTTTTCCTAATATCCAATCTAAACCTCCCCCACTGCAACTTGAGACCATTACTCCTCGTTCTGTCATCTGCTACCACTGAGAACAGTCTAGAGCCATCCTCTTTGGAACGCCCTTTCAGGTAGTTGAAAGCAGCTATCAAATCCCCCCTCATTCTTCTCTTCTGCAGGCTAAACAATCCCAGTTCCCTCAGCCTCTCCTCATAAGTCATGTGTTCTAGACCCCTAATCATTTTTGTTGCCCTTCGCTGGACTCTCTCCAATTTATCCACATCCTTCTTGTAGTGTGGGGCCCAAAACTGGACACAGTACTCCTGATGAGGCCTCACCAATGTCGAATAGAGGGGAACGATCACGTCCCTCGATCTGCTCGCTATGCCCCTACTTATACAACCCAAAATGCCATTGGCCTTCTTGGCAACAAGGGCACACTGCTGACTCATATCCAGCTTCTCGTCCACTGTCACCCCTAGGTCCTTTTCCGCAGAACTGCTGCCTAGCCATTCGGACCCTAGTCTGTAGCGGTGCATTGGATTCTTCCATCCTAAGTGCAGGACCCTGCACTTATCCTTATTGAACCTCATCAGATTTCTTTTGGCCCAATCCTCCAATTTGTCTAGGTCCTTCTGTATCCTATCCCTCCCCTCCAGCGTATCTACCACTCCTCCCAGTTTAGTATCATCCGCAAACTTGCTGAGGGTGCAATCCACACCATCCTCCAGATCATTTATGAAGATATTGAACAAAACCGGCCCCAGGACCGACCCTTGGGGCACTCCACTTGATACCGGCTGCCAACTAGACATGGAGCCATTGATCACTACCCGTTGAGTCCGATAATCTAGCCAGCTTTCTACCCACCTTATAGTGCATTCATCCAGCCCATACTTCCTTAACTTGCTGACAAGAATACTGTGGGAGACCGTGTCAAAAGCTTTGCTAAAGTCAAGAAACAATACATCCACTGCTTTCCCTTCATCCACAGAACCAGTAATCTCATCATAGAAGGCGATTAGATTAGTCAGGCATGACCTTCCCTTGGTGAATCCATGCTGGCTGTTCCTGATCACTTTCCTCTCATGCAAGTGCATCAGGATTGATTCTTTGAGGACCTGCTCCATGATTTTTCCAGGGACTGAGGTGAGGCTGACTGGCCTGTAGTTCCCAGGATCCTCCTTCTTCCCTTTTTTAAAGATTGGCACTACATTAGCCTTTTTCCAGTCATCCGGGACTTCCCCGGTTCGCCACGACTTTTCAAAGATAATGGCCAATGGCTCTGCAATCACAGCCGCCAATTCCTTCAGCACTCTCGGATGCAACTCGTCCGGCCCCATGGACTTGTGCACGTCCAGCTTTTCTAAATAGTCCCTAACCACCTCTATCTCCACAGAGGGCTGGCCATCTCTTCCCCATTTTGTGATGCCCAGCGCAGCAGTCTGGGAGCTGACCTTGTTAGTGAAAACAGAGGCAAAAAAAGCATTGAGTACATTAGCTTTTTCCACATCCTCTGTCACTAGGTTGCCTCCCTCATTCAGTAAGGGGCCCACACTTTCCTTGGCTTTCTTCTTGTTGCCAACATACCTGAAAAAACCCTTCTTGTTACTCTTGACATCTCTCGCTAGCTGCAGCTCCAGGTGCGATTTGGCCCTCCTGATTTCATTCCTACATGCCCGAGCAATATTTTTATACTCTTCCCTGGTCATATGTCCAACCTTCCACTTCTTGTAAGCTTCTTTTTTATGTTTAAGATCCGCTAGGATTTCACCATTAAGCCAAGCTGGTCGCCTGCCATATTTACTATTCTTTCGACTCCTTGGGATGGTTTGTCCCTGTAACCTCAACAGGGATTCCTTGAAATACAGCCAGCTCTCCTGGACTCCTTTCCCCTTCAAGTTAGTCCCCCAGGGGATCCTGGCCATCCGTTCCCTGAGGGAGTCGAAGTCTGCTTTCCTGAAGTCCAGGGTCCGTATCCTGCTGCTTACCTTTCTTCCCTGCGTCAGGATCCTGAACTCAACCAACTCATGGTCACTGCCTCCCAGATTCCCATCCACTTTTGCTTCCCCCACTAATTCTACCCGGTTTGTGAGCAGCAGGTCAAGAAAAGCGCCCCCCCTAGTTGGCTCCTCTAGCACTTGCGCCAGGAAATTGTCCCCTACGCTTTCCAAAAACTTCCTGGATTGTCTATGCACCGCTGTATTGCTCTCCCAGCAGATATCAGGAAAATTAAAGTCACCCATGAGAATCAGGGCATGCGATCTAGTAGCTTCCGTGAGCTGCCGGAAGAAAGCCTCATCTACCTCATCCCCCTGGTCCGGTGGTCTATAGCAGACTCCCACCACTACATCACTCTTGTTGCTCACACTTCTAAACTTAATCCAGAGACACTCAGGTTTTTCTACAGTTTCGTACCGGAGCTCTGAGCAGTCATACTGCTCCCTTACATACAGTGCTACTCCCCCACCTTTTCTGCCCTGCCTGTCCTTCCTGAACAGCTTATATCCATCCATGACAGTACTCCAGTCATTCCTCCCATTTATCCTTCATTGTCAACTGCAGCTCCTGCCCCACCCAGGATGGGTAGAAAGTCAAGTTCAATGAAAGGCAGGGGGAGGCTGAGTGCCAGGGAGAGCCACCTCTTCAACAGCGTCCAATCTAAAGATACATGAGAGAGGGTGCGTGACCGGGGCGCCCTTATCGCTTGCGTTAGCAGTGCCTTGGTCTGCTGGGCGAGTGACATTCTAGTCCTCCTCCATCCGCGATGATTTGTTATTTCCGTTGGGGCAGAGGCTAGGAACTCCATCCAAGGATCTGGCCCTCCTGTGCTGGGCACTCTACAGACATGTAATGAAGAAGTCAATCCCTGTCCCAAAGAGCTCAGAAGCTACATATCAGACAGGACGTGCGAAGTGGATGAAATGGACAGAGGGGAGGCGGTTGGGTTGGGAGGAAATAACCATAAAGTGAACGGAGTTAAGCAGAAGTTGATCCTTCTTGCCTCTCTTGAGCCAGCTTTTGTTCCACTGCAGAGATGATCTTTCTTTGCCAGCTGCTCTGATGATCTCATTCCTCTCTCGCTGATGCCACCCTGCCTGCTATAACTCACTCAAACTCCTCTCCTTGTCCCTCAAGGCTCTGCACAACCCTGGACTGGCCTGTCTCTTGGATCTCATTCTGCAATGTCTTCCTCTCCCTCCCCAACACCACCAGCAATTCCGGTCGCTGTTCTCCCTTTGTTCCTTTCTCCATGCTCCACCTTGTTGTCCCCGCACCTGTCGGTGCCGATGTGCCACGCCCTTTCAGATCCCTCCTAGGGACTCACTTCCTCTGCAATGCCCACAAACACTGACGCATTGTAATTATTGTTGCTTAATTATGGTAGTGCCCCGTAGGTGCTTTCCGAACACACAAGTGGGATGATCTCTGCATCTGTGCCTCTGCCCTTTACTGGATGGAGTCGTGTGGACCTACCTATATTCATAGACTTTTAAGGGCAGAAGAGACCATTACGATCATCTAGTCTAACTTCTTGCATAACACAGACCATGGGACTTCCCTGTAGTAATTCCTGCTTTGAGTTCAATAGCTATGCTTGAACTAGAGCAAGCCTTTTAGAAAAACATCCAGGCTTGATTTTCAAAATTGCCCATAATGGAAATCCACTACAGTGCTTGATAAGTTGTTCCAGTGATTTAGTTACCCTCACTGTTAAAAATGTGCACCTTGTTTCCAGCCTGAATGTGTCTAGCTTTAGCTTCCAGCCTTCGGCTCTTGTTAGACCTTAGAATAGGTGGAGCTGGATGAAAACCAGGGTGAATTTTTCATAAAAATATTTGTGAAGCGTCACTCATTTTTTAACTGAAATGTGCAATTCTGATAAGAAATTTTTTAAAATGTCAGCATTTTCAACCAGCCACAGAAGCTGGTTTAAAAAAAAAGATGAAATTTTGGTAAAAGTTTTGTGACAATTTGGACCTATATTTTTTTCAGCAACATTTCTAAATGTTTCAGCCAGCTCCACTCATCTGTCCGTTCTCTCTCCTAGCGGCGCTAGGGGCTGTCCACAATCCCGCCTTGTACCATCATCCTCCCAGCTCTGGGACCAGCTAAGTAGGGCTGGCACTTTAAGGTGGATGTGCAGTGCCTAGTGAGGACAGCAAACGGGGCTGCTTTATCGATCCATTTATGACCGTTGACGCAGCTGAGCCGGGGAGTAGATTTCTGCTTGGATCAAATTTCATGACTCTTCCAGGTGTTTTGCTTTGTATGTTATCCCCTCCCTCCTCTGAATTTCCGAGGAAGAGCTTTGGGGCCTGGTAGGAGACACAGCCCTCCGGCTGGATTCCAAATCCCCTGGCACTTTGGGGGTGTTTGGATCCAGAGTTTCCTTTCAGGCCTGTGTATGTTTGAAATGCACAGTAAAATACCACAGCGGAAAACGCCTGAGGAAGGGTAAAATGTGCTGAAGTGACTATATGAGCCTAGAGCCCATTTTCAGAAGGGATTTAGGCACTTTTGAAATTGTTACCTGGGGAGTTTGTGATGGCTGCCAATCCCAGGAAGTGTGCTGTCCCCGTCCTGTCCTGTCCTATCCTGTCTGCTGTAATGTCAGCCTCTAGAGCTGAAAGCATGGGTCTCTGCTCCTTGGACTAAAGAGCCAGACTGTGTAGCTGGGGCTGTGACAAATTCTTACCTTCTGTGGCTTGAGCACAGGGCAGGGTGACTAGCATATACTGACCCTGATCCATAGTCCCAGTATCTCCTCTGCTACGGGCTGGGTGTGTGCACCAGTCACAAAGCTGCCACTCCTTCGAAGGCAAACAGAGGGAAATCAGCTGCACCCAAGTCCTACCCTGTCCATTCAGAAAACGTTTTTACTTAGTAGCTGCGTGAGCCGACAAATCCCCAGGGCCCTAAAAACAGAGTGAGAGAAGGGCAAACGCCCCTTGCTGGCTTTGGGTGTCTAAACGAACAATAGTGCCAAGCCGGTTCCCCTCAGTCAGCAGCTGAACTTCCTGGTCGGTCTACCTGAAATCCGCCCTGAACCCTTCCCTGACTGGCTGGCAGAGAGAGAGCAAGATTCCTGCAGCAGCTCACCTGAGGCAGGTAAGCCCCCACTGTGGAGTTCACTGCGCTGCGAGCTTCCAGCAGGAGAGGTTGAGAAGTAGGAGAAGTGGGAGCGGGGTGTATATGACAGCTCCAAACCCAGGAAGTCTTTGCCTTCGATGCCACAGCTGCTGTGTGACTGGGAAAGCCATCTTTATTGTTGCAGGGCCTTTATGGTTAATCTTTCCTCTGCCGCACCTTACAGGGACAGTCACTTTATTCCTGTAAAACCCATGACACCATTCTAGTCGTAGCCTTCTTTTAAACTAGACAAACCACTTTCTCAGACTGGGTGAAATTCACAAGCAAGGCCTGTAGGCAGCATTTCAGTTAAGGAGGGAGAACCCAGTTCCCCAAATGCCAAAGAGACAAGGTATTTGAATGGACTTAACGAAAGAAATGAGGTGAGGGAAAGAATCAGAGCTAAGGGACTGGCGGGAGAGGGAGAATTTCCTCCTTCAGACCCTTCTGCAGACAAGTTTTCATCCGTTTCTTTTTTTTTCCTGCCACAAATGCTTGTTTGCGCCGCTTGCCTGACCCTTTGCTCCCCCGAGAGTCTGTGCTGCCGTCCAAGCCTTTCTCAGGCTGTTCAGCAGAATGAGGCTGGTAGTTACCTGTGTGGAGTTCTTGCTTGAGACATGAGCTTTTGTTTAAAAAAATCTCCTTCTCTTGAGGAGAGCTTGGATTTACAAACACTAGAGAGAGAAGCTCAGTGTAACCTCTCCCGCTTCTATCTAGGGACAGATCTGCCCTCTCCATTGTTAATACATTTATCCCCCCAACACCCTGGGAGGTAAGGAAACAGAGAGGGGAAATCATAGAATCATAGAATATCAGAGTTGGAAGGGACCTCAGGAGGCCATCTAGTCCAACCCCCTGCTCAAAGCAGGACCAATCCCCAATTAAATCATCCCAGCCAGGGCTTTGTCAAGCCTGACCTTAAAAACTTCTAAGGAAGGAGATTCTACCACCTCCCTAGGTAACGTATTCCAGTGCTTCACCACCCTCCTAGTGAAAAAGTTTTTCCTAATATCCAACCTAAACCTCCCCCACTGCAACTTGAGACCATTACTCCTTGTCCTGTCCTCTTCTACCACTGAGAACAGTCTAGAGCCATCCTCTCTGGATCCACCTCTCAGGTAGTTGAAAGCAGCTATCAAATCCCCCCTCATTCTTCTCTTCTGCAGACTAAACAATCCCAGTTCCCTCAGCCTCTCCTCATAAGTCATGTGTTCCAGACCCCTAATCATTTTTGTTGCCCTTTGCTGGACTCTCTCCAATTTATCCACATCCTTCTTGTAGTGTGGGGCCCAAAACTGGACACAGTACTCCTGATGAGGCCTCACCAGTGTCGAATAGAGGGGGACGATCACATCCCTCAATCTGCTCACTATGCCCCTACTTATACATCCCAAAATGCCATTGGCCTTCTTGGCAACAAGGGCACACTGCTGACTCATATCCAGCTTCTCGTCCGCTGTCACCCCTAGGTCCTTTTCCGCAGAACTGCTGCCTAGCCATTCGGTCCCTAGTCTGTAGCTGTGCATTGGGTTCTTCCGTCCTAAGTGCAGGACCCTGCACTTATCCTTATTGAACCTCATCAGATTTTTTTTGGCCCAATCCTCCAATTTGTCTAGGTCCCTCTGTATCCTATCCCTGCCCTCCAGCGTATCTACCACTCCTCCCAGTTTAGTATCATCCGCAAATTTGCTGAGAGTGCAATCCACACCATCCTCCAGTTCATTTATGAAGATATCGAACAAAACCGGCCCCAGGACCGACCCCTGGGGCACTCCACTTGACACCGGCTGCCAACTAGACATCGGATGCATTTGATGAAGTGAGCTGTAGCTCACGAAAGCTTACGCTCAAATAAATTTGTTAGTGTCTAAGGTGCCACAAGTCCTCTTTTTCTTTTTGCGGATACAGACTAACATGGGTGCTACTCTGAAACCTGTCATAAAATACTGTATTATTATTCCCTGCTGGGTAAATTGTTTTGGCAGGTTATTTGATCCTCTTCATTGTACTGAAATGAACTGGCTGGTGTATATTTGTACCACCACATGCTACTGGATGGTACCAGAACTGTTTAATTGTGTGTCCTAGGACCTATACCAGACACTGCCTCTGATGATTCTCTTTTCACTTAGGTGGCGGGGGGCCTTGTGCTTTTAGAGAAGGAGAATTTGAGTTCTATCTCATCTGCTGCCATGGACTTCCCAGCGGTCATGCTGTGCAGCAAAGAGAGAAGCAGGAAGTCTGGTGGGTTTGTCACACTGTGTCATACTCCCTAGAACCCTGGGGATAAGTTGTTCCTGGGTGAACAGTACTGAGCTATTACATCAATTTAAGCTGACCTGAACCTTCCCTTCTCAGCACACGCATTCAGGACTGAGAATGCACCTCATTCCCAAGTGCTCTCTGCCTGACAATTCATGTTCTCATTGAAGTGCCCAGTGTTGAGGTCTGGATCTTGACACGCTTGAATGGGCAATGTCCTCCTCCCCTAATATGTGCGGGCCAGTAGTTGCAGCCGTGTCAGATGGAGTCTCTGAGTGGCAGGAGGAGGGTTGTCTGTGGGTTTAACTGTAAAGTAGTGATGCTGAGCTAATCAGTGGCACATGCAAATGATGGAGTGCCAGGACTGCGGTTCCAGGGCATGTCTGCATACACACATGCTGACTCCCCAATTTCAACTTTCTGAGTGCAAAAGGAATTGCAAATCTGCAATGGCCAACAACAGCCACTAGGTGGCATTTTGTGTAGGCTATCTCAGTGCTTCTCCAGTTCTGTCAGTCTGCGCCTGGTGTTGCCACTCTTGGTAATTTTTCACCAATAGTTCTACTTTTGAAAGGCCTCGGTGACAAAAATTCGTGGCGACTTTTTGGGCTACCACTTACTTTCTTGTGGCAAAATTTGGGAGATTTTTCTGGAGATCTCTGTGGCTCCCCAGTCCCTGTCTCTGCACTGCCACCTGGTGGCTGTTCAAATGAGCAGCCACTGAGATGCATGCGCTGCTGGACCAACTCCACATCTCCCAGCCAGCAGAAGCCACATGGCAAATGCACCCTTGGAACAGAGCCCTGCTGGCTGCGGCAAAGCAGAGCTTCCTGTTGGCCACAGGATGTATCCAGTCGGATGCGGAGGCAGCCAGTATGGAGGTGGGGGCAGGCTATAATAAACCTGGAAGCAGCCCAGTGAGTAGCAGCTGCTGCTGGGCCCACTTTGTAGGGAAGAAAGGCCCTGCCGGCCCCACCTCCCTTTCTGGCCCCCAGCCATCTTCACATCTGGGTTCACTCTGCAGACTTCCAGGCAGGGCTGCGCAGATCACTGATGGTCCAAAGAACGTGGTTGGAGAACGACTGAGCTGGCGTATCTACTTGTATGTGAGCCAATAAATGTATACCTAAGTTGTGAGACCACTTTTGTAGCAGATCTATGATTTCCCCCCAGCTCCTCATGCCTTGTCGGGCTTCCAGCATAAAGTACTGTACAACAACTGGACTTCCTTGGCGGGGCTGCAGGTCTTCAGTAGCCCTCTGGGCCTGCCCTTATTCATAAAAAAAGACAGTTTAGAGATGGGTCACTGGGCTTTAAGGACTTCATTGAAATGAGCAGGGGCTGCATATGTATGAGGTTGGCTTATAGGCAGTGCCAGCTTCAATATGACTTTATAGGGCACATTATGGGTGCAGTTTGATGCCCATGCTGGATGGCATTGCCAGGCAGCAGCACCTCTGAGCTCTTAACTGCTTTGAGGAGTTTGCACAGAATTGATTCCCGTGGAGCTGGTGAAGTAACCGACAGAGGGGCTGGGAGACCCGAATGGTGCATCTGGTCTCTGCAATCGGGCACATTCTGCTCTCCCAAGCACGGTTCTTATTTTAGTGCCTCCTCTTCTTGGGATAAGATAACGGGGGCTATGGAGATGACGGCTGTCTTCATCTCCTTGAAGCATTAGAAGATATTGGTGAGTGGAGGTGAGCGTCCCTGCTGCGGGTCAGATATAATAACCCATAGCACTGTGCTGGGATGATTACATCCAACCAGTATCTGTACACAGGTGGAATGTTGTTCTCTTGTATGCACTTGCTCTTCCCATGTGAAGTTTCATGCTAATACTACCATCCTCCCGGGCCAAGCTTTCTTGAGAAAGCTTTTGTTTAAACAAACAAAAGGAAATATTTTTTTCACAGAATGCACAGTCAACCTGTGGAACTCTTTGCCAGAGGATGTTGTGAAGGCCAAGACTATAACAGGGTTCAAAAAAGAACTAGATAAGTTCATGGAGGATATGTCCATCAGTGGCTATTACCCAGGATGGGCAGGGATGGTGTCCCTAGCCTCTGTTTGCCAGAAGCTGGGACTGGGCCACCAGGAATGGATCACTTGATGATTCCCTGTTCTGTTCATTCCTTCTGGGGCACCTGGCACTGGCCACTGTCGGAGGAGAGGGTACTGGGCTAGATGGACCTTTGGTCTGACCCAGTAGGGCCGTTCTTATGTAAAGCTCTGTTCGGGCTCCAGCTGTTAAGAGCCCTGAGGCTAATGCTCTCTCCTCTTTGCCCCACCCACCAACTCCACATCTGTGCAGGGCCATCCTGGTGGTGCTCCTGCCATGGAGGGAACTGATGGACTAAGTCCAGGATTCACACTCTGTTAGTCCGCGGTGTGGAATTGCCAGTTGCTAAGTGCCCTGTTCTGAGCTGCTGGGGAGCACAGACTTCCCGGCTGCCAAGCACTCATGCTCTCTCTACCCAGGACTCATCAACTATAGTGATCCCGCTCTCTACCATGCATCTTCTTGACGGGTGCTCAGCGCCCCGGCAGTCTGTGACCTCGCTTGATTGTGTTTGCCCAGATCCTCCAAGTCTATGTCTCAGGTGGACCTTTTGTTCATTGGCTTCTCCAAGTCTGCCCAGGGTATGGAAGATGCATCACTTTTGAAGAACAGAAGGACCATTCTGATCAATCTCGCCTGACTTCCTGTGTAGGCTATGGGCGTCACCTGCTTACTCCTGCATCGGGCCCAACAGCTTGTGACCGAACTGGAGCATGTCTAGATGGAACGCTGAATACCACGGTCCCTTACGAAGTAACAGCGTTCTGTTCGAAAGTGGCCAGAATCCACTCCTACTATACCTGCTATTCCAGTCTGTATCCCCACAGTGATCACCTCGTTTTTCAAGGAGGTGACGCTAGATTGCCAAGCTCTGGAACATCCGGTACATTTCACATTAGTTAATGGGGGTGACATTCTTTTCCAATCTCAGGATCCTGAAGTGTCCTCCTCTGGGGGCTGGACTCCTTCCCAGCAGGTGGAGGCAGCCACAGGCAGAAGAGATGGGCCTGACATTGTGGCAAACCCTCCCTGCAGTCAGCCACTCCAACGCTGGTTCCCTTTGTGAGGCTTGTTTACTGAAGGTGAATTCCTCGAGCATACAGAGGGTGTGGGGGGGGGGGGTGGGTGCTGCAGGAAGAAACATTGCTAGGCAAAACTAGGGCGTGTGCTACAGGACGCTCTGGGGCCGGGGCCGGAACCTCAGAGCTGTGGTAAGAAGAAAACCTGGTCTCAGACATCAGGTTGTGGAAGGGGAGTGAGAGGTGTACACTAGGACAATCAATATGGTAACTTTGATCTCATCACATAATGATACTTGCCTGCCGTTGCAAAGCAGTGTAACAGGGCACTGGTCCCTTTAAGGGCCAGAGGCAATGGGGAACAGCCAGCCCTTTTCTGGCCTGGTGAGGATTCCCATGTAGGGATGGTGAAGAAGATCCCCAGCTCCATGAGGGAGCCTGGGACCAGGAGAGGACTGGGTGTGCACTGTCCCATGGCTGCAGCAGAAGCTGAGAAAGGGAAAGCAGGCTCTGTGCACACCCCGGGCTGGGGAAGCTCGAGCCATTCAGCCAGAGAGCCCCACCATCCAGTTTGGGAACAGGGTTATTTCTTTGTTATTGTTACACATTTCCGGGTTTTTTTATTTGCACTGAAGAATAAACAGGGCCCTGCGGACAGGGCATAGACTGAACTGAGCGTGGCCGATTGTTTGTCCCAGGCTGGTGATCAGGTCCACGAGCACTTTGAGATCTACTTATGGAGAGCAGAATAGGCCAGTGAGGTGTCGTCGTTGTTACTTCCTGTGACGCCTTCCATCTGAGGACCCCAAAGCACCAGCCAGGCTCCATTGCCCATGAGTTAAATTGTCAAGCAAGCATCTTTGCCCTTTCTCCCATGCTGCCCCATATACCTGGGAGGAGCTCCCTGTAAATATCCCCAAAGCTTCCTGTAGTGGGGCGGCTGTTGCATGCTCTGAGAAACCTGTCATGCCGTCGGCCCTTTGATGTCTTCATTTGATTCATGCTATGTGGTAGGTCCTCCCTGAGCTTTACACCTCCATTACACAATTCAGCAATGCTGGGTGGGAATGACTTATTTGTGCTGGAAATGGCCCACCTTGATTATCATACACATTGTAAAGAGAAAAGGAGTACTTGTGGCACCTTAGAGACTAACCAATTTATTTGAGCATGAGCTTTCGTGAGCTACAGCTCACTTCATCAGATGCATACCGTGGAAACTGCAGCAGACTTTATATATACACAGAGAATATGAAACAATACCTCCTCCCACCCCACTGTCCTGCTGGTAATAGCTTATCTAAGGAGGTATTGTTTCATATTCTCTGTGTATATATAAAGTCTGCTGCAGTTTCCACGGTATGCATCTGATGAAGTGAGCTGTAGCTCACGAAAGCTCATGCTCAAATAAATTGGTTAGTCTCTAAGGTGCCACAAGTACTCCTTTTCTTTTTGCGAATACAGACTAACACGGCTGTTACTCTGAAACCTGTCATTGTAAAGAGAGTGGTCACTTTGGATGGGCTGTTACCAGCAGAAGAGTGAATTTGTGTGGGGGAGGGGGGAGGGGGCGGAGGGTGAGAAAACCTGGATTTGTGCTGGAAATGGCCCAACTTGATTATCATACACATTGTAAGGAGAGTGATCACTTTAGATAAGCTATTACCAGCAGGAGAGTGGGGTGGGAGGAGGTATTGTTTCATGGTCTCTGTGTATATAATGTCTTCTGCAGTTTCCACAGTATGCATCCGATGAAGTGAGCTGTAATTCACGAAAGCTCATGCTCAAATAAATTGGTTAGTCTCTAAGGTGCCACAAGTACTCCTTTTCTTTTTACCAATAAGGGAGTCCGTAATTTAAATGCAAAGAGCTGTCTAGGAAAGATGTTGCTTAGATCTTTCACAATGCAAAAGGCCAGGCAACTGAAATATGCTGAAGAAGTCTATTTGTTCGGATACCCAGAAACGCTGAAAGGAAGTGGTTAATGTCAGTTTTGGGTTAATTAGCAAACATTCCAAGGACTTTAACTTAATTTCAAGGTTAGAAGTTCCCTGAAGCTGTGTGTAAAGAGAGGACAATGGCTGAGCCTCCTTTGAAATGAGCAAAAGCAAACTCTGTAGATTGCAAAGGAGTTATTGGAGAAGATGTATCTGCCTCATGGGTCACTATATAGCGCAGCAGGAAAGCGGGGTTAATAATATTGTGCCTTTGCCCTAGCTTCAGAAGACGACTCTTGTGGCCTGAGCTGATGCATATATCTCTAGTGCAGTGGCAAAACACACATCTTTTGCAAATTCTGACACTTTCCTATAGGCTGGGGGTGTAGAGCTGAGGGCTTCCCTTGGGCGCACACCATCGTTTTGGGAGGCATCAAATCCCAGATGTATTGTGGCTCTGCCGATCTATTAGCAAATCCAACAGCCTCTACCCTGTAGCCAGCCTTCCTGGTAAACCCTGCGACATTCTGTAATGAAAGCCCAGGTTCTCAGATACATCTGTGTGCTGGTTGGGGCTTCCTTTTCCGGATCCTTTGTCTATCTTGTCTGCTTAAACTGTAAGCTGTTCAAGGCCAGAGGTGTCTTACGGTGTGTGAGGTGAGAGGGGGTGTTGCATGCAGCAGAATAGGGATCTGATCTTAACTGGGGCCTCTTGGCCCTATTTCCTACTGGAATAAAAACGAGACATCTGGGAGGGGGAACTCTGCAAACGAGCTTCCCAATCCCACGGCCAGCAGAGATAGCTCAGCTGTCGGCAGCGTGTAGAACAGTTTGGGGTGCGAGTGGGCAGCTGGGGATTTGGATGGTGCTCCGGACACGCTCTTTTCCTCCCTGGCCATGGCCCCACGTCCAGTGCCACCAAGAGAGTGGTGCAGGAGCTGGCTTCATTAGCTTTCCCTCACCGAGGAATCCCACCAAACCAGGAAAACCCCAGCTGGGTAGATCCACTGGCTTTAGAGCCGCATCCCAGTAAAAAATGAGGCTACTTGAGGGACGTTCTTTGTGTCCATAACTGTGCACTGAAAAGGCAGCTTGTTTTCCTGTGTGTCCTCTTTTTGGTGTAAAAAGCCAGCGAGCTCTTCGTTTGCCTGCGGTCTGCACTGCAGCCTGGTCAATAGCACCGAGGTGACCAGTGGCAGAGCGCGTGCTTCGTCCACGGTCGCAGCTGAGGGCAAGCTAAGTGCAAGTCCAGTGCCAAGGACCAGCTGAGCTCAGTATCTGGGCTGCAACCTTAGCGTCTGCACCCAGGCTGCACAGAGAGTTCCAGAGGTTAAGCCCAGAAGGGACCATGAGATTTTCTACTCTGACCTCCCGTCCAGTTACCCTGGAATTGAGCCCCATCACTTGGGGTCACGAATCTGTCCATGGTAGAGCGCCCCCTCCAGGAGCAACACGCGGAGCTCATACATGAGTCCAATTATCCCCCACCCTAACAGGAGTTATGGGGCATCTTTCTAGCAGGCTAGCGCTCGACCTTCTGGCCAAGGCCTCTGGGGCCACGTCCCCCCTCGGGGTCCCAGGCGAAACCACAGAATCACCTGCAGTTAGGAAACGGGGCTCAATCAAAAAAAGGAAAAGAACAACCTGTCAGCAACTCCCTCCAGGATATGGGCCCTTCTGACTCCAGAGAGTCCTGGGAGTGTCACTGTCCATGTCAGAGTCCACTGGGGAACTCTGACTCCTCTTTCCCCTTCTGCTCCGGGTCCTGCACCCTCCTCCTGTGAGGGCAGGGCCTCGGAAGGCTGCCAGCCCTCTCTTCAGAGCTGGAGAGACTCAACAGTCTGGTCCCTCCTCAGGGTTGCCCAGATCTCCTTTTAATGCTTTCTCCAGATTTGCAAGGGCAAAGGGGCAGGGCCATCCTGGCCCCACGCTGCTCCTTAACCCTTCCATGCTGGTGCGGAGGTGATGTACCCCAGCACACTTGCATTTGACTAAAGCATCTCTTCCAGCAAGGCTGGACGGTCTTGAGTTAAAGCCATCAAGCGATGGAAAATCCACCACATCCCTTACAAGTCTGTTCCAGGTTTCAGAGTAACAGCCGTATTAGTCTGTATTCGCAAAAAGAAAAGGAGTACTTGTGGCACCTTAGAGACTAACCAATTTATTTGAGCATAAGCTTAGTGGCTAAGCACCCTCACTGTTAAAAATGCATGGCCTAAATTCTAGATTGCATTTGTCTGGTGTCAGTGTCCAGCTGCTGGTTGGTGTTCTGCCTTTCTCTGTTAGATTGAAGAGCCTGTTAGTACCTGCTATTCCCTCCCCAGGATGGTACTTAGACAGCATAATGAAGTCACCCCAGAATCATCTTTTTGCAGTTGAACCACATTCAGGACCCCTTGCTAACACCTGTTGTCAGCACTGGGTGACTTTTACAGTGTACTCCAGGAGTAAACTTCACAGGGCAGAGATGCCATGAGCCACCACCCATAGTTACCAGCCTTCTATCCAGCAATAAACTAATCACACACAGAAGTTTTATTCAGGGGCTTACCCCATCAGCTCTATCACTTTATTTGCTCCTGCCCTCATCCTTTAACTCTTTCTATCTCAGTCCCATTCAGCTAGCAAGCTCCCCCAAGGGACACAGCTGTGTCAGTTCTGTGTTTTGCAAAGCACAATACAGTATCCACTCGAGACTTGGCAAATTTGTTTTGCCTAATTTTGAACAGGCTGAAACATGGCTTTGAACTCAAACGCTGACAGGGAGGGTTGGTGGGAAATAGTTTTTTTGTCTCAGGAAAAATTGTTGAGGTTTTCTGGAAATTTTTCCCATTCTGCATGAGGCCGTTCAAAGCTTTTTGACAAACACCAGAGAGAGAAATCACATCCACCCGAGAAAATCAGACACCGTAGGCACTTGAGCCCAGGTGTCCCTCATCTCAGGTGAGTGCTCAGGTGTGGAGGTGTGAAGAATCAGCATTTTCCAAGAAAAACACCATTTTGTCGAAACTCCTCAACTATCTCTGCTGTTAGATTTGTGTTCCACTGGGGGAGACGTTACAACAGGAGTTGGGTGGCTGAGATCAGCATGCAAAGTGGATGAATAAGTGAGCAGAGTAAAAAACGATAAATTAAACTCAGGGAAAAAAGCATAGAAGAGAGATGATGCTAATGAAAAAAATAAACATATTCTCTTCCCATAGACAGGGCACCCATTCTTGCTCACCTAGCCTTTGAGTGTGTTCTTAAGTCCTTAATACACAGCAGAGTCTTCCCTGTAGGAAGAAAGATTTTTCTTTTTAAATTGACTCGCCTTTGGGAGGAGCCTTTGGTTCAGAGACAGGAAAAACAAGCTTGCAAACTTCACTTTGTTTTGCAGCCCAACCCTAAATAGTCCCACAAGGATCTCCTGTTCCTAGTCACACACCTGCTAAGTGAAATTAACACAGAACAGAGCACGATGCAGTGACTGCATTCCTATCCTCTGATCAGAGGAAGGTGCAGAGAAGCCCAAGACCCTGGGTTATATCTCTGACAAGTGCTTGAAACAATGCCCATTCAGTGAATCGTTAGAGTAAACAAGTGTCCAGGCTAACGACTGCAAGAGATGCCACAGAAATAAACGGAAACAAAATCTGAGGGCTCATCCTGTGATTTTCCACATATGGTATGCTAATTGCTACCAACTGGTGCAAATTGCTGCTTGCCTTTTCTATGTCTGAGGTTGGCTTTCATGCAGCTCTGCCATTTGCTGTACACTGACTGCTGAATGTAGCCTGTGTTCCTCATTTATTCCCCGGCAAATGCTGTCCCCTTGAACATACTCTCTAGAAAGGGGGATGATTGGGAAGTTCTGTATGTTGTCATCAAAGAAGGACCTAAGTAAATAAATAGATACAACATAACATTGATTTTTGTGTGGTGGGAGAGACCGGTGATTTTGTTTTTGCAGAACTTCTCAGGTGGCTTCGGATTCATCAGACCAGGTTTTCTTCTCTTATAATCAAAACTAGATTTGTTTTGGATCCAGGTCTGGTGCTATCCTAATCTTCACAGATTTCAGGAGTGTGAGGGGGTGTATGCCCCATGCAGGCAAGGAAAGGGCAAATGTGCGACAGAGAAGGAGACCAGTGAGCATACCAGGCTGCACCTGAAGGGTGGGCCAGGCTTAAGGATGAGGAAGTGCAGCTGGGGTAGGGCTAGGAGAGGACTGTACATAAGGGAGTTTTTTAGATTAGAAGGGGACTGTAGGTAGCGAGCGAGGAACGTTGCAGTCACTTTCTGGGACTAGAGAGGTTGGGGTGAGCTGGCCCTGGGATCTTCTCTGGAACAGGGAAGTCTGGTAAGTGGCCTGGAGTGCTACAGAGCAGCCACCGGAGGGATACAGGCTCTGGTGGGAAGCTCAAAGGAGAGAAACTGGGGAGGCTATTGAGAGGGATGTAATGTCAGGTCCAAGGAGGGCAGAAGTGGGTTTATCGCTGGCAGTTTGGGAGCTTGTTACGGGATTCCAAGGGAAAGTCCTGCGAGTCCAGGCCCCTGACAAAAGGGTCAACCTCCACAGCTGAGTAGGAAAAAGTCCAGGGAGCTGCATGGAACAGTCCTTGGCTGCTGGTTACAGGATCCCTGGGCTGGAGCCCAGCAGTGTGGTTGGGCCTGGGTTCTCCTACTAGCCAGCAGCAAGATGGCATGTGTCCAGAGAAGGGGACAAGAATGACAGAGACCCGACAGAAGGGTGTGAGGACAACAGGACCTGGAGTTGAGACTGAAGACCTTGTGCTGGGGACTTTTGGACTTTATGATCCCAGAGGGGTGGGAACAAATTGTCGCCTGACCGGCGGGCTGAGTTACAGGAAGACAGACCCCTGCAGAACCAGACCCGCCATCAGCAGGGGGTGCTGGAGTGGTAGAGCTGCTACACCACGTCTGGCCACAAGGAGGTGCTGCAGCTGAGAGTCCACTCTTTCACAAGAAGGTTTGGACAATGGTCTTGGCACGTGTTGAGCAGAAGTATTGTCCATAGTGGTTAAATTACAGGACTGAGCTAACGGAGCTTCTGTTCCCAGCTTTTCCACAATCCAGGGTGGCCTAGGTCAGGCCATCCCTTCTTTCTGTGTTGGAAATAGGAATAACATGTACTCTCCTCAAAGGGAGGGTTGTGAGACCTACCTCATATTTACAGAGCACTTTGAGATCTTTTGGATGAAAGCTGCGACAAACAAGTAAGGTGATGTTATTGTGTTAATGTCATTTACTAACGCAGCTCAATGATATTTTGAAGGCCATAGATATGGAAAAGCATGGAGGTTTAAACATTCATTTGGTTTTGCCCAGTTGGCATGTGCTTGCATTTCATTTAGCAGTAATACAAAAGATTTGATCAGATGTTCTGGTGGTTCTGTCTTGCTTGATTTTTAGGTGGCGAAATGTCTAACAGTGAGCACAACCAAGAGTTCCAGATGGTGGAGCAAATGGAAGAGTTGGGCGAAAGAAAAGCTGGCAATGGAAAAGCTCCAGAGTCCCACCCAAGTGGAGGCATGGGGTCCCTCTCTCTGACTTCTGAGTCTACTCCCTTCCCAAATTCTTACGCCAACCAGTATGCCATGAGGAAATTCTTTGTTACAAGGGTAAGCAAACCCCACCCCTGTTTGTGTCCCTTAGTTAACAGATTGCCCACAGAATGGCTTGGCTCCTGGGTTCTCCTCCTGGATATTCAGTCCCCGAATTGCCAAGAGAATCTGGAGTGATCTACCCTTATGTGGCTAGGAGTCTATGATTTAGGTTCGTTGGGGGAAAAAACCTGCATGTGGGTCTAGTCTCCTTCGGGCATGCATGATTTCCACCGGGAACTCCCACAAATCATAAGCTGTGCTCACTATCTTCCCTGCACATGAGCATGAGGTATAGGTCAAACCTGGACTCCCTAATGTTTGGAGGGTATGGTATGGAGTGCAATTTGACGTAACCAACTCTGTGACATTCCCAAGGATAACTGAGAAGTAATAGCTTATGAGAGGGCTTTATCCAATCAAAGGCCGTGTCTAATGTGGGAATTTGCCTCAGTTCCATCAGTCAGCGGCCAGAACTCCTTGCAGACAAACCCACAATTTGTACCAAGGTAGCTAGTCCCCTCTCTGAACCCTGGGTAACCTGCATTGGTGTAAATCATGGCTTTGCTTTTCTATGCTTGAAATTTGCATTGGTGAAGCTACTCCTTTTGCTAGCCACTGATGGGCTGGAAAGGGAGTAAATTCCCAAAGGAGAGAAGGCCTCCATCAAAATTTATTGTATTTGTGGAGGGCCCAGCAGCCTTGAGTCTAGGAATCCACCAAGGCTCAACAGAAGCGTCTGAAAATTATCATTCACTGATGCAGGCAGCATCAACTAAAGCACCTGACAAGCCCTTTCCTTAATGTTAGTATATACAAAGTCTGATTGCGCACGCAGTCTGTGGAATATATTTCCTCGGCTGTCTCTGATCCACTGTTTTAACGCATTTCCTATTAGGCTCTGATCCTAAGCAGCTCCTGGAGATGCTGAGCGCTTTAAGCTCCCACTGGGCTTAATTGAGCCCTTAATTCTTGCACCTATTTAATGCAGAGTCTTCCTGGATGGAAAAGCAGCACTCAGGGCTAATAACTGGAGCTATGCTGTGGGTAGAATCATTGTTTCAGTGGCGGAGACTGCTGATCCAAAGCAGTGTCTTACAAAAGGAACAATACTTCATCTTCCCTGACTATGTATTTATAAGCTCCCCTCAGATTGCTATCCACGAGCTATCATACCCGAAAGCCGGAAGGGGAGGGGAGAAATTCTCTCTAAATTTAAACTTAAGAATGTAAATTATATGCAGATGAAAGGAGCTCAAACCATTTGATCGTTTACTATTTAATGAACGGTTCCCTGTTGCCTTTTTATAGCTTGCAGTCTCCTGTAGGCAGCAAGTTTCTAGTAAGCAGGCTCCGGGCATCCCCTGGTGTTCTGAGACACAGCTGCCTGTATGACACTGGTTTGGCTCATATCGACTCCAAGTCTCCCTGCATGCTATCACCCCCCTGCCCCACAGAGGTCTGAATCAGGCACGGTGCTGCCTGTGGGAGCATCTCCCTGGTTGGAAATCAAGGCGGCTCATAGAGCGAGTTGGCTTTTCATGCTGCCATCCGGAGCAGGCCTTTCTTTCAGAATAACGCAGATGCTCTAAGGCTCCCTAGAATGCAGATGGTCTAAGCCTCCCTGGTCATAAGGCCAATGCTTAATTGGCTTGCCAGGGCTTAGCCCCGGCACCTCTGGGCCCGGCAGTTCAGAGCCCCGGCACCTCTGGGCCCGGCAGTTCAGAGTCCCGGCACCTCTGGGCTGACTGCATCCACTATGCATGTAAAGAAGTGGCTTGAGCCCCGGCACGTCTTTTGTTACAAATTAAGCACTGGCTGAGGCTATGGCCTTATTTAAGGGCATGGTCCGTGGCACATTTAAAGATTCCCATTGACTTCACTGGGCTTTGGATCAGATCCTTGAAGCCTGATCCTGGAAAGCGACTTCAGGGGTGTGAGGGCGCCGAGCACCTTTACAGATAATGCGCTTTCAGTAGAAGGACCAGCTGGCTTTGCCAGTCAAACTCAGTTGCATCAGACCCATAGGTGCTGTCGTTATGGGTTGCCGGGAGTGTGCTTGACCCCAGGCCCTGCCCCCACTCCACCCCTTCCCCCAAGCCCCCAGCCCCGCCCCACCTCTTCCCGCCCCCCTCCGTTCCTTCCCCCAAGTGTGCCCGCCCAGCCCCTGCTCCTCGCCCTCCCTCCAGTGCCTTCTGCACACCGCTGAACAGCTGCTTGCGGCATGCAGGAGGTGCTGCGGGGAGGGAGAGGAGCTGATCAGGTAGCTGCCCCGAGGGTGCTGAGCACCCACTTTTTTTCCCCCCGGGTGCTCTAGCCCCAGAGCACCCACGGAGCTGGCCCCTACGATCAGCTCCCCTGTCCTCTCTGGTCCCCTGTGCTGCTGTCTTTCCAAAGTAACAGCAGCCCTGCAGAGCTAGGCGACCAGTACTGTGGAAAAGGTCTCTTAGGAAAGGTGAAACCATGTGAGGCTCTCCTGGTTGTGCGTGATGCACAGCTAAGGTTTGCTGACGCTCAGGGACTTTTCAAGTGGACCAGGGCTGGTTTATGGGCTTACATTGAAACCAAGTGAAAGTGGCATTTTCCTGTTCATTTTGAAGAAGAGAAGAGGGAACTCGTGTTGTGAGTTTCAGTTTGAGGCCTCGCAAGCCCAGTCATGAAATACCACGTCTTTACCACCTTCCTCCCTTTCTGTTGTGTTCCTATCACAAATATAAAAGACCCATGTCATACAGGTCGGATGTGATCTTGTTTACACCAGTGTAAATGTGAAGTACCTCCAGTGAAGTCAGTGGAATCCCACAGACAGACAGACACATACACCCACAAGCCAACGAACAGACGGAAATGTGTGGTACTTCCATAACCAATGGAAGGCCTTTGCATTAACCCGTGAGACCGCCCCAACACCAGCTGCCATCTTGGATTCCCTCCACACACATCCTGGTCATTACTTTGGTAGTTTTGAAAGCTCTGTTCTTGTTTGAACAATATTCTGTTTCTTTGGAGCTGGTATAGTTGTCACCTCATGATGAACCCTGTAACAGCTGGACAATCCTCATGATGAACCCTCTAACAGCTGGACAATAAGGATGTCACAATTAGCTTGTGTATATAAAATGAACCCCCACCCCCTGGAAGGCAGACAGAGGGCAGATGACTGAGTCATTTCCAAATAAAAAACATGTTTTGAATAGATCCCCTAGTTCTGAGGCTTGAGACGTGGATACTTTTCTTTGAAGGGGACACCTGTATGCACTTAGCGTTGCTCCAACGACGTGGATTAGAATAAGAGGAGCGTGTGTGTTTGAGCTGTAATTTCTTTCCGTCATGTTTATCTTACTATTCTTTTCTGATGTTCCCTCTTTCTAGCCAGGAGCATTTGACCAAGCCATAGAAGATCTAAAAATCCACGTGGTCAGGAATTCGGGGGAAACTGCTCAGAGCTTCTGGCTTTTGACCGAGTGAGTAGTCATGACATATGGGGCACTGGCGGAGGTGGTGGCTTTGTTATGGGCTGCTAGAAGTAAAGCAAGAATGGGAGGGAAGGGGTGTCACATAGCGGCACTGGGTTAAGCTCTCTGGGTTCTGCTTTTAGAAGTGAGTGCATAGATACATCAGCAGTAGCATGACTTCCTGTTGAAAGGGAGACTGTAGGGAGAGGAATTCCAGGCATGAACAAAGCAGGCCTATGCCTCCAGTGTAGTGCTATAAAGAGTTGTGTAGAATCTCTTAATATTGATGATCCTTTTGTTAGTGGTTTGTAAATCATGCTGACAGTAAGTTCTGCGTAAGTGTCATTTATTATACTGGCAACAGTGTGTAGAGCACTGGACTGGGACTCAGGAGACCTGCATTCAGTTCCTGGACTGTCACAGCCTGCTGGGTGACCTTGGGCAGGTAACTGTCCTGCTCTGTGCCTCAGTTTTCCCATCTGTGTTTTCTCATCTCAGTTTTCCCATCTGCCCTCCTTTGGTAAAGCGCTTTGAGATCTGCAGATGAAAAGTGCTAGATAAGAGATAGGTGGTGGTGGTGTCTTCGTCAGACCAAAGAAGAGAGACCATGTTAATGTAAATATAACTGTTAATTCTGGGGTCATCTGAGCCTCTTTTGTGATTTTGTAAGAGCTAGTGCAGGGAGGGGGAGACTGAATCATCGCTGATCTTGCTGCAAAGGTCTCTGTTAGCAGCTTCTTTTAAGGAAACTGAAACTTGGATATTGCCCCCTCTGCTATGTTTATTTCTAGTTAAAAGGATCCCAGCAGCGGCAAATGACAAATCCTCAGTCTCACAGACGACACGTCATTCGAGCCCGGGAGCGGATATGTTCTGCAGTTAAGGATCTTTGCAGGTGGCACCCTGGGTTTAGCCGAGATGAGAACAGCATTTAATGTGGCTCCTGACATAATTGAGCGATTTCGAAAGTACAGAGAAAGAGGCTGGTAGGACCAGGGTTACGTAGGCGGATTTGACAGCCATTACGGCAAAATTTAGAGGTCCCAAATCAGGATCAGAGCTCTGTTGTGCTGGGTGCTCCACATACACACGGTACAGTCTATCCTCCAAAGAACTTCCAGCCTAAATAGACATGACAAAGAGTGGCTGAAAGGGAGCAGTATTTATCCCCATTTTACAGACTGGAAACTGAGTCACAGGGCAGGTTGCATAGGGCGGTTACACAGGAATTCTGGGTTGGAACCAGGAATTGCACTCCTGAGTCCCTTCAGCACGGGACCATCCTCCCTCTTCAATCCCCTCCCTCTCTCCTCACCCTCTGTGCAAAAAAACCCCAAAAAAATGGTTTATAGGACAAAATGAACCAGCCCAAGAATCTGCATCTCAATAGCGGAGATGGACTGGTAGTTAGGAGCCCTGGGGCAACCTTCCATAGTCTAAAACCTCTTGTGTATTGGTAACGATAGTGAAATGACCTTTTAATGACGGGGTAAATACTGCTGTGGTGGTGTGTGTACATGGCAAATGCGGCAGATTGCTTGGCAATCCGTGGTTAAGGGCATGGTTACTTGCACTAATGATTCCATGCTGTGGTCCTGTGACCTGGCTGGCAAGTAGCTCGTCAAGCCTGCCTGTGCTCAACTGTTGGAGTTAGGGAGCCCGTTTAGCAGGGCTGCTGTTTGCTTTGGCCTCTCCAGGAGCTTGTATATATTTGCTATGTTTTTAAAAGCTCCAACCCTCCAAGGGAGGGTTTGCACAGACCAGCTGCGATGCGAGTTGCTCTTCTCTGTGTGAAGCCCGCTCGGTCAGGGAGGATGTCAGACAGGCTGGCTCATCCTGTGTGATGAGGCCGCTGGGAGGGGCGGTTGCCGTCGTCCAGATACAGTATTTTGTTGCTGATTGTGAAGATGTGTCAGTGAGCTTCTCTTACGCTACTTCAGCAGCACTGGGGCTGGCAGGTGCGTGAGATTTAAAGGCACCCCACATCCATTCCTTCTAAAGGCAGGCCGAAATATCCCAGCCCTCAGTCTCTGAATTTCTGCCTGCTGGCGTTGAAAGCTGCCTACTGCACACGGATTCCCAGCGTGCATTAAAATGCGTGGCAACCGGGTACCACTAGAACAATTTCCCCAAGGTCGTGGTGGACCCTCCATCACTGGCAATGTTTAAATCACGATGGGATGTTTTTCTAAAGGATCTGCAGTGGGACTATTTTGGGGATGTCCTATGTCCTGTGTTACACCTGAGGTCTCACTAGACGATCACAATGGTCCCTTCTGGCCTTGGAATCTCTGAATCTTTTAGGTGGCTGTGGAAATGCCAGCCCTAGTTTATATTTAATCCCCTGAATTTCTACAGGGCAGTTTATCCTGATGGGTCAAAGGCACTTTACAAGCGTGGGACCTGATCTTGCATGAGGGTTTGCAGGGCTGGGGCCTTAGCGCATTCAAAACCAAGCACATGTTCTTTCTCGATTTGTTTCCAGCTGTCCAAGGTGAGACTTTGGGTAAAACTTTCAAGAGTCCAAATCCCATTTTCAAAAATCACCTGGGCACTAAGACCTGCTGCCCTTCAATGAGATTTAGGCTCCTAAATGCCCGTCACTTTTGAAAATGGGACTTAGGTTCCCAAGTCACTTAGGACCTTTTGAAAAGCATGTCCTCCCTTTCAGAAAAAAGCTAACACCAAGAACCAAAACCCTTTTTTTTCTAGCTGAATCTATGTAAGTCCTTAATCAGACCATTGAAGGATTTGTCCAATGACCCCTGGACTTTGCAGTGTTGCCGTACCCCGTGTGTACCTCGTCCAGTGCACTAAATGCCCCACTAACAACGACGTGGGTGAAAGAAGACAATTCTATGCTCTTGAATGAGCTCACACAGGAAAATAATGAAAGACAAAAACACCACATCGCCCGGGGGGAACACTTTGTGCAACAGATCACTACATATGTGACCTATCAGTCCTCATCCTCAAAGGAAACCCGCACAATACCTTCAAAAGACAAGCTTGGGAGCTTAAATTCATAACGTAGCTAGACACTAAAAATCTGGACCGAACAGAGACGCTGGATTTATGGCTCATTACAACACTCTGTAACCCAATAACCTTCCCTCCCCCTTTTTTGTCCTATGACAAAAGTTATAAATTTTGCAAACAATACCAAGATGGGAGGAGTTGCAAGTGCTTTTGAGGATAGCATTAAAATTCAAAATGATCTGGACAAACTGGAGAAATGGTCTGAAGTAAACTGGATGAAATTCAATAAAGACAAATGCAAAGTACTCCACTTAGGAAGGAACAATCAGTTGCACACATATAAAATAGGAAATGACTGCCTAGAAAGCAGTACTGTGGAAAGGGATCTGGGGTCATAGTGGACCACAAGCTAAATATGAGTCAACAGTGTAACGCTGTTGCAAAAAAAGCGAACATCATTCTGGGATGTATTAGCTGGAGTGTTGTAAGCAAGGCATGTGAAGTAATTCTTTTGCTCTTCTGATTAGGCCTCAGTTGGAGTATTGTGTCCAGTTCTGGATGCCACATTTCAGGAAAGATGTGGACAAGCTGGAGAGAGTCCAGAGAAGAGCAACAAAAATGATTAAAGGTCCTGAAAAAATGACCTATGAGGGAAGATTGAAAAAATTGGGTTTGTTAGAGAAGACTGAGAGGGGACATAACAGTTTTCAAGTACATAAAAGGTTGTTACATGGAGGAGGGAGAAGAATTGTTTTTCTTAACCTCTGAGGATAGGACAAGAAGCAATGGGCTTAAATTGCAGCAAGGGAGGTTTAGGCTGGACATCAGGAAAAACTTCCTAACTGTCAGGGTGGTTAAGCCCTGGAATAAATTGCCTAGTGAGGTTGTGGAATCTCCATCATTGGAGATTTTTAAGGGCAGGTTAGACTAACACCTGTCAGGGATGATCTAGATAATACTTAGTCCTGCTGTGAGTGCAGGGGACTAGACTCGATGACCTCTCGAGGTCCCTTCCAGTCCTACGAGTCTATGGCTGCAGGGATGTTAGTTGGCCACTTCACCTTGTTAACTACTCATGCAGTGCTTCTCAATCAGGGGTACACGTACCCCTGGGGGTACACAGAGCTCTTCCAGGGGGCACATCGACTCATCTAGAGATTTGCCTAGTTTTACAACAGGCTCCATTAAAAGCACTAGCGAAGTCAGCTAGCTAAAATTTCCTACAGACAATGACTTGTTTCTACGGCTCTGTATACTATCCACTGACATGCAGGTACAGTATTTATATTCCAATTGGTTTATTTTATAGTTATGTGGTAAAACTGGGGAAGTCAGCAACTTTTCAGTAACAGAGTGCTGTGACTCTTTTGTATTTTTATGTCTGATTTGTAAGCAAGTAGTTTTGAGGTGAGGTGAAACTTGGGCAGGGGGTTGGAGGCCGGGAACAGAAGACAAATCCTGAAAGGGGTACAGTTATCTGGAAAGGTTGAGAGCCACTATGCTAAACAATCTCTTCCATCTTGTATTTAGCCATGACACTCTGAGTACCTTTCCCAGACCAGAAGAAGAGCTGTGTGTAAACTTGAAAGCTTGTCTCTCTCACCAGCAGAAACTGGTCCAATACAAGATACAAGCTCACTCTCCTTGCCTTTCTAATGACCTGGAACTTTGTCATGTCAAGTCTGTTGAGTGCTGTAGTTTGGGGCCCTTTGAGAGCCAGCTCAGCCTTTGGAGTTGGGTTCATGACCACAATTCTGTAGCTTGCAGTATATTTTCGGGGGCTATCCAATATCAGCCACTAGCTTTTTATTTCTGACGTGGCACTGGATCTATTCAGCCCCCACACATGATGTGGGTGTGTCATCTCTCTCCTTCCTGCCCACTGCTGCCAGGATTGCAAAAGGGGCTCACACTCTCCCGTTTCTGAAGCTGAGCGATAGTCCTCTTACATCAATTTACTCCAAGCATGGAGGTTCGTAGGGTAGGCTGAGCTGCTGCACGGTCGCTTTCTCTAGTGCATTGTCCTGCCCTCCCTTTAATTTAGCTCCAGATGTTTCTTATGCCTGAGCCATGGCAGTGATGACGAATGGGTCTCTTCTCTTAGCCCTATGACCCCAGAGTCTGCTGTGCTTTCCCATCCAGACGCTTTCGCTTTTCTGCATCCCTCTGTGATATCACTGAAGTCTCACCAGCCAGCTGTCGGCATTAACCTCCATGCATCAAATCACCCCTTGCCTCCTCTTTTCTGCTCCCTACAACTGGTCAGAGAGAGCAGGGGAGAGCTGTTTTTCTTGCTGCTTAGTTCAGCAGTGCAAGGATTGGGTTTTGCATTTTGACCTTGTTTAGGTGTGTATGTGCAGGCATGCACCCAGGGGAAGGGAATCAGTATCTCTCAGGTACTCTTCATCCTGGAGGAATGTTAGAGGAACTGACCCCTAGATCTGGTGCTTTTGCGCAGCTGACCCACTCTCAAATGCGGCCCGTCGTTAATTAGAGTAAAAAGAAAAGGAGGACTTATGGCACCTTAGAGACTAACCATTGTATTTGAGCACAAGCTTTCGTGAGCTACAGCTCAAATAAATTGGTTAGTCTCTAAGGTGCCACAAGTCCTCCTTTTCTTTTTGCGAATACAGACTAACACGGCTGCTACTCTGAAACCTGTCATTAATTAGCATGGCACTCCTAGGAACAAATCCGTGGCTGCAGGCAGATGGTGTGGATATTGGCTAAACAACAAAACAGAGGCATCGGGCTTGGTCCCAGTCATACTTGGGTTGCAGAAGAATAGCTTTTAGCTGTAGTAACGTTCAGGTTCCTGCTGCTTCTGTAGGCTGCCACTGCTAGAGGATGATATGATCACAATCATGAGCAGGCCTGACGTTACAGCTGGGAGCAGACAGCAGTGACATTCACAGACACTTGTGGGCAGACTGTGTCAGTTAGGGGCTGGCCTCCAGAGGGGTGACGGGGAGACACGCTCCCCATGAGCGGAACGATTGTGCCTCTCACATAACCACACACATACGCTGTCCTCCACACACACAAGGCAGCAAGTAGCTTGCATACCCCCACCCCCTGCTCCTCTTCGTGTTTGAGAGAGACGCCTCCTGCTTTTTTCCATCCATGCAATTGAGCTGCCAGATCCACGTGCTGTGCTTCCCATCTCCCTCTCCTGTCACTGTAGTGGGTAGGTGGTTTGAAGGCTCTGCCAGGGAGTGGGTCACCTGTGCCCACTGTGACTAACTAGACAGCTATGCTGCACATCCCTGTTCCTCCCCCAGCCCATCTCGGTTACTGGTCCCGAGCCCAGAAAGCACTGTCGGTCATGAGAAGTTGCTGACAGCATCTTTCAGCCTGTGGGAAACGCTCCTAGTTCCTCACTATCTGGAGCACTGGAGTTAAGCTGAGCCAAGGCTCTGGATTCCCAACCTGCCCGCGATGGGCTTGCCACCTCCACCTTACTCCCGCATCGACTCCGTTTCGCTCAGGCCACAAAGTGTGCACAGAATAGCTCCCGGGCTGCTGCAGCAGCATCGTGCGCGTTGTCTGCTCTGGGCCTGTCCCTTCTTGCAACAGCCAGGGGCCGTGTGGCTGCTGGATCTGACGCGGGGGGCGGGGATGCACCCCGGTGCAGGGAGGCACTGCTGTATGGCGTAGAGCTGGCATGACACGTTGACATCACCCCCTCGCTGCCCCGGGGCTGTCTTTGTCTGTCTGGGACGTGGCCCAAGGCTGTTGTGCTCCAGCAAACTCTGCCAGCCAACGCGGGCCTGGTGGGGGCGGTCGCAGAATGGCACTACGGTCCCTCCTCACCCGCTACAGCTCAGCACGGCCCAGCGCTGGCCTGGCAGAGGGGCTGGCCCGAGCTTGCCAAGTGCAGTCCACGAGGTGGCCTTAGTATACCGGTCAGTATCGTCCTCCCCCTCCCCTTAACTACTGTGGAAATTGCAAACGCTTCTGACCCTTCAGCAGAGACCATCTCAGGGAACCGGCCAGGTGCACACTGAGCTCTGCCCCGGCGCCCATGTCCCTGCGTTAAAGGCATTCGCTGAGGGCACTGGCCGCCTTTCCTTTGGCAGCCATGGGAGTTGGACTGGCCCTTTCCGGGCCTCTGGAGTGTGTGTTTGGATAACTGAGCAGCGTCTCTATAATAGATCTACAGCCACCCCCATCGACAACTCCTCCGAGTCTGCATCTGGGTATTAGCGCTGTCCTTTCCCCCCAAGAGGCAGTGTCTCTTTGTGGGCCTGTAAGAACACTGTATCTGTGTGGGGCACATGAATCCCCAGGATTTCTCAGCTCCTAATCCCGCCTTGTGGGTGACTGACCTCTCTTTGGCGGTTCCTGGCACCTCACCCCCACACTTGAGTCCCCCACCTCTGTCACCTCCCCTATGGCCATTCCCAGCTCTCCTAGACCAGGGACCGACACAGTGGCCTGCTGGTGCCCTGGTGTGAGACGTGATGGTAATGTCTGGTGTCTGGGCCATGACAGCATCCAGGGAATACCTCCTGTGGCCAGACTGAATTTATAGTGGGTGCGTGGCTCTGATAACAATTAAATGCATAATTTTCCTATGAGTTCCCTATGATGGAAGCATGTGCTCTGAGCTAATGGCTACCCTGGTCTTTATTACATGGTTTCCCAGCGCGGATGAGCATGTAGAGAGATTATGTACAATAGAGACACAGATGTTCATTTTCTAAGGCCAGAAGGGATCATTGTGATCATCTAGTTTGACCTCCTGTGTAATACAGGCCAGAGAACTTCACCCCTTGATATCTTCATTGAGCCCAATAACTTGTAGTGGAGATAGAGTGTATATTTTGAACGGACACCTAATTTTGATTTAACAGTTCCAACTGATGGAGAATACATCACATCCCTCGGTAAGTTGCTATCATAGTTAATTACCCACAGCGTTAAAAATCAGTCTTTAAGCGTCTCACTGTAAAGCCTCAAGCAAATGATTTGTTATATTGGATCAGTTGTCCATCAAGGGCAGTATCTGCTGACCATCAGTGGCCTTTGTCTGAGGCTTAAATACACGTCTTTAAAAGTGGTTCTGGACAGGGCTAGTTATGTAGTTGATAGACCAAAAGCATCTCTGAATTTATTCTGTCAGTTAACCCTGATGAATCAAACATCAGGATTGCCCCACAGGGGGGAGAAGGGTACCTGTCCATTCCAAAGCTCCTGAGAGCTCAGGGAACAGATACTCTTGTGTGTATTGTATGAATGGGGGTTTTTGTGTGTGCGCACCATGGTGATAATCGATATAGAGTAGAATAGGTCATATCAGAGTCTCTCTTAGCACCTCGGTGTGTGTATTTGACAACCGGAGAGTGGTCAGCGTTCCTTAGGATCTAAGATCGTTGGGAAGCTCCTAGGTCTGGCTCAGTAATTGCCACTAGATAAATTCAGGCTCCTTCCACCAAACTTCTCTTTGCAAAGTTTTTTGCTGCTTACTGTGGCCAGTTGATGGCAGCACAATGTAGTTTGGCTCAGCCTCCTTCAATTCTCCTCTGCTAATTTAGCCCTGCCTCTAGTTACAATAATCCTGGGGGATCCACACCCTGGAGTGGGCGCACTTCAGTGGCATCCCTTAGTGGGATTTTTTTAAAGCTCATCTTTATTCTATACTAGAAAGAGAATCTGCTGTAAAATCATCCAAACTACAATCATCATCATCACTAACAAAACCATCCAAAGCACAGGACTTGGTGGTGATGGGGGACTTCAACTACGCAGACATCTGTTGGGAAAATAAGGGCACAGATTATCCAATAAATCCGTGGAATATATTGGAGACCATTTTTTATTTTAGAAGGTGGAGACAGCTACTGCAGGGAGGCTGTTCTAGATTTGATTTTGACAAATAGGGAGGAGCTGGTTGAGAATTTGAAAGTGGAAGGCAGCTTGGGTAAAAGTGATCATGAAATGATAAGAGTTCATGATTCTAAGGAATGGTAGGAGGGAGAACAGCAAAATAAAGACAACGGATTTCAAGAGGGCAGACTTTAGCAAACTCAGGGAGTTGGTAGGTAAGATCCCAGGGGAAGCAAGTCTAAGGGGAAAAACAAAAGACGACAGTTGGCAGTTTTTCAAAGCTGCTCCAGTCTGGCATGGAAGGGGTTAGAGCAAGCCAGAGAGGCTGCGCAGAGACCCAGCCAATCATGGAAGGGCTTATTGGGAGCCAGTCAAGTGGAGGCTTGAAAGCAGCCAATCAGGGCCAGGCTGGGTCCTATAAGAAGGCTGCAGGGCAGAGAGGAGCTTAGTCTCTCCCTGGAGGGTAAAGGGAGAAGACCTGGCTCTTAGAGAAGCGGATAGGATAGGATAGGATAGGATAGGATAGGATAGGATAGGATAGGATAGGATAGGATAGGCAAGGCAAGGCAAGGCAAGGCAAGGCAAGGCAAGGCAGAGGCTGGGGGAGCGCTAGGCTGACGAGTGCCAGCCTGGGGCCCTGACACAAAGGGGCAGCGAAGTTGCTGGCGCTACGGGGAAGCAGCCCAGGGGAGCAGGCAGAGGAGGAGAGTTGGAGGAGGGCGCTAAGTGGCTGCCACCAGAGGGTCCCTGGGTCGGGGCCCAGAGTAGCAGGTGGGCCCCCCGCTTTACACCTACTTGCCAAGGAGGAGAGTGGCCTAAAGCTGGACTGTAGTCTGCCCTTGGAGGAAGGGGCTAGATGAGGACTGCAGTGAGCCACTGAGGCGAGGGGTAAAACCAGAAGCTGATGGTCCCCTGGACAGGTCAGGCGTTTTGGTTCTTAAATCGCCGTCCGGGAAAACACGGGTGTGCGTTAACCCTGCCTGAAGTTCTTTGTTAAAAAGATGGGCCTGACCTAGAAACAAGCTCAGTTTCCCAGGTGTGGGCCCCGCCATGCCCTGGGGGTGCGCTGCGGGGACCAGATGTCCCGATTTTATAGGAACAGTCCCTGTTTTGGGGTCTTTTTCTTAGATAGGCTCCTGGTACCCCCTGCCCCTACCCCGTCCTGATTTTTCACACTTGCTGTCTGGTCACCCTAAGGCGTGCACATGTGTGGGTCCCAGCTGCTCCCTGCCCCCCTCATTGAAGCAGGTGTGCAGGGTTACTGCCCTGGGAACTGCAGGGCTCAGTGGACGTGGGGCCAGCTGCAGACAGGGGTGTGGGGCAGGGCTAGTTGGAGACAGGAGGGTGCGGGATTGGCTGGAGGCAAGGGGTGCAGGGCTGGCTGGAGACAGGGCAGGGGGTGCGTGTGGCAGGGGATGGCTGCGGGCAGGGCAGGTGGTGCGGGGGGTGGCTGGAGACGGATTGGCTGCAGGTGGGGGTGTGGGGGTGGCTGGAGACGGGCTGGCTGTGGACGGGGTGCGGGGGTGGCTGGAGGCAGGGCAGGGGGTGCGGGGGAGGCTGGAGACAGGGGCTGCCTGCAGGCAGGGGATGCAGGGGTGGCTGGAGGCAGGGGCTGGCTGCGGGCAGGGCAGGGGGTGCAGGGGTGGCTGGAGATGGGGGCTGGCTGCGGACAGGGCAGGGGGTGTAGGGGGCTGGCTGCGGACAGGGCAGGGGGTGTAGGGGGCTGGCTGCGGACGGGGGGGCAGGGGGTGTAGGGGGCTGGCTGCGGACAGGGGGGGCAGGGGGTGGCTGGAGGCAGGGGCTGGCTGCGGACAGGGGGGGCAGGGGGTGGCTGGAGGCAGGGGGTTTGACAGGGGCTAGCTGCAGGCAGGGGGTTCAGGAGGTGGCTTGAGGCAGGAGGTACGGGAGTGGCTCGAGGTGGGGGCTGGCTGCGGGCAGGAGGTGGCTGGAGGCAGGGGCTGGCTGCGGGCAGGGCAGGGGGTGCAGGGGTGGCTGGAGATGGGGGCTGGCTGCGGACAGGGCAGGGGGTGAAGGGGGCTGGCTGTGGGCAGGCCAGGGGGTTCAGGGGGTGGCTCGAGGCAGGGGGCGTGGCAGGGGCTGGCTGCGGGCAGGGGTGGCTGGAGACAGGGGCTGGCTGTGGGCAGGCCAGGGGGTTCAGGGGCTGGCTGTGGGCAGGCCAGGGGGTTCAGGGGCTGGCTCGAGGCAGGGGGTGTGGCAGGGGCTGGCTGCGGGGGTGGCTGGAGGCTGGGGCTGGCTGCCGGCAGGGGGTTCAGGGGGTGGCTCGAGGCAGGGGGCGTGGCAGGGGCTGGCTGCGGGCAGGGGTGGCTGGAGGCGGGGGCTGGCTGCGGGCAGAGGATGGTGGGGGTGGCTGTGGGCAGGGCAGGGGGTGCATGTGGCAGGGGGTGGCTGGAGGCGGGGGCTGGCTGCGGGCAGAGCGGCTCGGAGCTGCCCAGGCCCAGCAGAGCAGCCGGGGACCCCCAGGCAGCAGCGGGAGCCCCAGGGCCAGGGGTCAGGGGAGCAGCAGCTGCCCCAGGGCTCGTGCCCAGGGCCACGCAGCAGCCCACGCGGCTCCCGCAGCGCAGCGCCCCCGGTGGCCGGAGGGGGAATTACATCACTGCGCGGCCTGAGCCCAGCAAGGCCTCAGCGCCCCCTGCAGGGAAGCGGGGTAACAACCGGTTCTAAAACGGCTTCAAAGTGTAACCACCGGTTTGCGCGAACCGGCTCCAGCTCGCCACTGGCTATAGCTGTACGTACTGAGAACATGAAAAGTCGGAGTAAGAGGCTAATTAATTAAAATGAGCTCTTCTCAGCAGGAGGGTCGCTTTTCGGAGAGGCTTTAAAGGAGAGGGGGGGAACATCTCTCTGCACTGCCACCTAGTGGACACACAGTGTATTCCTCCTGTAATAGTTAGTGAACAATACGCTCAAGAGACGTAACGATTGCGACCATGCCCCAAGCTGATCCCTGGGGTTTCCCAGCCAGGGAGCAGACTGTTCTTTTTATTTTAATTATTATTTCAAATTAGAAAAAAAACAGCTTTCTATTTTCCCACATGGGAAAGTCCTACAGAACTGAAGAGGGATTAAACCAACAGGGGTCTATAGAAATTGCTCCAAAAACCTAGGGATCCATCTATCCTTAGGCACTGGTGTAGACATATCTGGGCTGTTTCAAATTGCAGTGCTGGTTATTTATGCAAACCAAGGTTGGATTCCTGCTCTGATCTTCAGTAATCAGCACAACCCGCTCTCCTCCCTCAATGGCTTGGAGGGTCGCTGTCTGAACTCTATGCTTTGTCCCCAGGATAGATCATTGGAACAACGAGAAGGAGCGTGTTGTGGTGATCACAGACACCACCCTCCTGGTCTGCAAATATGACTTCATCATGCTCAGCTGCGTCCAGGTGCAGCGGATCCCCCTGAGCTACATCGACCGTATCTGCCTTGGCCAGTTCACCTTTCCTGAGAGGTCTCTGGACAAGTGAGTACCAACGGCAGCCAGAGGCAGGGCTGGGGAGAAATTGAGGCCCCTTTGCTGAGCTGAAAGCTGTTGTGTCCCTGTCATTTCCTGCTTCCCCCTGATGTTCTGGGATCTCTCCAGGGCAGTGAGCTAGAGAGATCCCTCCCGGCACAGCACATGGGGGTGGGATGAGCAAACATTGCAGCCGTAGGACTTGATGGAACCTTTGGGATGATACTGTTACCAGATGAGCGGAGGGGAAGGAGGCAGGCAATCCGATCCTGCGAAGCCTCATTCCAGGAATATGGTGGGGAGAGGTCCAGGTCTCCTGTTGCTCCCCCCTCCACACCCCAAAGACAGAAGTTGGGGAGAGGCTGAGAGAGAACGAACCCCAGGTGACGGATGTTAGTCACATCACTTCGTGCATGACTGGAAGGGGCTCAGATACCGCAGCGATAAGGGCAGCATACGACCCTACACAGACTAGAGTAGCCAGACCCAGAGGCAGTGAACAGCATGCCCAAGACTTCAGCTTATACTGGTCGTACAGGGAGGTCCCACAACCTAACTACCAGGAGGAGGTATCCCTGGTTCAGAGACGCATCCCGCTGGGTATGGCACTACCCTCCACCAGTACAGAATTGGTGGAGCTGCTGAGATTGAGGCAAGGTGTTCAGGTCCGGTATTCTGAAAGTCAAACCCCTTATGGAGACGGGCCTGAGCCGTGAAGTTTGGATCCACATTTGAACTCTGCCGGAGTGTCGCTGGACTCTCCGTCGTTCCAGTCTGAACTCTGCCGGAGTGTTGCTGGACTCTCCGTCATTTCGCTTTCGAGTTGGTCTCTTGTTTTTACCCCCGCGCTGTCAATCCAATACGGGTTGGCTGCGCTGAACTCAGGTGGCCTATTGGATGGTGCCAACTGGGAGAGAGTTATACAATGCTCCGAGCTTTTCTCCTTGAGCTAAGGGGGGAAAGGTCAGAGTCCTGCCGGGAACAAAGCTGCCATAATCTCACATTAAATGATCATTTGGCTCCCTGTTAAATGAATATAACTAACAATGGGAGAAAGAAAAGGAGGACTTGTGGCACCTTAGAGACTAACCAATTTATTTGAGCATAAGCTTTCGTAAGCTACAGCTCACTTCATCGGATGCATAAAGTGGAAAGTACAGTGAAGAGATTTTATATATACACACAGACCATGAAAAAATATACATTGTAAGGAGAGTGATCACTTAAGATGAGCTATTACCAGCAGGAGAGTGGGGTGGGGGGAGACAGCTGCTACTCTGAAACCTAACAGTGGGAGAGCTCCCTGCAGCCTCCCAGCAGAGCACCCCCTCCAGCACCTTTCCTGAGCTTTGTGGGGGTTAATGCCTGTATCCTCTACTGTCATTATATTCTGTTGCTAGAGATATCATGCTCTGCTTCAAGAACTCATCACAATACAGTCTCTCTAGCAGGTAATTACCGTGCGTCTTATGAATGGTTGCATGTGAATGTCTGCTCACGCGGCTGACAGCAGCAAGTTCCAACACATCGTGCATACCAGGCATTTAACAACCTCTGTTTTATTTGTTCTAATGGCTCCTTGCCTTGCGCCTTGTTTTTCTTCACTGGCTCTGTTTGGTGTTTGTTTTTGCAAAGGCCAGAGTTCAGGTCTTTGATGCAGAGTTTGGGCTGGGATGGTGGCTTTGATTCACTCTGTTTCCATTGCTGTTGGACTGATTAAAGGGAGCCCTGTCCAGCAATTACGGCATGGGGCCATCTGTGATGAGTTCCTGTTCTGACTCTAGAAAATGTGCCCGAGAGCCTCAGCTGGTGTAAATCAGCATCAATCTATTGAGTCCAGTGCAGCCTTGCTGATTTACACCAGGAGGGTTTTTTCCAGCATTACTGCTTTCCCGGTGTCCCCAGCCCGTTGAATAACCTGGGTTGGGGCACTGCGCCTCCTAGCCCTGACCGGAAGTGCTCTCTGATCGCTGGACCACTCAGCTTTTCGGTACAGCGAATCTCCAAACCCTCCATCATTGTTCGATGGCAGCATCCACAGCTACCAGTCACTGCCTGTTTCCCGGCACTGGGGCCTAGCTGTGGCTAACCATAGCATGCCAGGCTGCCCTCCAGTGATTCCTTACAGCTCCGTAGACCTGCTCTGCTCCTTTCTTTTGCAGGGGCTGTTGCTGATCTCCACCCAGCTGAGAGCAGCAAGGCCCTTGGCAGGCAGACACCCTCAGAGGGGTCCGTAGCTCAGATGACATTCCCTGTGTCCTGGCAGGGTAGCTAGAGGGGCCGGCTCTAAGGAGAAAGAGGCACGGCTCCTGATTCACTGCAAAGAGAGGGACTCTGTGTTCAGCACCATTATCCGTCCAGGCTGAGCTGGTGCCTGACTCTCTGTGCAAGGGGGAGGAGGGAATGAAACCGCTTCCCTCACCACTCCAATCCTGCTAGCGCTGCCGGCGATTCTGGCTCGGCCCTGGTAGGAAGGGCTTGTGTCACTGGAGCACGTGGCTCTGGGTTTGCTCCCAGCTGTTGCGGTGAAGTTCTGCGTGGCTGTGACGGCCCAGGGGGACAGTGAAGTGGGAAGGGGGGCTGGGTTTGTTGCACTACCGTTCCCCTGTGCTGGCTGCTGCTCCTCCCAGAGAGGCCAGTCATATCTGGCCTCTTCTCCAGGGTGGCCGTGTTCCTCACTACACTTCCCCTCGAATGATGGGGGCAGAGTTACAGTGTAATAATGGCCCCCTCCATTGTCTGGGTTCTGGTCTTCCATGTTCATGTGGCTGTGACCACGCCATGGTCACCCTCTGTGAGGATAGGAGCTTGCTGCTTGCTGACCGCGTTTTCTCCCAACTCAAGTGGCAGAGGCCTGTGCTTATGGTGCTGAAGTTCACTGGCTGGGTCCTCTCTGTTGACTCATGTCTGCGGCCATGTTGCTGTGCACTGCTGCGGCCCAGAGGTGGCTGCATTTTGGCATTGTGCAAAGTGCTTTATAGGTGTGTCTCTATGCACGTTAGTGATCGATGTGATTGAAAGGTGCTACAATAAATACAAACTACTGTTGTTATTAGAAATAGGTTAACTGAGGCTCAATTAAAATAACTGCCAGCCTTCGAATTCGCTCCCTTGGGGCAAAGGAGGAAATTAATTTGGCTGACTTCCTGTAGCTCTGTTTCTTTTGGACTACATTTAAAGCAGACAGTGGGCCGGATCCTCAATTGGTGCAAATCGGCACTGACGTCAATGGAACCTGGCTGGCGTGCACCAGCTGAGGATGTGGCCAAATGAGGCTGCTAAAGGTCAGTGTATGGAGGAAGCAGAGTTAGCCGAGAGCTGACTGCATCGGCTTTTAACCATGCCTCCAATCTGAGGCGGGATCAGAAGGCCTGAGACCTAAGCAGTGTGTGTTCCATCATTGCTCTCATCTGGCAGCCCTTTCAGACTGTGAGGGGTTACACAAGCACTTTTCCTCGGGTCGAAATCGGCTTTCATCTCAGGTGGATTCCACTGGGCTTGTCTCTGTCTGTGGTCTAATCCCCACTCGAACTGTGCTGGCCTGAAACGCTCGCAAAACCCTTTCCCCGGCTGCTTCAGCAGCGGCATCTCCCATCCAGACACTCTAACTATGAGAAGCAGGGAGCATACAGCAGGGTGCGTGGATAACTCCAAGGGAAACAACGGGCAGGTTTCATCCCTTCCGTGGTCCCCTGCCGAACTAGCTTTGCCAATATTTTAGCTGCTCTACCACTAAGATTAGCTGCTCTCAGGAGATGGCCAGGTGCCTCCTGGGCATTATTCATTTGAACTTTGTCAGAGCTCAGTCCATTGAAGTCAATGGCAAAACTCTATCGGAATGCAGCAGGAAGATTTAGCCAGTGGACTTATGCCTGATACACACTAGCATAGATGGGATCCGACTCAGACCCTCTATATTTTGCTGTGCAGTTTACACAAGTGTTGTTAAAGCTACTAATTAAGCAGGAGTCTCTCAAAGAAAACAATACACCTGAAATGCTGGAAGCTGTTTACCGTCAGACTCTGTTGATCTGTGCAAGACACTGCACCCAGGGCCACAAGGCAAGAGGAGAAATGTTAAAATGCGAAGGGACAGAATAAAGGAGTGAAATATTCTTTCTCTCCCATTCTTTAATGTGTCACCACTCCTGTTTTCTTAGCTGTAATTTTACCCAAGGATTGTCTGTGGAATTTAGCAGGGCATTTGGGGATTGGGGTATTCTCTGCCACTGCACCACTTCTGGGACTTCCATGGGGTTTATACAGCTCTGTACAGTTGTGGTGGGTGAGAGAAGTCTGCTCTTTGGCTTTTGATTCCAAATCAACAGGACTTCAAGTAATACGTATAACCCATATTTTCCCACAGAAGCTTTACAACATGCACCAATCAGTGCCACTAGGTGGCGGAGCGGAGCAGATATGCTTTGTGTTAGTGAAAAAATGTTACCTTTTTGCCATGGTTTCATGTTTGATTGATGAGATCACACTTGTATCTGGTGGCTTGCTTTGGTCCTAACCCTCCATCTTTTGGCTGTTTAAAGTTAGGCTGGACCAGAGGACATTTGTGCTGAAAGTTGAGGGCGAAAGAAGAACATCCGGAACAGGAAGACTTGACAGACTGCACAGCCACCGGTCAGAATCCCCAGTGTTAGGGTTCTTTTATTTGCAGAAAATGGGCTGTAAATATGGGGCTGAGCAGGAGCTATTAGGTCTGCAGCTGCACATTTCAGAGGCCTGCTCTCCATGGGAAAGTTGCATCCGTTTAACTGAAATCCAATTTAAACCAATGCAAACCCCCCTGTGTGGACACTCTTATTTCACTTTAATTTAGCTTAATCCTGTTCCCAATCAGTTTAAACTACACTCATATAGCCCCTTCTGAAACCGAGATGAGTGTCCAAGCATGGGTTTGCAGCACTTGAACTAAATCCATTTAAATTCATGCCTTAGGTTAAACCAGCCCAAATTTCCTATGTAGACAAGGCCTGAGTTTGAATAGGAAACTCTCAGGGAGCCAGGGTGAAATCCTGGCCCAATTGAAGCCAAAGGCAAAACTCCCTTCAAAGAAGCCAGAACTTCACCCTGAACAATGCTGTGTCCTGGTTTGACTTAAGGGAAATACAATCTGGTTCTTAGCTGCAATTCAGGCTGGAACTGTGGATACAATGAATGTCCCAAGAAGAGACCATCTCCCTCCTGAGCCTTCATAGAATATCAAGGTTGGAAGGGACCTCAGGAGGTCATCTAGTCCCACCCCCTGCTCAAAGCAGGACCAACCCCAACTAAATCATCCCAGCCAGGGCTTTGTCAAGCCTGACCTTAAAAACCTCTAAGGAAGGAGATTCCACCACCTCCCTAGGTAACCCATTCCAGTGCTTCACCAACCTCCTAGTGAAATAGTGTTTCCTAATATGCAACCTAGACCTCCCCCCACTGCAACTTGAGACCATTACTCCTTGTTCTGTCATCTGGTACCACTGAGAACAGCCGAGCTCCATTCTCTTTGGAACCCTCCCCCCACCCCACTTCAGGTAGTTGAAGGCTGCTATCAAATTCCCCCTCACTCTTCTCTTCTGCAGCCTAAATACACCCAGTTCCCTCAACCTCGCCTCATAAGTCATGTGCTCCAGCCCCCTAATCATTTTCGTTGCCCTCCACTCAACTCTCTCCAATTTGTCCACATCCTTTCTGTAGTGGGGGGCCCAAAACTGGACACAATACTCCAGATGTGACCTCACCAGTGCCAAATAGAGGGGAATAATCACTTCCCTCGATCTGCTGGCAATGCTCCTACTAATGCAGCCCAAAATGCCGTGAGCCTTCTTGGCAACAAGGGCACACTGCTGACTTATATCCAGCTTCTCGTCTACTGTCACCCCTAGGTCCTTTTCTGCAGAACTGCCGCTTAGCTATTCAGTCCCCAGCCTGTACCAGTGCATGGGATTCTTCCGTCCTAAGTGCAGGACTCTGCATTTGACCATGTTGAACCTCATCAGATTCCTTTTGGACCAATCCTCCAATTTGTCTAGGTCACTTTGGACCCTATCCCTACCCTCCAGCATATCTACCTCTCCCCCCATCTTAGTGTCATCCGTGAACTTGCTGACGGTGCAATCCATCCCATCATCCAGATCATTAATGAAGATGTTGAACAAAACCGGCCCCAGGACCGACCCCTGGGGCACTCCGCTTGATACTGGTTGCCAACTAGACTTCGAGCCGTTGATAACTACTCATTGAGCCTGATGATCTAGTCAGCTTTCTATCCACCTTATAGTCCATTCATCCAATCCATACTTCTTTAACTTGCTGGCAAGAATCCTGTGGGAGACCGTATCAAAAGCTTTGCTAAAGTAGAGCTGTCCTGGGCCAGTTTAGGGTTTCAGACTGAAACGTGAGATGCTCTGTCTTGTGGTTTGATTCTAAAGCAGGGGGCACAGTTGGTGCTTAGCAGTGAATTCTGCATTGAGTTTCTTTGGGTTTCTGGAGACCCAGAATTCAAGGCTTGCAACGTGAAACTGGTTGAGGTAATGGGGAGAAGAGGGTGGTAAAAGGCTCTCTCCAGCCTCTGGGAGCTGAAAACACCAAGCGTTGCTGAGCTCCAGACCAAGGCCGCTCTGCCGCTGCTCCGTCGCATCACCACGTGTGGGCGCACCGACACCGCATTAGGACCGTGTTGAGCCCTGCCTGCGGCTTTCCCTCAGACCACGGCCAAGTCACCCACACAACAGGGTGTCGGGCCATGCATTCCTAGATCCCCACATAGCTGGGCAATTGCCACAAGGTTGCACAGTTGTTAAACATGAAGTAGGAACAGGCAGAAAAACATCATCTGCCCAGCTGGCTGGTTTATTAACTCCTGAGGAGAAGGACCAGAGTGGCAGACAGCTGGGCGAGGACTAGACCGTAGCTGTGTTTGAGATAAGAATGCAAAGCTCAGGGACGGAGCTGCTGCTGGGGGGGGGGGGGGGGGGGTCAGTGCTGGGGGAGCTGCTGCTCAGTGAAATGTGACAAGTAGGGAAGCTACTTCTTGTTGTTCTCTTGGCTACAATGAAATTGGGTAGTGCTTCTTTCTCTTCTCAATTTGCCGTGAGGCTATTTTCTTTGGTCACAGGCCCTGTGTATCTTTTGGTGGTGAAGGAATGTAGCTAACAAAGAGCCACTGAGTGCTGTGTTTTGCGTTTCCAAAGGGGCAGTCCTGGGAGGGGGGAGTTGTTTCAGTTGGAAAGGGGGGATGTGGGGTATTGGACGCCTCTGCCCCCAGCTTTGCTTTTTGGCAGAAGGACGGGTGGGCAGGAGGCTAAGAAAAGGTTAGAGATCACATAAGGTTCTTGAGCATGTCGCACTCGTTGTGAAGGCAAGAGAATAATGGTTACCTAGCTACCACTCTTCATCCAAGTGCTTTACAAAGGTGGGGAGTACTAGGTATGGTCAGACACCACCTGCTTATGGGGAAACTGAGGCACAACGGAAATCAGTGACTTTTTGCAAGTCGCACAGAGTTAGGGGTAGAACCCAAACTTCAGAGCATGCTCTGCTCTTACTCCTAGCCACACTCCTGCAATGGAGACTGGGAGTTGTGCAAATGTAACACCGACAGACCCCGGTCTTCGGTGGGCGGGATCAAACCTGGGACCTCTGGAGCTTAGTGCATGAGCTAAAAGCTAACTGGCTGTTAGCTAAGGCTGTAGAGCAGACTCATTAATCTTCTCTCTCGCTCTCATATGTCTCGGTGCTACTAGATGGGACAGAACACCACACCCAGGTGTGTGGGTTACACAGATTGCATAATAGGAGAGCTAGGGCTTCCCTGAATCCATTGGGTTTTGGCCAGTATTGTAGCAGGTAAGTGGGTTACCTAGGCCGTTGGCAGACTGTGGAGTGGCAATTCCTATACACTAGCAGGGTATAAAATAAGAAGCTGCCATTTTCACTGTGGGGCTCACCCTGGCCTTCCCCGCTTTGGGGAACTTTTCTCCGAATCGGAGCCAAGGGGTCCAGCGAGGCAGCAGGTCATCCCAGCTGGCTGTACTGCTTGAGAGAGACAACTCATTGCTCCTGGGGATCATGCCCCCAGGTTGTGTCATGGAGGCAGGGCCCGAGCAGTTCCATGGCATTGTTACCCCTTCCTTTGAGCCCCCAGGGAGGATGCTGTGTAGGGAGAGGGGCTAGGGATGGGGCAACACACATTGGTGTGTCCCCCATCCTCACCACAGAGATTCACTACAACTTGGGCCTGTGTTATCTTTCCCACCGGGCCCCCATTGCAGCGACAATCTGCATTCATGGGGCTGAGGGAGTCACAGAGCAAGCGTGGAGATGTGGCGTCTTTGCCTCCCCCATATCTGCATGGTCTGAGGGGATCTGCAAACCCCTGAAGAGACCAGTGAGGGGCGTCATGAGCGAACCGTCCCATTCTACTCCTGGTACCCACGCCAAGGGGGCAGAGCCATTGCCTTGGTACCAGGACACCTTGTCAGTGTTCGTGACCATCTCCTCGTGGGTGGGGAAGGGTCACTGTGTCCCCACTTTGCAAAGAGGGAATTGAGGCCCAGAGTGGGGATGTGACCTGCCTGGTGTCACACAGGGGTGTTTGTGGCTGAGCTGGGAACAGACCCCATGTTGCCTCAGCCCAGTGCCCTTGCCACAGGTGGGCAAAGCACGCTGGCAGTGGTGGGGGGGTCTGTGTTCCATCGTTCCTATGCAGAACCGAGCTGGAGCGGGGCCTCCAGGCAGACTCTGTAGTGTCTCTTCTATTTGTGGGAGTGCAGGATGTCAGGAGAGGGCCTGATCCTGTAGTATGCCCAGTTGGAGCCCAGCATCTCTTCTCATGAGTTTTGGCTGAGTCCCACCTGCACACCTAGATTCGTGGCCACCCCGTGACTCCCTCGTGTATCTGGACCCTGCCAAGAAGGGCTCGTGCAATGATCAGCCCTCACCGAGTTCAGCTCCTGCTCCGACGGGGATCATGTTCCCCTGCATACCACGGCCGATAGGGCAGGCAAAGAATTCTTCATAGTTTCTGATGACCTTGCCTCGAGGGGCGACGTGCCAAGAATGCCCCATGTTTTCTCAGGGTGGGGTGCTGTCCACCGCTGATGCCCAGCCAGGCGTGATGACAGGGCTGAATGCATGCCGGGATTGCCAGGGCAGGCGCTGGCGGTCCTGAGGGGGGAGTATCCCAAATGCCGCAATCCTGTTATTTCGGGCAAAGGAGGGAGACAGAGCCAAACCTGTCACAGCTTCGTCCATTTTATGTCCTCGGCAGGAATATTTTGCTATCACTCGGGGTCTACCCAGCTGGGACTCGAGTAGTAACTTACCCGAGGTACTGAAATGCACCCAACATGGAGCCAATGGCAGATGTTGTCCTCCATCTTTGGGCCCTGGAGCTCTGGTCCCCAGTAGGCAAAGCTCCTATATTGAAGTATCACATCCCAGAGCTCCAGGGTTGGGTTTTGGCCTCCCCCCATGGACATACGTAGGTCCCCTTTATAGAGCCTCACCCAGCTCTTCAATTTTCAAAACATAAGGTGAATGGCACCTAAGCCTAGTAACCATGGCGATGCAGGTACAGGTCAACAGGCTGTGTCTGCCTGTTGGTTTTTCACATTGCAGGCTAGCGAGCTCCCGCCTGTACATGGGCAGTTGCTTGCAGAGCAGATTGGAAATAAACAAGCATATTGCTAAGTAGCAGTTATTTAGCTCTCTCCATTTGTACATCTCCAAGGGGTTCAAGAATGTTGGTGTGTTTATCCCTGGTAAATACAGATGGGTAAACTGAGGCACGGGGAACTGGTGCAACTTGCCCTAGATCACACAGCGAGTTGGGGCAGAGATGGGCTTAAAACCCACATTTCTTGATTCTTCACATATGTCTACACGGCAGTTAAAAACCTGGGGCTGTGCCAGCCGACTCGGCTCACAGAGCTCGAGCTAAGGGGCTGTTTAATTAGGTGGAGGTTGCACCTCGTCATGCATTGACCAGCTGCATGGAGGGGGATAGGTGACAAGTATATTCAAGGGGTGTAGCTGTTTGCATGCTCTTCCGCTCCCCAGGCAGCTCTGGGCGGCGTTCTGCATGTGGGCTGTGCCTGCCAGGCGCGATGCAACCCCGGGTTACTGAACTGACGCCTCCACCCCCTCCCAACCCCTCTCCCGGGCACCGCAGGCCTGACTCTGCCCTGCCTCAGACGTGAGTGTCAGACACTACAACGTGAGGTGCGAGGCAAGGGAAAAATCAGCCCTCCTTTGTAGGTTTTTTTTTTTTTTTTTTAAAGTACGCAGCATTGAAGGTGAAAATTAAACTGACTCTCAGGCCGTGAGTTTTCCACCTAACTCCAGCTCCTTTCAAGTGAGTCATTTGTCCTCTCCTCCCGTTTCAATCATCAGCTCAGCCCAGCCCTGTCTCCACTGTAATTGTCCTCCTGGATCAGACTGCTGCATCAGGTGCAGTGATCGCAGTGGGAGCAGTTTGGCAGCTGGTACTCTGAGAGAGCATGAGATCTGTGTGCAGCATGCTTCCAAGCGGTATCTTGCTTAACAGCTTTCCCTGAAGTCTCGAGCTCTTCCCGATCTCTCTAGGTCTCATGACTGAGCTGGGACAGAGCAGAACACGTGGTGTGCCTGCTGAATCGCTGGGCCCAGCCTGTGAAGGATGTAGATGTAAGCAGAGTCAGGATGAGCTCCACCCTGACATCTGGTGGTGAGGTGTGGCAAGTTTGTGGAAAAGAACTTCAGGGGCTGATCTCATTTGCATAGGCACATCCACCCCGCCTAGCATGAGCCCATAGCTGCCCAAATGGTCACTTTGGCTGCTGTGGGATCCCCAGTGTCTCTGTTATTGGGGCAGGAAGAATAAATTGTTGTTACCCTGATTATGGGAACTGTGCTTGAAACTGTTCTGGGCCTTTTGTTATGATGGAGGGACTCACTATCAACTAAGTAGCACTCGCTAGGCAAGGGTCATGGGTTCCAAAACTCTGTGAATTGAGAGAGGCTGGGGACAAGTATTAATACTTGGTGGTATGGGCCCCTTGGTAAGGGCCTTATATGCTAATTGCACTTCCTCCTCTCTCCGCTGTGGAATATCAGAGCTAATGTTGACTCACGCTGCTGAGCTGAATTCACTTTGGGCTAATGGTGCACCAGCACTGAGGCTTCCCTACTACAAGCTGAAATCACAAAAGAGCTTAAAAACTGACTAAGAGCTGAAATCACTGAGTGTTGTGTTAAATAGTGGGGGAGCCTGAAGATATATTGTGGAGCAGTTTGTGGGACAGCTGGAGTGGCTTGTGGACCAGCTGGTGGAGCAGTTCATGGGACGGCGGGAGCTGCTTGTGGGACGCTGAGCCGAGCAGTTTGTGGACTGGCTGGTGGAGCGGAGCGGAGCGGAGCCCTACCCTATGGAGCTGTGGGGCAGTCAGCTTCAGATCATGTAAGGTGCCCCTTACCTCTTCCCCCCCCCCGCCCCATTTCCACCCAGGTTGGGAGGTAAAACTCTGCAGATAAACTTTCAAACTCTGGGGCTGCCCTGACCAGGGACAGAGACTTTTGGGCCATTGGACTTTTGGGACTTTGGGTGATTTCGGGTTGCTGGACTCAAGAACCCAAGGGAAAGGACACGCCCCAATTTGCTTGGGGTGGGTTTTTGCTCATGGGTTGTATTATGAATCCTGTTGGTGGTGTTTCCCCAACATAATGCCACATTGTTTCTCTCTGGTTTCAGAGTAACAGCCGTGTTAGTCTGTATTCGCAAAAAGAAAAGGAGTACTTGTGGCACCTTAGAGACTAACCAATTTATTTGAGCATGAGCTTTCGTGAGCTACAGCTCACTTCATCGGATGCATACTGTGGAAACTGCAGCAGACTTTATATATACACAGAGAATATGAAACAATACCTCCTCCCACCCCACTGTCCTGCTGGTAATAGCTTATCTAAAGTGATCATCAGGTTAGGCCATTTCCAGCACAAATCCAGGTTTTCTCACCCTCCACCCCCCCCTCACAAATTCACTCTCCTGCTGGTGATAGCCCATCCAAAGTGACAACTCTTTACACAATGTGCATAATAATCAAGTTGGGCCATTTCCTGCACAAATCCAGGTTCTCTCACTCCCTCACCCCCCTCTGTTATTAAAAGGCTTTTTGCTACACTCAGACTCCGTGCTTGCGAGAGGGGAAGTATTGCCTCTTGGAGGCGCCCAGCGGGGGTGGTATATATTTGTCCCAGGTCACTGGGTGGGGGCTCGAGCCGGTTTTGCATTGTGTTATTGGAATGGAACCCCTAGATACTGAACCCGGCCCTTATTGCTGCCAACTTTGATGGGCAGAAGGGTTACATAAACTCTCCCACAAGGGAACAAAAGGAAGAGAACAGGGTTATCAGCATTTTCATCGCCATTCTCCTGGCTCCTCTTCTGCAGTTAGTGCAGCACAGTGCCCATTAGTATTCCAGTTACACCTGAGAACCCTGGTCATGAATCACATGTAACAAAGACAAAAGACCCAGTCCCAGACCCAGAGAGCTCACAATCTGCACATCACACAGCAGCTGCACCTACCTTCTCCAGAAGTAAGGAACGAGATGCAATGCTATCAGGCCTGCAGGAGGGGACTTCAAACGGTGGAACACCTCGCCACTCAAAGGTCTCAAATGAGCCATCTGCTCTACGTCAGCTGAAGCCACCAGCTGGGTTGTCAGCCTAGACTTGGACATCTGACGTGCTATTTTGAAGCCATTTGAAAGAAGAAAAAGATTTGTAGGGAGGAGAGAGTGAGGGGGTGGTGTATAGTGTGGGTGTGAGGGAGTATGATTTCATAAGCGACTATTCCCTTGAATTTCTCCTGGGCACGGAGAAGGAAACCCTTTCCAAAGGGTTCCTCTCCAAGGAAACCCTTTCCAAAGTTCCTATTTAATTTCTCAGGGCAGGTACACACATCTGGCCCTTTTCTTTCCCACAACCCCACAATCCACTCGGCGAAGGGTTCCTTTCCTCTTGGCTCAGAGGGAAGAGGAATGAGGACATTGCAGAGGATAATTAATATTTTCTGTGTCTGAAGGGTGACAGTCTTGCCTCGGTCGGCCAGCCGAGCTCCAGCCAAAGTACTCGCCCTCTGCGGCTGTGAGTTTTACTCCCGACGCCCTGCATGTCTAGGCTGGTTGTGGGGGCTGATGCCGTACGTGTGGAATTTTTGTGGCTATTTGCTATTGTTCTAATGAAAAGAAGGAACCCAGCCATACAATAAAAAGGAAGCTTTATGTTTCCCACACCCGCCTGGAGATGAATGCTTTGGGAATGAGTTTAATGAACACTTTAGCTGGTCTTGACGGCCTTATTTGAAAACATTGCAAATAACGCAGCCGATGTAACTGTTTTTCCCCTGGAGGATTCAAAGACCCGGGGGATCTGTAAAGGAAGATGGAACATTTTGGGTCTTGGTCCAGATCTGATCTGAATTTAGCCCATGGCATGTGGCAGAGCCAGGAACAGAACCCTGGTGTCCGGTCCGGGGATCTATCCATTAGACCATGCCTGCTGCCTCCATATTCCACCTACATGACCTGACAAGTGATGGACTGACAGCCCCTGGGTACAGATGTCCCTGATTAGGTATTGGGGGTGGTATAGGGGGTGTTTGCTGCATTTCTCCCCACTAACAAGCCTGAGAGAACGCCTCTAGTGAAGAAGCATGTGTATTGTCCCTGGGCAATTCACTCCGTGGCCTCTGCGGAGACTCATGTGTCAGTTAACAAGGGGTGACGGTAACAATGACCCACTGGGAAATGGGCTGAGAAAGCATCAACTTGTTTGACATGAGCCTCCAGCAAAGCTGGGAACAGCTTTCAGTGCCTACTAACTTGGCCATGGATTTGAACCTAGCTGCTGGGAAAGATGCTCTGAAACTCTCTTGCTTTCGTACTCTTGATCTTCCAGACCCTACCCACTAACACAGCGCTTTCAATGTCTGAAGGTGAGACTGCCTGGCGTGGGTGGGCGTTGAGCCATCCAGCAGGAGAGGGTGAAAGTGGCGCAAACGAGGAGGAAGGATGGATGCAATCGACAGAATAAGGCTGCTGCCCTCAATTAGCCCACAGGGAAGTCCCATTTGAAATAAAAACGCAGCAGTTCTCTCACAAATTCCCCCTTGGGTCTTGGTGAATTTGTAAAGTGGGACCACAGTGTAGCTTAATTTCCTGAAATGTCAAGTGGCTCATAAAAAGAAAAGGAGTACTTGTGGCACCTTAGAGACTAACCAATTTATTTGAGCATGAGCTTTCGTGAGCTACAGCTCACTTCAAAGCTCATGCTCAAATAAATTGGTTAGTCTCCAAGGTGCCACAAGTACTCCTTTTCTTTTTGCGAATACAGACTAACACGGCTGTTACTCTGAAAAATGGCTCATAGTGGCTGCCTGTTCTGTTGATGTTTTTCTTAGGAATTCTTTGCAGCAACTGGAGTACAATGTGTTCCTATCAGCTCTTGATGGTCACTTAATAAGAATGATCTGAAAGGCCAGAGAAACTTCAGTTCCTCAAGATGAATTCGGTATCTGTTCACGCTCTCCTGTGTGGCCTGGTTTGCTTTAAACCCACAGCAAAGGATAACACTGATCTAGGACCAGACCCTATAAGGTACTAGGATTCCCGTGGGACGCTCGGAGCCCTTGACTCCTGTCCACTTTGGAGGGGGTTGAGGACCCTGACCATCTGGCAGGATTGAGCCCCCCGTGGATACTGGAAAATGGGAATCATGGGTAAGTTGTTCACTGACTACAGCATCGCCATCTCTCACAATTGGAGGACCAGTCTCACAATATGAGGTGTTTTTCTTAAAGCCCGAGCCCCTGGGGGCAGTGGGTTATGGGAGAATCGCAGCTTCCAGAAACAAAAGGAAGTTTTGGCCCTTGTGGGTGAGGAGAAAAGCCTGAACGTTTGGCCCAAGGGCAACCTAAAGGCTCAAAGACCAGCAGGCAAATAAAATTATCATAGAATCATAGAATATCAGGGTTGGAAGGGACCTCAGGAGGTCATCTAGTCCAACCCCCTGCTCAAAGCAGGACCAATCCCCAACTAAATCATCCCAGCCAGGGCTTTGTCAAGTCTGACCTTAAAAATATCGAAGGATGGAGATCCCACCACCTCCCTAGGTAACGCATTCCAATGTTTCACCACCCTCCTAGTGAAAAAGTTTTTCCTAATATCCAACCTAAACCTCCCCCACTGCAACTTGAGACCATTACTCTTTGTTCTGTCAACAGCTACCACTGAGAACAGTCTAGATCCATCCTCTTTGGAACCCCCTTTCAGGTAGTTGAAAGCAGCTATCAAATCCCCCCTCATTCTTCTCTTCCGCAGACTAAACAATCCCAGTTCCCTCAGCCTCTCCTCATAAGTCATGTGTTCCAGTCCCCTAATCATTTTTGTTGCCCTCCGCTGGACTCTTTCCAATTTTTCCACATCCTTCTTGTAGCATGGGGGCCAAAACTGGATCCAGTACTCCAGATGAGGCCTCACCAATGTCGAATAGAGGGGAACGATCACGTTCCTCGATCTGCTGGCAATGCCCCTACATATACACCCCAAAATGCCATTGGCCTTCTTGGCAACAAGGGCACACTGTTGACTCATATCCCGCTTCTCGTCCACTGTAACCCCTAGGTCCTTTTCTGCAGAACTGCTGCCGAGCCATTCGGTCCCTAGTCTGTAGCGGTGCATGGGATTCTTCCGTCCTAAGTGCAGGACTCTGCACTTGTCCTTGTTGAACCTCATCAGATTTCTTTTGGCCCAATCCTCTAATTTGTCTAGGTCCCTCTGTATCCTATCCCTACCCTCCAGCGTATTTACCTCTCCTCCCAGTTTAGTGTCATCCGCAAACTTGCTGGGGGTGCAATCCACACCATCCTCCAGATCATTTATGAAGATATTGAACAAAACCGGCCCGAGGATTGATGCAACCCTGGCTCCGACCCCTGGGGCACTCCACTTGATACCGGCTGCCAACTAGACATGGAGCCATTGATCACTATCTGTTGAGCCCGACAATCTAGCCAGCTTTCTATCCACCTTGTAGTCCATTCATCCAGCCCATACTTCTTTAACTTGCTGGCAAGAATACTGTGGGAGACCGTGTCAAAAGCTTTGCTAAAGTCAAGGAACAACACGTCCACCGCTTTCCCCTCATCCACAGAGCCCGTTATCTCGTCATAGAAGGCAATTAGGTTAGTCAGGCATGACTTGCTCTTGGTGAAGCCATGCTGACTGTTCCTGATCACTTTCCTCTCATGCAAGTGCATCAGGATTGATTCTTTGAGGACCTGCTCCATGATTTTTCCAGGGACTGAGGTGAGGCTGACTGGCCTGTCGTTCCCAGAATCCTCCTTCTTCCCTTTTTTAAAGATGGGCACTACATTAGCCTTTTTCCAGTCGTCCGGGACTTCCCCCTATCGCCATGAGTTTTCCAAGATAATGGCCAATGGCTCTGCAATCACATCCGCCAACTCCTTTAGCACTCTCGGATGCAGCGTATCCGGCCCCATGGACTTGTGCTCGCCCAGCTTTTCTAAATAGTCCCGAACCACTTCTTTCTCCACAGAGGGCTGGTCACCTCCTCCCCATGCTGTGCCGCCCAGTGCAGCAGTCTGGGAGCTGACCTTGTTCGTGAAGAGAGAGGCAAAAAAAGCATTGAGTACATTAGCTTTTTCCACATCCTCTGTCACTAAGTTGCCTCCCTCATTCAGTAAGGGGCCCACACTTTCCTTGGCTTTCTTCTTGTTGCCAACATACCTGAAGAAACCCTTCTTGTTACTCTTAACATCTCTTGCTAGCTGCAACTCCAGGTGTGATTTGGCCTTCCTGATTTCACTCCTGCATCCCCGAGCAATATTTTTACACTCTTATTACTCTGTGTGTGTGTGTGTGTGTGAGAGAGAGAGAGTGTGTGTGTATTTTTGTTTTTAGAAATATCATAATTTTTAAGCCAGTCTGATTGGCTTAAACTAGGCTTGACTCAGGATTTTTTACGCCGGGGGGTTGGCAGTACCAAGGCCGTGACTCTCAGTCATGCTCACACGTGTTCGATCGCCTCTAGCAGCAAAGGCATCTTTGTTTCACACTGAGGTGGGGGCACTCAGTAAAGAAAAAGAAATTTTCTTTTTCATCACAACTCTTAGCTGCCTGCTGCCACGTAGCATTCTCTTTCTTGCTTGCCATCTTCAAAGTGCGGTGCAAATATTGACCAACGGCGCAGCTCAGGACAGGGAGGTGGGCAAGTCAGAACCCCCTAGATTATTAACTCTGCATGAAGGTTAACTCCTTTCCTTTTTGCCGTTTGTGCTGTGTGTTTTCCTTCTGAATGGCACTCAGCTTCCACTCTGAAACTGGACTGCTCAGTTTTGCATTCTGCTTATAGCCCGTTTCCTTTCTGGCTCTCATTCCCTTGCACAAGACTGTTGTATTTGGGTTTCTAGCACTGCAGGTGGGAAAAGACCCAAACTAACGTAGATGAAATGTGTCTTTTTCATGACACAACCATTTCTAGGTACGTTAGGTAATACACTTTCCACCCCCTCCCCTCTAAATTTTGAATCCTACACGGCTTCCCAACATCCTTTAGAAGGGGTGTTCCCGTCTGTGGCACAGACGATGCTGAGGCGTAGCAATGCCGACAAAGATGTTTTAAATTGAAAAAAGAAAAGGCCTGGTTTGACCTGGAGCCGCAAGATGCTGCAGCAGCCTTCTCCTTAGGGAGACAAGTAACTCCCCTGATCACAGGTGCAAGCATCACAGGAAATACATGAGCAGATACCACACATCAGCTCAGCACCCCTCCATCTTGGTGCATTATGGCAGCATGGAACTGGGCATGGGAAATCATCTGACCATACATTGGAGGGTTGGAGCCCTAAATACTATACACTGCTGGAGTAAATTAAACTTCACGAGGGCAGCCTGTTGCAATGAAGAAATTAATTACATAACTTTTAGTCTGCTGTTTTTATCCTTCAGTCATCTATGTGTGTGTGGGTGTCGGGGGGGAGGTACGTAGTTGTATGTCTAATCACATTTATTTTATGTAGCATGACATTCTAAAGATTCATATTTGTTTTCTTTAAAAAAAAGCAAAACCACCAAAAATCCTGCCACCAAAGAATTAGCAGCAAGGGCATTGCTTCTGCATTGTGCAATCATTTACACAAGTCAAAGTGAGTGCCAAGCAGGTGTAAGATAAAAGAATCAAGTCCTTGTTTGTCACAGTGCAACAAATGCCTGGCTGTCTGGTCCTTCACAATTTTCACTAGGGCTGTTCAGAATGTTTTTGAATTGAAATTCAATTCAAGGGGAATCATCCATTAGCTGTTAGCAGTATAGGGCATACGATATGCAGGTCAGTAGTTTTGATTTTTACTTAGTATAGGGCAATGGTGTGAAAGCTTGCACAAGCATACACAGTGCAGACTGGTCATTTCAACATTTTAGTTTGCAGGTAATGCCTTCACCAAGCCTCGTCCCTATACTTACCGTTTTAAAGGGGTTCTCGGAATTGAAGAAAGTGAGGATTTCTGGGCTTCACTAATATATTATTTTTCTTTCTGTACTGGCACCCCAGATATTCTTTGTCCATGAATGAGTTGGAAATGACTCCCTGTGGCGCTGGTCAGTGCTGTTTTGGGCTTAGCTAACTGGGGCCCTTGAGAGCATCTCAAAGAACTCACTTGTCCTCTCCTAGCTGAAATGACTGAGAGGTTTCAATAGTCCTACTCATATTGAGGCACCTATCTGACACAGTATGAAGCAAAAGTGTAAAATTAATTTTAGCTGTTAGCCATATGCTTTGCACAGTGTTTAATCTAGCAATTAAAGGGCTAATTATCTAGATTTTATGCACATGGTCGAAATGTGAATTGCTGTTTCTGTTGTCTAGAAGGATCTGATAACTGGAAAATGTGACCTATTGTTGCAGCTAATGTTCTAGCCTCTGCCTGTGGTTAGTTGGATGATAGAGCTGAGTCTGTAGAGAAACTGGAGATCTGCTGTAGGAGACCACTAAAAAGATTAATTAGATATCGTACTGTTTGGACTCTCTTCTTCTGTTTATAGAAGTTATGCATTTTGTTAAGAAACCGTGAGTGTGGAATAATATAACAAAATGAGATTCATCTGAGAGAAAGCCAAGCTAATACCACTAGGGAAATGTCAGCTGGAATGTTTATGTGATATCTACCAAGATGCTGGTGAGTGTGTTACACGCTCACACTTAATGGAAAAGGAGAGGGAAATCTGGGAAACAATAAAGGTGAAAGACCTAGGGCTGACAGTGGATAACAAATCAGATGAAAATTTGCAGAACTGTACATGGCAATAAAGACCAATGTAGTTTTGACCTGCATGAGCCAAGCAAAGAGGTAACAGATCTTCTCCAGAGCTATGCAACGTGCCTGCAGCTGGACCATTACACTAAAACCTGGACATCCTGCTACCACTAGAGATATTGACAAATTGAAGGGAGTTTAACTTGTGGAAGGCATTTGATTGGTACATTTCAAAACCGTATAGGGAACAAAATCCATATTGCCAACCTCATGTTTTCAAAAATCCGTGAGTCAGGCCATGAGATTAGCTTAAAAGTCATTGGATTAACCCCCACACCCTCAAAACAATACATTTTACAAATATAAGAAAGGCCACACTGGGTCAGACCAAAGGTCCATCTAGCCCAGCATCCTGTCTTCTGACAATGGCGAATGCCAGGTGATTCAGAGGGAATGAACAGAACAGGTAATAATTAAGTGAACCTTTCTCTGTCGCTCATTCTGAGCTTCTGGCAAACAGATGCTAGGGACACCATCCCTGCCCATCCTGGCTAATAGCTATTGATGGACCTATCCTCCATGAACTTATCTAGTTCTTCTTTGAACCCTGTTATAGTCTTGGCCTTTACAACATCCTCTGGCAAGGAGTTCCACAGGTTGACTGTGAAGAAATACTGTGTTGTGTGAAGAAATACTTCCTTTTGTTTTGTTTTAAACCTGTTTCCTATTAATTTCATTTGGTGACTCCTAGATCTTGTGTTACGAGAAGGAGTAAATAACACTTCCTGATTTACTTTCTCCACACCAGTCATGATTTTATAGATCTTTACCATATCCCGCCTTAGTCGTCTCTTTTCCAAGCTGAAAAGACCCGGTCTTATTAATCTTTCATATGGAAACAGTTCCATACTCTAATCAATTTTGTTGCCCTTTTCTGAACCTTTTCCAATTCCAATATATCTTTTTTGAGATGGGGTGACCACATCTGCATGCAGTATTCAAGATGTGGGTGTACCCTGGCTTTCTCTAGAGGCAATATGATATTTTCAGTCTTATCTATCCCTTTCCTAATGATTCCCAACTTTCTGTTAGCATTTTCGACTGCCACTGCACATTGAGTGGATGTTTTCAGAGAACTGTCCACAATGATTCCAGGATCTCTTTCTTTGAGTGCAAACACTCAAGAGGTTTTTCTCTTTAGTTTCAAGTTTCTGAACCTTTAGGTTACAGTCCGGTCACATTTGAACTCCTTTCTCCAACCATGAGGGCTAGAAACTTACTTCTTTAAAATGAAATCTGAGATTATTGTGATATAACATGAGTCTTAGAGTAGGGGCTTTAAACAAAAGACCCAATATCATGAGACTAATGATAAAATCACACTGCTTACTGTAGGAAATCATCCTGCCCAGGCCAGGAGGTAGACTAGCTAGGCTAACTGCTACTTTCCTTCTCTGATTTCTAGGCTTTGTGATTCTCAATACATTATAGCATCTAGGGAGGCAGCATTAGCTAGTTGTTAGAGCAGGGACTTGGCTTCAGGTGTCCTCACTGCTTTTCCCTATTCTGCCACTGAGTCATGGCCTGACCGTGGGCAAATCACTTCACTTTCCTGTGCCTCAGTTTAATCATATCTGTAAAATGGGGCTAGCAGTTACCTACGGGGCCTCCAAAGGTGGCTGTGAAAACCTCGGGGTCTTCGGAGGACTGATGCTATGTCACAACCTTTCCTTGGGATCAAGCCTTCAGTTCCGAGCAGTAAAATATGGCAGAACATGTTTTGTTTTCAGAAAGTCTAGAGGGTATGAAATATACTTGAACAAACCTCAAATGTAACACAATCTAGATAAACTAACTCCTGTGGCTTTAATGTCTGATATCAAGGGAAAACTATTTTCCTTCACTGATTTAGCAATGTTAATAGGTTCTGAAGTGAGGCTAGTAATTAACATGCTACACTGCATGCAGTAAGGCCATGGTGTGGCATTGTTTTAGGAAAAATGCCCTTTGTCTTGACAGCAGCAGCTGCCTATGCAGGAGTCATTCAGTGGGTTAGGGCCAGGCTAGGGTAGGACTTTATGCAGTGTCTGGTCTCCTTTCCATTGCTCTGCTTGGTAGCAGAGACATGAGCTCACTGCAGGCAGATTGCTAATTGCCTGATGCCATTCATCAACGAGCTTTGCGTATTTAAAATCTGAAAGGCTTTAAAGCCAGCTTGTGTGAGGAGAGCCGTACCACCCATCGTCTGCTGTTGTTCAGAGTTTATGGAGGAGGCAGTGATGTCCTGGAAGAGTCATAATGCCTGGGGCTGCTGTGATTTCATAAGCTAAGTAGGGTTGGGCCTGGTTAGCTTTTGCTCAGGAGACCTGCAAGGAAAATTCATTTGCGACCGTAGATTTGACTGGGTGATTCAGTAGGTGATGCTGGTCCCTTGGAATAAAGTTTGGAGTGTGGTCCCGGGTGGGTGTCAGGAGGTGCTGAGCTGCTGGGATCGTTGCCTTTCGGAAGAAAGGCAAAACCAATGTCCTGATCACTTGACATTGACGATCACGTGCCTCGGGGGGTTAGCCCTGGCCAAATTCTATCAGAGATAATCGCATCCTGTCGATTCAATCCCCGCTGTTGTTTCAAATGGACACACACAGCATATGTTGCGTCTTGTTTCTTAGTCCAGAGGTGACAGCATTTCATTGGCAGGTGACCTATAAAGGTGTTAGAGAAGAGTAAGATATTTTGCTGCACATAGGACGTTTCTGAGAACATTCGTAGGGCACGGCCCGAGGAATAACCACTTTATAAAGAATCCCATGTATATGAACGGAAGCCCCATGCCGATTGGCATGTTACATGCAGGCCTTGTTTCACCAGTGTATCCTGGTGCTCTCAAGGCAAACTGAAGTGCGGCAATATACATACCCCATCTCAGCGAGGCGTAAAGGGTTTGCGTAACTATTTTTCTACATTTCTAAATGCACCTGGGCCAAATTCAGAGGTGCAATGTGTGATTTACCAGTGCATGGGTGCAAAGTGCCATAATTTTATGTACTGAGCGGTTGTAAGGCAGGATTGAAGCAGGAAATGCAACCAACAGGAGGGCATCAGATGAAACATGGGGGAAGGTCACTGGAAGGAGACTAATTGCTTTGGCCTTGTCTCTACACAAATTTGCTCTGGTGTATGTAAGTGCTCTTGTGTGTGGATGCCCTTGTTTTGGTTTAGCTTAAACCTGTTCCTAATCGACTTAGCCTAAACGAGCCCATGTTGGAGGGTTGTTTTGAGAAGGAGCAAGACCAGGGCACCTCTGCCATATCAGCTGACCCGAATGAGCTTTCAAAGAGGGTGCCGGGGCCTACAGACAAAGAGAGACACGGTGAGGGGGAGCCCGGGTGAATCAGGCTGAGAGCCAGCCAGGAAAGAGGCAGAGAGAGCAGATGTGGGGCTCTCACTGCTGGCTCCCTGGGAATAGGGAAACTTGGAGAGCTTGGGCTGCCAAAGTCACCTGGGAGGGAGGCAGCTGAAAGGACAAGGGGGAAATTCCCCAGGAACTGTAGCCCAGGGTGGGCGGCAAAATTGTTTTGGTATTAAGTTGGACAATAAAACTCTCTCTTTGAGATTGTGGGAGTTGGGGAGAAGTCCTGCCTCGTTGCACCTGGCAGAGAATGTGGGCCGGTCATTGGCTCCTGGAATTGAGGGGAAATTGAAGCCTGCATTTGACAGATACTCCATCCAGTTCGGGGGACCAGGAATTGATGGAGCTGAAGCATGTGGAAGCAGGCTTTGCTGAAAGAAGCTCCATCCTCCCAAGCTGCTGCATGGGGCAATGGCAGGAGTTCCTGCTCCAGTGTCCGCAGGCAGCCAGACGACAGAAGCAGCAGGAGGTGCAGCCAGAGCTACAGACGTGACTGACCATGCTTAGGGAACAGCAGCGGTAGCTCCTGGAGATCCCACACCGGGAAAGGACCGGTGGGTGCAGGTATAAAGCAGGAGAGAGGGGCTTGAGGACCCTGAGGTGTGAAGCTCAATGCAGGAAATGTTTTGGCTGTGGGTGACTCGGGCACGTAAAAAGCATTTGCCCCTGTGTGAACTGTGCTTTAAAGACTGTGCAGCAAATGCAGAAGAAACGGAGGAGACTCTGGTCCCATGGCCCCAAAAGGGGCAAGGACGGGGGGGTTCTCGGGGGCTGTATGATTTTGCTGGGGGGAGATGGGGCACATTAGAAGTTATTGCCCCACTAAGAGCTCAGATGGTGGGAAACAAGGATTCTGAAGATTTGGGTGCCCAGGTGGGGGTGCGATTACTGAGAGGTTTGGACCAGGACGGGTAGGAGGTGGCCTGAGTGTTTATGGGATGCATCGGGCAGTTCTGCCCGTTGACGAGGGAACTTGGGAAGAATGACATCCTGTGGAGAGTCCTGCAGAGCGAAGGAAATACCTCCCCAGATAGAGGCACCAAGGCAGAGAAGGGTACCGGGGAGCAGAAGCTCATGGCAAAGGCCAAAGACAGTACAAAGGGGATGCAGACAGGGCCTTGGGCTGATCAGCATGCAGTGGGGATGCAGACAGGACCTCATCAGCACACGGGGACTCCGATAAGGGCCCAGGGCAAAAGCAGGGGTCCTTTGTGGGAGGAGAGACAGAGGACTCCGGTTTTATGGGTCCCGTCATGAGGACTGGGGATCGGCCACAGCAACAGGCAGCTGTAGAACGCCCGCTACAGCTGATACGGTGAGAAAAAGAGCAGCTGGCCGGCAGAGCATTGGGCCATTCAGAAGGAGAGGGTCGCCTGACCCTTGGGGCTGGTAAGCTTGAGGGAGAGGGAAACGCTGGGGCAGAGACCTTGAAGACCTGGAGAAGGAGCTGAAGGTTTATGGTCGGTGCCTTGGGAAGGGTATGGACAGTGAAGGCTTTGCCTAGGGGTGGGCATGGCTTTACAGGGATGGGGAGCAGGGTCAGTGCCCTTCCTCTGCATCAGCTGACGCAAATGAGCTTTCAAAGAGAGCACCTGTGCCTACAGGGGAAAAGATCTGGTGCGGGAAAACCTGGGTGAGTCAGGCTGAAAGCCAGTCAGGAAAAGGGAAGAGAGAGTGGATGTGGGGCTCTCACTGAATAGGGAGACCTGGGGAGCTAAGAGTGCCAGAGTCTCCTGGGAGGGGAGGCAGTGAGCACCTGTGAGGACTGGGGAAAATGCCCCAGGAACCATAGCCCAGAGTGGGCTGAGGAACTGTGTTGTGTTTGTTAAATTTGGATAATAAAATTGTCTAAAAGAGGCTGTGGGTGTTGCAATGGGTCCTTTAGGAGCTGGGAGGGTGGGGGGGCGGGCGGCTACAATCTGCATGTAGAAAAGCTCTTAAACTGACACCTTTGTATCCCTTCCTGCTCTTCTGGAACAGCACCGCTGTTCTGCCCTGCACCCGTTCCCTGATGTGTAACTAACGTTCCCTCTCGGCTTTGTGAATGCATGGATGTGAATTAAAAAACCTCACCCAAAACAAAGCAAACACAGTCCCCGACACACCATCCTCTTGGGAAAAAGCACAGGGTGAACAGAGCCTATGCCAAAAGAAAAGGAGTACTTGTGGCACCTTAGAGACTAACCAATTTATTTGAGCATGAGCTTTCGTGAGCTACAGCTCACTTCATCGGATGCATACCCTATGCCTATGCCCTGAATGTAAGCTGTATCAGACCAGGACAAGGCATGAATCGTTGAGCTGAGGGCCTTCCACCAATGATGCCAGATGCAGATTCTCAGAATCCCCCCTGCAGATCTCTGTTCTCCTGGCAGTGCAGGCAGGGAGAGGATGTCTCCAAGACTTAGCTCTGCCTTCTGTATATTCCTTCCCTTGCATGTTGGGTCTTGACATGCTTACTATGCAAATTTCTAAGTGTGGGGGGAAAAGAGCTGACATGTAACACCAAAAATTCATCTGAAGGCTAAATCGGTATGTTTGTAGGTGGGTTTTTTTTTTCTCCAGTTGAAAATAAATCAACATATAAAATGATGATCTAGTTAAATATCCTCATTACATGTTCCAGGCAGCGTCTGAGTCATGGCATTTGTGCTGTGCTTTTTAGCCCTGCGGGGCATGTAAACGTTCCCCTTCTGAAATACCTTTTGGCCCACCCCAGTCAGATATGCCAGGTATCAGTACCAGTGTAGTCTAGATATAGAATGTGTTATAGGCAGCATGTGTATCAATTCTGTCTATGGGTAAAACTCCTTCCTGTGCAGTGGGGACCAGCTGAAGGTCTGTGTACCACTTGTGTCATATTTTGAGGAGTTAAGCTGTTTGTTACTGTTATAACTTGGCCCTGTCCTCCCTCTGGGCAGACACCACTCTGTTGTAAATGGGCCCGAGTCCTGGGCCCCACAGTCTCCTAATGCCCCTCTATCTGAGGAGTGACTTAGTGGTGTTTCTAGCCCTCCGTCTCTCATGTGCACTTCCAGATGCATACCCCATGCCTGACACCCTCCTTGGGCAGCGGGAGCCTGCAGTCTGCCGTGACTCATAAACCTGTGCCACAGCCCTCTGGAGTTCCTAGTTCTGTAGATATGTCCCCCCTGTGTCCACCTGGCTGTGGGAGCTCTGGTTTATAGTCAAACCCTTCCGGGACAATGTGTCAGGAAAGCAAAGAGATACCAGCTTAGCAAAGGAATTTCTGAGCCACATACACTTTTACTCTTACAGCACTAGAAGGTCACAGATCTTTCACCAACAACAAAATCCTGAACACACTCCCTCTGAGTCTGATCTTCCCCGCCTGTGTGTCTGAGGTTTGCTCAGCTTCCTTAGGGTATGCAGCCCTTCCTGCCTTTTCTTTCCTTAGCCTCGTTTTCTGGCTTGTGGTGGTGGTCTGGCTGCTTTGCTCGAAACAGCAGCCACCTTTTAAGACAGTCTCTGTCCCGCTTTTTGCTCCTGTGTTTCAGCTGTGGGAATTCCCGGCTGCAGCCCCTTGTCAACTTCTATGTAGAGTCATTCAAAGACAATGGCCTGGTCAGTAGAAAATCCATTGTTCCAGCAGAGATGAGTCATGCAGCAATGATGGCCCTTGATGGTTCTCTCATTGGTAGCCTTCTCTGAGGTGTATAGGGTAGACTGACCTTGTCAAGAGTAGACTGGTTTGCAATATAAACTGGATGTCTCTTAATCCAGCATAGAGGTTACAGTCAAAAAGGGGTTCACAAAACAAAAGGCACATCCCCAATCTGTCACAAACACTTTGTTCTCCACACAGAGATGAATTTAACCATATGTGATGACCCAGCAGTGCCTTTCTGGGTGAGTACTGAAGGCAGGGGGTCCAGCATCCAGTGTGATGGCTTGGGGGATATGTCCACATTGGCGTAAGAATTCCATTTTGGTTTTGTGAATGCCATCTTGTATTTCAGCCTCTATTTTGAATGTCACCTTGAGTGCGTCTCTAAGCATTCATATTGTAGCAGGCACTGGGCACCTAGTGGACAGACTATGTCTGGGAAAAGGTGATAGAACAATCAAAGACTAGCTACATGGAATGGCTCTACCGTAGTGAAGCAATGGGTTTGATACCAGCAGGGCCATTGACTTGGAATGATTTTCTACCTAGACATTGACAGGGGCTTGGAGCCTGGAAATTCCTCAGTAGAAGCACAGGGACACAGACAGTTTTAAGAGGAATGGTTTCCTAGGCCTTGTCTACATTAGAAAAGGTTTGCCAGTATAGCTATATCGGCAAAGCTTCCTAGTGAAGACACGGTTACACTGATAAAGAGTGCATTTGCCAGCATAGCTTATACGAGTTCCCTGAATGAAATAAGCTACACCAGCAAAATGATTGTTTTGCTGCTATGACTGGGTCTTTGCTAGGGCTTTCACTGGCAGAGGGATGTGATTTTTTTTTTTTTTTCATATTCTAACTGTTGTAGCTATCCTAGTAAAACCTTTCCGTGTAGCCTGAATCAAAGGAGGCTATTCCACCACCAGAAGCAAGATGGCCAGGCCAAGAGGGCCAGAAGAGTTGCCTGCCTAAAGGAGTTGGACAAAACCCAGAATTCACAGGGGTGGTGACGATGTCGAGAGGGTTTGAGTTCAGGAGCTAGTCATTTTTCATAGGGCTGTAACTGCCTTGTGATTTTTAAGAGTAAAGTGTTTGTGGTTAAGAAATTCCTTTGGTGAGGTTGTGTTTCCTTGCTTTATGGCCACGCTGTCCTTGAAGGATGTCACCAGAAACCCCCCTGCCCACAGCCAGGTGGATGCTGAGGGGGCTGGGGGCTCAGGAGGGCTGTGACACTGGTTCTGGGTTCTAGGTGGCTGGACTGCAGGGTCCTCCTGTCCAAGATAAGTGTCAGACCCAGGGTCTGCACCTATGGGTGTACATGAGACTCTAGAGCTAGAAACAATAATTAGTCACTCCCCAGATTCAAAGGACCTAGAAGCATGGTGGGATCCAATGGCTGGATCCACTTGCAATGGATCGGTAACCATCCAGAGTTGGACTGGGCCATTTATAACATCCAATAACTAGAGATGAGCCTGAACAAAAATCCCTGGATCTGCACTCTTGAGATGATTGAGTCTGAACCCAGATCCAAACTTGGCATTTGGTCCTTACAACTCTCTCCCTTACAAATCCCTCCACTGGCTCCCCACTTCCTGCCTCCAGTCAGTTGATGGTCCCAGCCTTCATTGCTCTCTTATTACAGTTCCAAACCAGCACCTCCCATGCTTTCTCCCATGCTGCTTGTCTCACTCAGAGGAGCTCCCTGTAGCCCTCAAGAAAACTACCTCATTGTCCTTCACATCCCTCCTTACAATTCCGTGGCTACGGAGCCTACAAAAATCTTGACAAGGTTGACAGTGCTGGTGTGCTGAGACTACAGCCTGCTATGCTGACCAGTACTGTCATGGTTTCCTTGTCCTCTCCCAACCGTTGCTCTCCATTTGTTGTCTCTTGTCTTATATTTAGATTATAAGATCTTTATGGCATGAACTGAACTGTCTTTTTGTTCTGTGTCTGCACAGCGCCAGGCACAAAGAGCTCCTGATCTATGACTTGGACTCCGAGTGGTCTGGTAATACAAATGATAAATGATCATAGAATCATAGAATATCAGGGTTGGAAGGGACCTCAGGAGGTCATCTAGTCCAACCCCCTGCTCAAAGCAGGACCAATCCCCAATTAAATCATCCCAGCCAGGGCTTTGTCAAGCCTGACCTTAAAAACTTCTAAGGAAGGAGATTCTACCACCTCCCTAAGTAACGCATTCCAGTGTTTCACCACCCTCCTAGTGAAAAAGTTTTTCCTAATATCCAACCTAAACCTCCCCCACTGCAACTTGAGACCATTACTCCTTGTCCTGTCCTCTTCTACCACTGAGAATAGTCTAGAACCATCCTCTCTGGGACCACCTCTCAGGTAGTTGAAAGCAACTATCAAATCCCCCCTCATTCTTCTCTTCTGCAGGCTAAACAAGCCCAGTTCCCTCAGCCTCTCCTCATAAGTCATGTGTTCCAGACCCCTAATCATTTTTGTTGCCCTTTGCTGGACTCTCTCCAATTTATCCACATCCTTCTTGTAGTGTGGGGCCCAAAACTGGACACAGTACTCCAGATGAGGCCTCACCAATGTCGAATAGAGGGGAACGATCACATCCCTCGATCTGCTCGCTATGCCCCTACTTATACATCCCAAAATGCCATTGGCCTTCTTGGCAACAAGGGCACACTGCTGACTCATATCCAGCTTCTCATCCACTGTCACCCCTAGGTCCTTTTCTGCAGAACTGCTGCCTAGCCATTCGGTCCCTAGTCTGTAGCAGTGCAGGACCCTGCACTTATCCTTATTGAACCTCATCAGATTTCTTGTGGTCCAATCCTCCAATTTGTCTAGGTCCCTCTGTATCCTATCCCTGCCCTCCAGCGTATCTACCACTCCTCCTAGTTTAGTATCATCCGCAAATTTGCTGAGAGTGCAATCCACACCATCCTCCAGATCATTTATGAAGATGTTGAACAAAACCGGCCCCAGGACCGACCCCTGGGGCACTCCACTTGACACTGGCTGCCAACTAGACATGGAGCCATTGATCACTACCCGTTGAGCCCGACAATCTAGCCAACTTTCTACCCACCTTATAGTGCATTCATCCAGCTCATACTTCTTTAACTTGCTGACAAGAATACTGTGGGAGACCGTGTCAAAAGCTTTGCTAAAGTCAAGAAACAATACATCCACTGCTTTCCCTTCATCCACAGAACCAGTAATCTCATCATAGAAGGCAATTAGATTAGTCAGGCATGACCTTCCCTTGGTGAATCCATGCTGACTGTTCCTGTTCACTTTCCTCTCATGTAAGTGCTTTAGGATTGATTCTTTGAGGACCTGTTCCATGATTTTTCTGGGGACTGAGGTGAGGCTGACTGGCCTGTAGTTCCCAGGATCCTCCTTCTTCCCTTTTTTAAAGATTGGCACTACATTAGCCTTTTTCCAGTCATCTGGGACTTCCCCCGTTCGCCACAAGTTTTCAAAGATAATGGCCAATGGCTCTGCAATCACAGCCACCAGTTCCTTTAGCACTCTCGGATGCAACTCGTCCGGCCCCGTGGACTTGTGCACGTCCAGCTTTTCTAAATAGTCCCTAACAACCTCTTTCTCCACAGAGGGCTGGCCATCTACTCCCCGTGCTGTGATGCCCAGCGCAGCAGTCTGGGAGCTGACCTTGTTAGTGAAGACAGAGGCAAAAAAAGCATTGAGTACATTAGCTTTTTGTCACTAGGTTGCCTACTTCATTCAGTAAGGGGCCCACACTTTCCTTGGCTTTCTTCTTGTTGCCAACATACCTGAAGAAACCCTTCTTGTTACTCTTGACATCTCTTGCTAGCTGCAGCTCCAGGTGCGATTTGGCCCTCCTGATTTCATTTCTACATGCCCGAGCAATATTTTTATACTCTTCCCTGGTCATATGTCCAACCTTCCACTTCTTGTAAGCTTCTTTTTTATGTTTAAGATCCGCTAGGACTTCACCGTTAAGCCACTGGTCGCCTGCCATATTTGCTATTCTTTCGATTCATCGGGATGGTTTGTCCCTGTAATCTTAATACAGTGGGTCAAATCAAAAGTTTGAAGTTCTTTTGCTAAACTTTAAGATGTAAAAAAACAGAAAAAACACTCAACATTTGGAAGTTGGGATATTTTGCTAAAGCATTTAATAGAACAGAGGACGTGAAGTACCCTGCTAAGACCTCCAGGAAACGTACAATTATCGGGATGAAAATACCTTCCATAAGTGACTTAGCTCCTAAAACAGTGAGAGTAATTAACATACTATAAAAGACAGAGCTGCAAATCCTTGCAGGATTATCACAGCAAGGCAGTAGCGAGGCATTGTCTAAAAAGATGTCCTTGGATTGGACGGTAGAAGCTCTATGTTGTGCAGGCATTATCCAGGGTGTTCCTGTCCTGCCAGAAGTGGGCACATTTCAGATACCATGTACAGTGCCTGATGACTCCAGTGTTTCCTTCTGGCTTCATTCCCATGGCTCTAACTGGTAGGAGCTTGTCATATCTGCAACCCCTTCCAAGAGGGAGCATGTTGGTGCTGCAGCTAGACTTTGGGCTGTTTTTTAAATCACTCACTTATAGGGTGGCCAGGTGCCTGGTTTCTGGTCGAAAAGGTGACCTGACAGTGTCTAGTCAGTTCTACTGACCAGACTCCCAAAGTCTGGTTACTACAGGCGAGGGAGTTGGGGAGGTGCTGGGTCATCACCCATGCCAGCCCCTACTCAGCTGGGGCCACCTCCTACCTGCGTCGGGCAGCTGTAGCTCCCAACCTTGGCAAATCAGGTGAGTCCCTCCTGACCTGAGGGGTGGGGGATGATAGGGGAAAAGCAGTGAGCGTCTGGGCGAAGCGGAGAAGAGGAATGGACAGGATGGAGCCTTGGGGGGAAGAGGCGGGGCAGGGGAGGTTCCAGCTGTCCGGGTTTTAAATATTACCAAGTTGGCAACCCTACGAGTCAGTTAATGATGCCGAGGTGTAAGTATCACAGTTCAGGGCAATGGCGCCTGTATTTCCCCATAGTGGTTCAGTGAGGGCACCCACTCTCAAACTCCTGGCTCCCCAGTGGTTGCTTTTCTTGGGTGGAGACTCGTGTCTCTTTCCCTTCTGATCGGGGTAGTTCCAGGTTGCACAGTTCCCTGCCTTCACTGTGTTATTGCCAGCCAAAGAAAGTCTGCCTAAATAGGCCTCCTTGCTCTCTCTTCAGTTCTGAGAGTAGCGGAGTGATGGCCAACAGTTATACGTTACCATACAATGCTTCCTGGGCAAGTCTATTTTATTCCTAAGGTAAAAGCACTGCAGAGGAAACATTAAAACAATAAAAGAACCTACATGCCTGCTATAGGGTTACTGGACATCCCCTCCCCCACCAAAAAACTATCTCCAACAGAGGTTCTGGCAAGTGTGACCTTCAAACCACTAAAGGGGTCTTTTTTGTGTTCACAAATGTGTAACAGCCTCAGCTCAGAACAAGCACACAGTCTTATGGGGCCTCAGTAGGCCCTGTCCTTCCAATCCTTCCCTAACTATTGGGGCCCTCTGTGGAGCAGGGGTCCTGTGCATTTGCTGGATCAGGAAGCCGGGCCTGAGGCTGTGTAAAACCAGGATATTGATCCAAAAATCCTTTCTTTGTCTGTGGGTCCCTGGAGAAACCCATTTAAACTAGTATATGCGAACGTCCGCAGGGCGTGGCTTGAAAAGGCTGATAACCAGGGGAATTAGATTAGCATCCCCCTCCTCCTAAATTGCATACAATCTCACATGAAAATATAAAGAGTTGCATTTTTGATACAATAGACTCCAAAGGTATTAAACTCAATTCAATAAGATTTGTCCGGGATATTGCAGGATATCGTTATATCTGTCACAGAAAGTTCATGGGAGGGGGAAAGAGACTTCACTGAGAAATTTTGTCTTCTGCATGCATTCTCCACTCACTTGAAGGAGTTTCTTGCTGTAGCTGTATTGTGGTTACATCTACCATAGGAGCTGGACCAGGCTCCTTGAGAACCTCAGCGAGGAATCCAGCTAGAAACTAAATAAGCCCCTATCCCCCAACAAGAACGGATTCTCATTGAGCTCAATGAGATTAGGCACCTAACTTTCTTAAAACCTTTTGAACATCCCACTAGGCACCTATCTGTATCTTTAGGAGCCTAACTGCCTTTGAAAATCTGGCCCATGGTGCATTATGGGATGGAATTTTCCTGGGGCAGTGTCAAGGTTCCTCCCCCACTCTGAACTCTAGGGTACAGATGTGGGGACCTGCATGAAAAACCTCCTAAGCTTATCTTTACCAGCTTAGGTC